>NC_133365.1:18420092-18763284 GCF_049309525.1 Garra rufa
CTTTTGAACGGAATGGGGATATGTACATTTGATAGGTTCAAATACACAAAAATGCAAGGGACTCATGAACAACTATCACTAAAAAAAAAAAAATAGATCTGTTGATCATTCAGGTAACAACAGTATTAAGAATCAAGCGTGTGTAAACTTTTAAACAGGGTCGTTTTCATAAATTCAACTATTATTTTCTCTTGTGGACTATATGTAAACATCTTTTATGTGAAACATCTTATTCAGGTCAATACTAAATAAAAAAAACATGCATTTTGTATGATCCCTCTTATTTTGGTCAAATAATTAACATTTTGCAGATTCTGCAAGGTGTATGTAAACTTTTGACTTTAACTGTAGTTTCAGAAGACTTCGAAATTATACCTCACATGTCATATGGGATGCTTTTTAGGTGCCTGGATTACACCTTTTTATTTTGATTCCTCATTTACTTCTGTTATATGGAAAAGCACAGCTTTTCATCTCCTTTTGTAATTGACAGATGAAAAAAATTAATACAGTTTTTTGTGTCCTGCAGTATCTCTAAATGTATAAAACCCATAACCACAGTTTTATTCCATAAAACTTGATGAATCATAAAGAGCAGTAACACCAGATGCCCTCTCCAAAAATCTGCCCCGGCAAGTCCTGATAAGCAATTAACTTAGCCAATTAAACAGCTGGGGTTTCCATAGATTTTCCCCCTCTCCATCAAGCTTCTCAGACTGGGTTCATATCCCAATCTCAGTCACAGCTCATAACTCATACGCATAGGAATTTCTAAAGTGCTTTCTGTCAGATTGTGTGACATTTTCAAATCGCTGCTTCAATCAGTGCAACACAAATCATGTAAAGTTTTCCATACTGAGCGCTGTACATGAACTGATGATGTTTAGAAGTTAATGACCTTATCCTGTATAGACATGCTCTGTACAGTAATTAGTGGTGCTTGCTAGTGCAATATTGCACATACTCAGAGGTAATGATTCAAACAGTCCTGTAGTCTGCAAACTAAATTTACTGTCAAAAATTAAAGATATTTATTATAGTTTGTCCTTATTTTGGGAAACATGTAAGTATCTTCTGTAGCTGTAAAAAATGTGATATTTAGGCTAAATAAGAAAAATGTACACATTTTCATTCTATTCAAAAGTTTACACCCCTGGCTCTTAATGCATTGTTTTTCCTTCTGAAGCATCAGTGAGTGTTTGAACCTTCTGTAATAGTTGCATATGAGTCCCTCAGCTGTCCTCAGTGTGAAAAGATGGATCATTGTTGAAAAGGGTTCAAATACACAAAAATGTTGAAAGACCAAAGAGTTTGTGGGACCTGAAAGCTTTTTCTGAAGAACAGCGGGTAGTTTAACTATTCAGGACAAATGAACAACTATCACTTAATAAAAATTAAAAAAAACACAACTGTGGATCATTCAACACAGTAACAACACAATATTCAAGTGTATTTCAACTTTTGAACAGGGTCATTTTTTATAAATTCAAGTATTTTTCTCTCTTGTGGACTATATGTAAACATCTTTTATGTTAAATCTTAATCAGTTCAGTACTAAATAAAAATAACATGCATTTTGTATGATCCCTCTTATTTTGGTAAAATAATTAACATTTTGCAGATCCTGCAAGGTGTCCCTGCTGAAAAAAACAGCATATGCTGGTTAGGTATGTTTTGGTGCTGGGATGCTGGTTTTAGCTGGTTTATGCTGGTCCTTTGCTGGTTAATGCTGGTCCTTTGCTGGTTTATGCTGGTCCTTGACCAGCAACATGACCAGCATAAACCAGCAAAGGACCAGCATTAACCAGCTGAGGACCAGCATAAACCAGCTAAGGACCTGCATTAACCAGCAAAGGACCACCATAAACCACCTAAAACCAGCATCCCAGCACCAAAACATACCTAACCAGCATATGCTGTTTTTTTCAGCAGGGGTATGTAAACTTTTGACCTCAACAGTACATGAAATGCATCATGAGTAGAAAATCAGCACATTTGAACGATTTCTGATGGAGCATATTACCATCACAGAAATACATTATATTTTAAAACTCCTGTCTAAGCGTATGGTTCTTGGTCAGAATGAAGTATAATGTGGACTAGACTCTATGCTAAAGTCAAATTGTCTAGCTGTGTAAAATTGAAAGAGTTCTGCATGGGCAAGTCCAACTCATTTTTTTTTTTTTTTTATAGAAATTGTAAAAATATAGTATTCCCTCTCTCTGCAGTTGGCCTGTTGACTTTATGAAAGCTTTTTGAGTGCTGTTGCTGCGTTTATTGTTAGCATCTGTCAACATGAGAGTCCTGCAGCTGAAGAAATGAAGCCCCGTGATATATCTGTGGGGGAGCATCCCGTCGAGAGTTCACACAGTTCATCCTCTTTAAAGAGAGAGACACTGCTTCCTGCATCCATCTTTGATAAGAAGGAAGCTGGAGTTTGATATTTTCTGTTGTCTTTCTTTCTGGGGTGAATTAACGCAAGGATATTTGTGTACAGGATTTCGGCACTTTAACTTTCAATCCAGGTAAAACCAAGAGGGGCTGTTCTTGTTTCAGAAAGCATGATTTTGGGTCTGTTATGCCTGAATAATGAGAATTTTCTACAGTACTACAGTCTTAGTAAAGTATGTCAGATTGTGATAGTCTGCTGTATCTGTTGCAGCTAAACACTCATAAATGACCTGCACGATGTGAAATGTGTAGTGCAAATTGCATTTAACAGAAAGTTTGTGGTCACGTTTGAACCGTTATCTGATTTGCATAATGCCTTAACTGAAAGAGAACAGGAAACGTACAAATAAATGACATTATCAGCGGCCACATACAGAGTGAAATCTCTTCCTTTATGTATTCTCTCTCTCTCTGGTGTCCCTTTCTTTGTCCTTTCAGATATGCAACATTAATTCCACAGCTGCTCCCCAATTTATGTTCACCGTCACAGTGTGTACACACACTTTCACTGACAGCGACGGGCGCGTGTTCATGTGCATATGGAGATGCGCTTGCTTTCTAGACCTCTTGCTCATTGTATGTGTAATATACAAACACATGTTCTTGTTGTTTAAGCATCTGTCTGTCTGGGGGTGAAAACATGTTTTGTGTCTCGGCACACACTGACAGTCCAGATGTTCTTCCAGTGCTAAAGGTGATGAGCTGTCAGGAATCTCTCTTACCTGATCTTGTCATCAGTATTGTTTCATAGGATCTCTTTTTTCCCCATCTGTCTTTCCTCTGTTAACTTGTCACACAACATAAGCCAAAAAGTTCTGGCTTCATACCTGTGTATAAGATTGGTTATAATACTTAAAGGAATAGTTCATCCAAAAATGAAAAATACCCCATGATTTACTCACCCTCAAGCAATCCGAGGTATATATGACTTTCTTCTTTCAGATGAATACATTCGGAGTTATATTAAAATATTTCCTGGCTCTTCTAAGCTTTATAATAGCAGTGAATGGGTGCTGAAATTTAGAAGCAAAATGAAGTACATTCATCCATCATAAAAAGTACTCCACACACCTCTGGAGGTTAATAAATGCCTTCTTAAAGGAAACGATGGGTTTGTGTAAGAGTAGAGAGAGAGTAGTGTTCCAACCGAACACGGAAGTACAAAAAGAGGATTTGTAAAGAAAAATGTAGACTGGTTTTCCTTTGCTGTAAACAAAACTTGGTTATTGTGAAAGTTTTAAATACGGATATATTATTTTCATACATCAGTTCATTTCAGAAGGCCTTTATTAACCCCCTGGAGCGATGTGGAGTACTTTTTACAGGGTTAAAAGTGAAGCACATGCAAAGTATTACTACTAAAGTATTGCAAAGTATACTACACTTTTACTATAGTTAAAACCACGAGATTTGTCTTAAGGGATTTGTATTTGTGTATACATTCTTTTTCCTTTGTTTTGTTTTTTAACTGTACTGCCTCAATGGTTTGATGTTTTCTACTGTTTATTTTTTTTTAAATCTGAAAAAAAACAGATTCCTGAAATCGCTCTGAAATCCTGATATGAAACAAATGATTCACAATCCCACACTGAAGACCCGATCTGAATGAAATGATTAGCAATCCTCGCTCCGAAGTTCCGATCTAGAGCAAAAGATTGGTGAACCCACTCTGAATTTCCAACCAAATTTCAATGATTTATGATCCATGCTCTAAAGTCATGATCTGAATAATGATTCACAAACCATCATATCAGATCAGGACTCGGAGCATGGATTGCAAATCATTTGATTAAGATCGGAACTTCAAACCGCGAATCATTTGATTTTAATCATTCAATTCGCAAAATGATTCACAAGCTTGTTCCAAACTAAATCAAATGATTTGCGATACACGCTCCAAAGTCCGAACCTGAATCAAATGGTTTGCACTATGTGTTTTGAAGTCCCGAGCTGAAACAAATGATTCACGATCCGATTGGAGCGCTTCGAAATAGTGAATAATTTTGTGACTCAATGGTTTAAGTGATTCAGAGTTTTCAAAAACTCCATTTCACCTATCATTACTTGTTTTAAAAATTGTTACAAGCATTGTTGAAATTCAAAAATGAATGGCTCTTTTTAATTTGATCTGGTTTTCGCTAGTGAATCACTTAAAATTAGTAATCGAAGTCACGAGTTTAAATCAATCTGGGGTGCGTTTCTCAAAAGCAACTATGGTCGCAAGTTTCGTTGTTACCAATACAGTTCAATGGAACTAACACAACATAGTTACTGTAGCCAACAATGCTTTTGGGAAACACTCCCCTGAGCAGTTCCAGCGTAAATAACTCAACTGATTTGGTTCATCTGGTCCTCTTTTTGCATCCTCAGCCATGTTTACACGACACTGTCAGTACTTGCTTAGCTCAATTGTTTCTGACATTAACTGAAATATGCGAAAAAGGTATTATGTTTTTTGAATTGCGTGAAAAGATATGTGCTTACAAAATTAAACACTTATTTCATAGATATATTGTCTTTCAACAATTCAAGCACTTTTCAAGTACCTCATATTGCAGGTTTTCCAGACCTTAAATTTCAAATAGTCAAATTCAAGTACTTCAAGTACTTTAAGCATGGATGGATACACTTTTTTTTTTCTTCAAAATCTCAACACCCATTCATTATCAAGTTATTATAAAGAAATATTGGGGGTCACTGTATATCATAGGGCCATATTTACTCAACAGGACATTTCCATAATGATTAACCCACTCTAACAATTACTATCGCAGCCATGCTAAGTGCATAATAGGTTAAGACATGCTTTTGGGTGTTAAATTATCACACAGATACCAGTAAATTGAATACCACCACCCCTGCGCGATTTATTTAACTATTCTCCTCCCATAAATTTACTTCTACAAATGCATATCCAATGAGGTCAGCTGCAAAAATAACTGCCCACACCTATCCATCTCTAATTTTTCATTACGTGTCTAGTAAATCCCGGCAGTAGTTTTTAAAGCCAAAATCAGTGGCTTTTAGTAGATCTGACTCTAAGTTATTATTTTTAAAACATTATACATGTTGTAGTGTGCAGTACATTAGAAAGCACGTGTACAACACTAATAGTGTGTCTGTCTGTGCTGGTCCAAGAAAAAAAAAAAAGTAGATGTTGTGTCAAACATCATTAACCTCCATCTGCACAGACTGTGACACACAGTTAGGGTGGTAATTTCATTTTTAAAGTGTATTTTGCAGTTGTTATTTCAGTGTGAAGTGAAGTGTGAAGAATGATGTTTTTTTAATCAGTGGTGACAGTTTTGACATGTTTATCTTCAAAAAGATTTAGTCATGGCTAATAACAGATATTTTTTTCAAATTCACATTTAAGAGAAATCATATTAAAAAAACACAATTGCATGAGAATCTAAACCAAGTATTGTGCATAAATATGCTTCATTGTTTTTCACTTTAGTTTCCCTGCTTGTATTGATACAGTTCCATTTAATATATGTGATCATGTAAATGATATTTATGCGCTTCTCATTAACCAGCTGTTGAATATTTATATCCACTTTCCATAATACCATTTGTGATTGGGGTAGAGGCGGTATATCATTGTGAAAGCTCTCTCTCTCTCTCTCTCTCTCTTTCTCTCTTTGGATTTCTCTGATGAAGTGTATGTGAAGGTCGTACAGTACTTCTGCATTCAATGCTTAACTTAATGAAAACTGAGAAACAATCTGGCACGGGAGGTAAACAGCATCACATGTGACTGTGTGTGTGTGTGTGTGTGTGTGTGTGTGTGTGTGTGTGTGTGTGTGTGTGTGTGTGTGTGTGATAACTGAATTACTGTTGGCGCTGCTTTCTGGGATGTTGTACAGGCCTGCTGCTGTATTAAGATGAATGAGCCAGAAGCACCACATGGTCGCTCATATCAGTGACATGCATGTTTCAGCAATTACTCTAATTGATATGGAATAGAGAAATTAATCTAAAATATTAAAAAAGATGATAAGGATTAAACAAGGATTAAAAGACAGGGGGGAAGCTTTAGGGAGCCATTTTTCGTGTCGGTTTTATGTGTATTAGTGTGTGGATAAATGCTTCTACTCAAAGAAAAGAAAAAGACATGCTGGCATAATGATAAATGAGACTGTGTGTGGTAGAAACAGATTGAAAGTCATTAGAAAAATCTATATTCAAAGCTTACAATCCAGGTAGTACACAGCACTGGGTTAATGCAAATACATCTAGACTTTACATTTAAAAAAATTTTTTAAG
Source organism: Garra rufa (assembly GCF_049309525.1). Classification (NCBI taxonomy): domain Eukaryota; kingdom Metazoa; phylum Chordata; class Actinopteri; order Cypriniformes; family Cyprinidae; genus Garra; species Garra rufa. The sequence goes on from NC_133365.1 coordinate 18,426,813, forward strand.
TAAAGTTTAAAGGATTAGTTCACTTACAGAATAAAAGTTTCCTGATAATTTACTCACCCCCATGACATCCAAGATGTTCATGTCTTTCTTTCTTCGGTCAAAAAGAAATTAAGGTTTTTGAGGAAAACATTCCAGGATTTTTCTTCATATAGTGGACTTCAATGGGGCTCAAGGGGTTAAAGGTCCAAACTGTAGTTTCAATACAGCTTCAAAGCTGTACAGGCTCTACACCATCCCAGCCTAGAAATAAGGGTCTTATCAAGCCAAACGATCGGTTATTTTCTAAAAAAATAAAAATTAAAAAAATTAAAAAAAACTATATACTTTCTATACTGACCCAGTGTTAACAAAGCAAACATGCAAAAAAAAGTCAAACAACCTTTACAAAAAAAAGGTAAAATAACGATGTCCGGCCATTTCGAAGTTGGAGGCGAGTTTTTCACCTTACCATACCTTTTTGAACTGGAGTACACACAGAAACAACTAACCACGTGTGACTTTTCCAACAAGATTACGTAATGCGTCAAGTCGCAAGTCACAGAGCTAGTTCAAGAGGAGCATTTGTGGTTAAAAAGTATATACATTTTTATATTTTTTTACAAAATGATCGATCATTTCACTGGATAAGACCCTTATTCCTTAGCTGGGATTGTGTAGTGCCTTTTGAAGCTGCATTAAAGCTGCAATTTGGACCTTCAACCAAGTCCATTATATGAAGAAAAATCCTGGAATGTTTTTCTCAAAAACCTTCATTTCTATTTGGCTGAAGAAAGAAAGACATGAACATTTTGGATGACATAGGGGTTATAGAGTAAATTATCAGGAAATTCTTATTCTGGAAGTGAACCACTCCTTTAATTTAAAGGTTTTTTTTTTTTTTTTTCAAATCCATGCACCGTGTTCAATTTTAGGCAGTGTCTTTGTTATAACATCTTTTTCCAGTATCTCCACAATAAATAAATAAATTAGATAAATAAATAGAAAGACAGACAAATAAATAAAAAATACAGTTAATTTAATTTAAAAAAAAAATTAACAATACATCCTGCATACACACACTTTTGATTTAAACACATTCAGTGCAGCAAGAACAAGCAAGTACAAGGAGTTAAAGAATTGCTAAATGCTAAATTCCATGGAATGCAGATATCCTGGGGAAAAATAAAAGTTAATGAATAAGTTTTTATAATTCTGGAAAAAATACTGCCAAATAGGGTAGTTGTAAGCCAATATTATTTGTTTGTTTATAACAGGTTATTATTTATTATTGTCTGTTATACTACGAGGCTGTTGAATGCTAAAATCTGCCAAATAGGGCAATTGTAAGCCAATATTATTAGTTTGTTCATAACAGATTATTATCAATTATTATCCATTATACTACAGGGCTGTTGAATGCTAAAATCTGCCAAATAGGGCAGTTGTAAGCTAATATTATTTGTTTGTTTATAACAGGTTATTATCAATTATTATCCATTATACTACGGGGCTGTTGAATGCTAAAATCTGCCAAATAGGGCAGTTGTAAGCCAATATTATTTGTTTGTTTATAACAGGTTATTATCAGTTATTATCCATTATACTACAGGGCTGTTGAATTCTAAAATGCGTTTGGCTGACGAACGTTCTAAGGTGTGCAATTATGCATGGGAAATGCATGGTGAACATAGTTCCAGGCAGCTCTTGACCGCATTATATGTCTATATCACTTTGCCACACGGTTTCGGTTATTTCAAAGGTCTTAACAGCAAAATAACCAAAACCAAAAACACTGGCCAAACAAATAAATACAATAAACAATGAGATAAAAACGACAGATTATTCAATTTTGCCACAAAATTATGATTTATTATGTACGGAAAGCACATAATCTATTTCTTCCACTCTCTCTTCCTCACAGACACACACATAATCAGTTTGCACACACACTAACATATGCCATAATGTTGTTAGATCTGCTTTGATGATTTTATCAGTAACATAGTTTAACAACTTAAAAACTACATGACAGTTCTCACAAGCGAGGCAACAACGGCGCTGTCCATGAAGAAAATGATCTTAAAGTTTCACTATTAGTAGAGATGCTGCGGCCAAACACTGTTGAGAGACTCACAGAATCACTGAGATAAATTCACACACGCTTAATCTCTCTCTCTCTCTCTCTCTCTCTCTCTCTCTCTCTCTCTCTCTCTCTCTCTCTCTCTCTCTCTCTCTCTCTCTCTGTCTAATAACTTCATTAATAACTGCTTTAGTCTGCTGTCAACAGCTCAAGCCTCCGTTACTAAGTCTAAAATGACGTTTTGGAATTAGCAACTGAGGTGTTGGATGAGATGCAATGCCTTGAAATATATCATCTGATCAATGTCTTGAGGTGTGGTAACCGTAGTATAAGTGGAATAATTGACTTCGGTTCGTTGAATTCTTTGAAAATAATGCGCGAAAATAGTGCATTATTTTTTAAGAATTCAGCGGCCTGTCATCAATTATTCCTTAGGTAATTTAAACCAGGGTATATATACTGAATATAAAAAGAGGAAATGACACTGAGAAGAAGAGTGCATTTTAAGTAACAAGTCAAGGAAAAATGTCAAACCATCATCGCATAAAAGTTAAAGGTCAAAATGGATAATAGAGGTTGAAATTATGTATTGACATACAAATATGAGTCACTGCAGAAACCATCAGTGATGCTGCTTGTGTGGTCATGCTTCTTTGTCTAACGGTTTAATACCTCACTTGTCTTTGTGTCCTGGTTTTACCTCCATCAGCCACCCACCCTGACCTTTTGTGTATTTACACCCTCATGACCTCAGACTCCATGGCAACACGTTGGTGATTACCAGCCAAGGTTAAGAGTGTTTGCACATTCCCTCAAGAACCTGAGAATCCCACACTGATCATGACTAATAAATATTCAATTTTGTTCTCTGTAATAGTTTAAAATAAACCTTAAATCTAACAGCAGCAAAACAATATCAGCCACAATGACTCCATTCTTTGGTGCTCTTTTAAACACTTCCCAGAAACATTTTTGTCTGCTCTTTTTGACACTCTGTGCATAGATTGTCAAGACATGTAAATTTGCCCTGATGTCCTGTTTACTTCTTTCTTCCTCCACCCGCATCTGCTGAACTCTCATTGTCTGCTCTATTCTTTCTCCACCCTTTGTTCTCATCCTGCATTTGACTGCCTTTAGAGAGCTGCCGTCACTGTCTCTCTTTCTCTCCCTCACGTTATTGTCGTCTGCTTTCCTATTTTATAAGAGTGCTAAAAATGTATTTATTCACCAGTTCTATATCAGATGAGTCTGCAAGGAGCATTGTAATTGGTGCTGAAGTAAACACACACACTCACACTCACACTTGCATGCACATACATTGGCAAGGCAAGTTTCTATTTTACTGCGTCTCATTTACCAATGCAACCTCCCATGGGAGCCCTCAGTGCTTTGTTATAGTGAGGTGTAGATGCTTCGGCTCCAGTCAATGTTAATCATATAACTGTCAGCTCCTTTGTGTGTCCCACTGTATTTTATATATCTCTCTATATCTTGTTGTTATTGATCTGTGCCCTTCTGAACTATTTTGAGACCAGGTTTGTGTCTTATAGGGATTTGACTTGTAATAAATTTGGAAGATTGACTTGCACTGGGGTGTGACATGCTTTACTCCAGCTTAACTTTTTTAAAAAGCATTTATTCATTACGTACATGCTGTATTTCTTAATCTCTTTCTCTAATTAAAGAGCTAATTCATCCCGAAAATGAAGTTTGTCATCATTTGCTTCATGTTGTTCCAAACCTGTATGACTTTATTTAAGGTTTTCCAATCAAGTCAAGTCACTTTTATTTATATAGCACTTCATTAATTAGATTGCTTTGAGGCAAGTAGCTTTATAGTATAAATGTGAAAGAAACAGTGTTAGTGTTGCTTTTAAAATAGATTTATACTTTCAATTTCTACTGTAAAGCAGCTCTCAAGTGTGTTCATGTTTTTACTCACATCTCGGTGAGTAAAAACTGGAGAACATTTCCATGTTTAAAAAAGTTTTGAAACCTCAAAATAAACTTTGAGCATTTTTCCTCTCAAAACGTTTCCTCTCAAAACTTCATAACTCGCAATTACGAGTTTATATTTTACAATTTTGAGAAAAAAAGTCAGAATTGCGAGATATAAACTCGCATTTTTGAGAAAAAAGTCACAATTTAGAGATAACTCGCAATTCTGAGAATATATGAGTTTTTTTTTCTGCCCTCACAATTATTAGTTTATATCTCACAATTCTGAGAAAAAAAGTCAAAATTGTGAGAAAAAAAAAGTCAGAATTGTGAGATATAAACCTACAATTGTGAGAAAAAAAGTCAGAAAAGTCAGAAAGATACAAATTCGCATTCACAAGAAAAAAAGTCACAATTTCAAAATAAACTCATAATTCTGAGAACGTATCAGTCTTTTTTCACCCTTTAAAACTGGACTTTATTACTTGCAATTGCAAGAAAATAGTTAGAATTGCGAGCAAAAAATATATGATTTTTTTCTCGCAATTGCGAGTTTGTCACAATTTTGAGGAAAAAAGTATTTTTCCCCTTCTCAAAACTTTATAACTCGCAATTGCGAGTTTATATCTCACAGTTTTGAGAAAAAAAGTCAGAATTGTAAGATATAACCTCGCAATTCAGAGAAAAAAGTTAGAATTGCGAGCAAAAAATATATGAATTTATTTCTTGCAATTTGTCACAATTTTGAGGAAAAAGTCAGAATTGCAAGCAAAAAAGTCAGAATTGCGACTAAAACTCGTAATTGTAAGAAAAAAAGTCAGAATTGCAAGATACCAACTCGCATTTGCGAGGAAAAAAGTCACAATTTCAAAATAAAGTCACAATTCTAAAAACATATCATTCTTTTTTTCCCCTCAAAACTAGACTTTATAACTCGCAATTGCGAGTTTATATCTCAACAAAAGTCAGAATTGCGAGATATAACCTCAATTGTGAGAAATAAGGTTGAATTGCGAGCAAAAAAAATATGACTTTAGTTTTTATCTTGCAATTCTGACTTTATTTCTTGCAATTGCGAGTTTATCTCACAATTCTGAGAAAAAAAGGCAGAATTGCGAGATATAACCTCACAGCTGTGGGGGAAAAATAGTCAAAATTGCAAGAAAAAAAGTCAGAATTGTGAGATAAAAACTCGCATTTGTAAGAAAAAAGGTCACAAATTCAAAATAAAGTCGCAATTCTGAGAATATATCACGTCTTTTTTCCCCATCAGAATTGGACTTCATAACAATTTATAGCAAGATATAATCTCGCAATTGCAAGAAAAAAGTTAGAATTGTGAGCAAAAAAAATCTGACTTTATTTCTCGCATTTGTGAGTTTGTCACAGTTTTGATGAAAAAAGTCAGATTTGCAAGAAATAAAGGCAGAATTATGAGATAAACTTGCAATTGCGAGTAAAAAGGCAGAATTGCAATCTTGCAAAAAGTTGAATAGCAAAAAGTCAGAATTGCGAGTTTGTATCATGCAGTTCTGAGAAAAAGGTCAGAATTTTAAGATAATTTTAAGATAAAAAAAAAAAATGAATTCAGTGGCAGAAACAAGCTTTCATATGGACTTTATTCTGTGCTATATATAAAGATATTTTAGAGGTTTTTTTATGTAAAAGAACTTGAAAATTACTTTTTAAGAAAAATCTTCTTTTGTGTTCCAGAAATTAAAGTTTGGAATGACATGAAGGTGAGTAATTTTTCATTTTGTGTGAACTAACTCTTAAATTAAGAGGCTACAAGGAACATTTGTGCTTTGATGGCCTTGTCCCGATTGTTACACTAAGCACTTGCCGTTCAGGCTGTGCACATGATACATGCCAACTACCCTTCAGCATGATGTACTTCACAATAGCACTGATGGGAATTGAAGAACATGTGTCCTCTTTAAGATCTAAGTGGCTATTACTTCCGTTTCCACATTAGATGGGATGGCCATCATAAAATGCCTCTCAGAATTATGTTTATCAGATAATTTGATATAAAAAACAAGTTTGTCTTTGCATACTAAAGTTGCCCAACAGCATCTGTGGCATATTGTGAATAACCACAGAGAATACTCAGTTTCTTGCCAGGGCAGTATTCTTAAAAGGGTAGTTCACCTGTAAGACCTTCGTTCATCTTTGGGACAGAAATTAAGATATTTTTGATGGAATATGAGAGCTTTCTGACCTTGCATAGACAGCAACACAACTACCATGTTCAAGGCCCAGAAAGGTAATGAAGACATCAGTGGTTCAACCATAATGTTATGAAGCTACGAGAATACTTTTCAAACCTGATCGCAACCTCCAAACCTATATTTTATTTTTTATTTTTAGTGCCTTTACTACTATTTCTCCTCTTCTGCTTCTCGTGAAGATTCCACCAGCTTTCCACCATCATATTGTCCATTTAGAAATCCTGTCACGAGGCAGATTCCCAAAGAATCGTATTTACTCCAAATCTGGCTTGCACAAATTATACGCATTATTGGCCATCACACAATGATGGTCTGCTTAAAGCCTGGGCTAGACTGTTTCTTCTCCCTTCGGCTTTGGCATGGAGGCAGTTTGCGAGAGGCATCTTCTGTTTTGCATTGCAATAGCTACTAGCGGTATCCAGGCTGGATGAAGTCATGGGTCTGGCGACCCATCAAACACAGCCTAAATGTAGGGAGGACAGACTCAAGCCCTCCATAGCTAATTGTGTTTGAAGGAGAATGCAGAAGCCGGGCTATTCTCTGCTATTCAAATCCAAAGACTGAACTCACAAGCCATTCACTGCAGGGTAGTGCGCTGTCTGAATGGAGGATTGAAAGACCAGGAGCGAGACGAAGAAAGAATGAAAGAAGGAGGGCCTTGTTTTTTTACTCGTTCCCTTCTTAGAAGGGTGCTTTGCATTGCCAAACATTCAGTGAAAATACTTCCATTGAGTCTTTTGTTCTGTGACCCTGTACAAATTAGGGTTCCCACAACGGGTCTTTATGCAACATCAGCTTCAGCAACAGGGGATGTTTGTAAACGTGGCAGTGTTTTCGTAAAAGTGTTAATAGACAATTATTTAGTTAATTAATAGTCTCAGAATCACTTTCTGTTATTCACATAAAGCACACGCAATAGCACACTCAGAAAACAGAATACACTATCGTTTAAAAGTTTAGGGACGTTAAGGTTATTAAATGGCTGCACTATTTGATCAAAAATACAGTAGTATTGTGAAATAGTATTGCAATTTAAAATGACTGTTTTCTATTTTAATATATTTTAAAATGCAGTTTATTCCTGTGTTGACAAAGCTGATTTTTCAGCAGTCATTCTTCAGTGTCACATGATCCTTCAGAATCATTCTAATATGCTGATTTGCTCAGGAAACATGGTTATTATTATCAATGCTGAATACAGTTTTACTTAAAGGGATAGTTCACCCAAAAATGAAAATTTGATGTTTATCTGCTTACCCCCAGGGCATCCAAGATGTAGGTGACTTTGTTTCCTCAGAAAAACAAAAACGAAGATTTTTAACGAAAACCGGTGCAGTCTGCCAGCCATATAATAGACATGGATGGGCACCAAACCTTTAAGAGTAAACAAAAACATGCACAGACAAATCCAAATTACACCCTGTGACTCGTGACGATACATTGATGTCCTAAGACACGAAACGATCGGTTTTTATGAGAAACTGAACAGTATTTATATAATTTTTTACCTTTGATACACAGCCACGTCCATCTCTCCTGAGCACGATCTTATCATCCGGCTCGTTACATGTGAACGCACTCTGGCGTAGAATACGCAAACGCTGTAAGGGGAAATCAGTGAAAAGTCCCGGATGAGTTTGAACAATCAGGATAAGCGCAAGTAATTACCATTTTGAATAGCCGCTATACCCACAATCTCTGTGCACTGTGTAAACAATGAGTGTCGTTTACATGCGACAGATCGCTTCCGGTGTTATGCCAAATTCTTGCCCCTGCCAGATTAGTACCCCCCTAGTATTGGTAGGTTTAGGGTTAGGTGTGGGGGAGGGGTTAGGATTAGGGGTGGGGTTAGGATTAGGCAATCAGGGAGCGATTTCAACGAGAGCAGGTAATAATTTGGCAGGGGTCGAAAATGGGCACAACACCGGCATTTGCGTATACTACGCCAGAGCACGTTCACATTAAACGAGCCGGATGATGAGCTCGTGCTCAGGACAGATGGACGTGGCTGTGTATCAAAGGTAAAAAATGATATAAATAATGTTCAGTTTTTTGCAAAAACCAATCGTTTCGTGTCTTAGGTGCCCATCCACTCATATTATTTGGCTGGCAGACTGCACCGGTTTTCGTTAAAAATCTTTGTGTTCTGCTGAGAAAAAAAGCAGATAAACATCAAATTTTCATTTTTGGGTGAACTACACATATATATATATATATATATATGTGTGTGTGTGTGTGTGTGTGTGTGTGTGTGTGTGTAGAGAGAGAGAGAGAGAGAGAGAGAGAGAGAGAGAGAAATATGTATTTTAAATATTAAACATTGAAGCAGTTCTGTTTCTAAGAAATAATAAAGGATTACGTCAGGCTACTTCATATAGGATTCTTTTTCTTTTCATATTTTAATATGAAATACTTGATAAGAGGAAGCTTTTTTTCATTTTAGGATATCAGGAGAGTAGTAGTAGGCTTTAAACCCTCAAAAATATCAAAATTAATTTTAGTTTAAAGCATGCTCATCATAGAAGAGACATATTCAAGTCATTGTATGTATGAATGTATTTTTTATGTTTTTGAATAAATTAATAGACAAAATAAATTAGAGCAAGACTAAACAGAAGAATTTTGTTCACACAAAGCTATTAAATGGTTTCAGTAGCACACTTGAGTCAAAGGAACTACATTTATAATACTGTGTTTTTTCCTTTAAGCTGCAAAGGAACATAATACATAATATTGCATCAACTTTAAATTAGGTTGTAATAAGTATAAAGAATTAGTAAACTATAAATTGTAAATACAGTGCCTTTGCGAAAGTATTCATATCCCTTAATTTTTTCCACATTTTGTTATGTTGCTGCCTTATGATAAACTGCTTTAAATATTTTTCCCACATCAATCTACACTCCAAACAACATAAAGGCAAAGCAACATCTTTGCAAATTTATTAAAAAATAAAAAAACTTAAATAATGATTCCATTGCATAAGTATTCATACCCTTATCTGGGACATTTGAAATTTAGCTCAGGAGCATTCATATTGCTTGTAGATGTTACTACACTTTGAGTGAAATTAGTATTGCATCAAGCCACACATCTGCGGAAGAGTTCTGAAAAAATTCTGCTGCATTGAAGGTTCACAGAAGCATGTAGCCTCTATTATCCATAATGAATATGTTTGGAACAACTAGGACTCTTCTTAGAGCTGGCCTCCTGGCGAAACTGAGCAATTGATGGAGAAGGTGCTTGGCTAGAGTGGTGACCAAGAACCTGATGGTCATGCTTGTTGAGCTCCATGATCATATATGGAGATGGGAGAAACTTACAGAAGGACAAACATCACAGATCTGGGCTTTATGGTAGTGTGGCAAGACTCAATCCTCTCCTCAGCAAAGACACATGAAAACACCACCTAAAGGACCCTCAGACTGTGAGAAACAAGATTCTCTGGTCTGATGAACCTCAATTCCAAGCATTATGAATGGAGGAAACCAGGCACTGCTCATCACCTGTAGAGTACCATCCCAAAAGTAAAGTGTGCTGATAGCAGCCTCATGCTGTGGGGCTGTTTTCAGCGGCAGTGGCTGAGGGACTCCTCAGAGTAAAAGAAAAGCTCAATGCACCAAAATATTGAGATAGACCAAAACCCAAAAAGAGTAAACCCACTACAGAACATTCAGAACCTCAGACTGGGCAGAAAGTTCACCTTCCAACAGGGCAATGACCCTAAGCACACAGCAAGAGTGGCTATAGACAACTCTATAAATGTCCTTGAACGGCCCAGCCAGAGCCTGGGCTTAAACCCAATCAAACATTTCTGGAGAAACCTGATAATGTCTGCCAGGCCCCATCCAAGCTGACAGAGTTTGAGAGATGAAAAGGTGAAGCGAAGAATTTCCAAAAGTTGATGAGCAAATCTTGTTGCATCATACCTCAAAATACTTGACGTTATAAAGGTGCTTCAACCAAGTACTGAGTTAAGGGTATGAATACTTATACATGTACTTATTTCAGGTTTTTTTTTTTATTATTATTATTTTTTATATAAATTTAGAAATTTGTGGCAATTATGCTTTGTCAATATGGTGCATGGAGCATAGACTGATGTGGAAAAAAGTAATTTAAAAATGTTTAACATCGTCGGCGCCGATAGCCTTGTGGGCAGCGCATCGACATGTTACGCACCGGGCGTCCCGTGTTCGAATCCCAGCTCGAGGACCTTTCCCGATCCCACCCCCTATCTCTCTCCCACTACGTTTCCTGTCAATTCTGATCTGTCCTATCATAATAAAGGCAAAAACGCCAAAAATAAATCTTAAAAAAAAAAGTTTAACATACTGCAGCAACATAACAAAATGTGAAAAAAAAAGAATACTTTCGCAAGCCACTGTAAATTATGTATCAAGAATTAGGATGGCACTATATTGCATGTTTTAGGAAGCTATTGCAGACTGAATGAGAGGATAGTTTCATTCTCAACACTACTAACCTTGGTAGGTTGGATTGATTTCATATTAGGATATGATACAGGATATGTATGCTGTGATTATGTACCAGAATGGTTTTACTGTTCTACAAGTCCCTTCATGCATCTCTCAGTCTCTCATCTCTGACTTCTTGACCTCTGGTGTCAGAATATAACAGCGGGGTGGTGTTCTTTATGTTCTGACTTTGCTTTTAAACGTGTTTTTCCTTGACTAGAGTCTACTACCGCCATCCATCTCTGCCGCTCCCAGAATGCAGCAATAAAGGAATAATTGTATTTCAGAGGTATTAAACAGCCAAAAGCCCCCATCATTGGTGGAGCTGTGAGTAACAAGGTGAAGAATGCAGCCACACATTTATCAGCTGTCAGGCAGGACACTGGATATGTAGCCGGGGATGCAGTGGATCTCGCTCTTCCGTATATCAGAGAGGTGGACAGAATAATGTAGGTGATTTAGTTCTTCATGGATTCCTTTGATTTTTTTTTTTTTTTTTCAGGTGAAATTTGCTGAAACAGCCTCGCATGAGAAACAATACTCCAGCAGGATTTATCTACACACCAGCAAAACAGCGCTCAGGGAACATTTTAACCTTGTTTAAGAGAATCTCTCAAGCCTTGATGATATTTAGTTGTTGTCATGTGTTTGGCACAGACAGAGAGTAAAATCAATATGACAGTATATCAATTATAGAATAAAGTGTATGTGTACATTTACTGTACAATTTTCAGGACAAATTTACTTACATTTGTCAAAAAACAAACTGAAAAAAGTCTGTGATGTGGTGGGCAGATAAACATGAATAAAGTGACATTTCTTTGTAGGTGTGTGTTAGCTTAGCAGATCTCAGCTGGTTTGGTTTCTGGTTTTATATAGCAGTGGTGATACGACATAATACCAAAATTGCTTATCACACGAAGATTAATTAAAATGTTCTTAAAATTGAAGATTGAAATTATTATTAGTACTTTATTGTCTATATTGGTGGCCAGATTAGGCTAGTTTTAGATGAATTAGTCCACATAACATTGTAGAGTTTGATTGGACACATGACCTTTGATGTCAACAGCGATAGGAGCATTTTCTCCTCTCGTTTAAAAGTTGAGTAGCCTATTTATTGTGCCGTTTTAACTACACAAAGTGATATGGTTACTTGCATTTTATTATTTGTATTTTATTGCAGCTGACCACTGTTTAAGCTAATGAACTCAGTGGTGAGATCGGTTCTGCTTCAGGTCTAAATTGCTGTTTCATGCTATCACCATCTCAGCTGTGCCATTAATATGGTTTTTAGATACCAAAAAAAAAGGAAAATGTCAGGGCATGTCTAAACCTCTTCAGGGACCCAAAACCCACTCAGACCCCAGAGGGTTAAAATAGCCCTTAATTCTAAAAAGAACAACTGCAACAATTAAATAATGCCAATATTTCAAATGATTTTGTCAGCAAAATTACTGACATTTATTTCAGCCAGGTGATGTGCATCACAAGGTGAATGCTGTGACTAATTTAAGTCATAATAATAAAAGTCAAAATCATTTATACTTTATATAGTCATCAGTGTCACATGATCCTTCAGAAATAATGTTAATTTGGTGAAGAACCCTTTCTTACTATTATCAGTGTTAAAAACAGTTGTGCTGTGGGTGGGGCTTGAGCAGTATGATGACATACTGCTCAGAAAATCAAAACAGCTTGATAATTGAGACTGTTTAGGTTTTTGGGGGATTAAAAAAAGGAATAAATTGATTTTTATAATTGTAGGCTTGTTGTGTCCACACACTGCTAAGACCAGGGTTGGGTCCATTCATGAATTGAATTGAGAATGAATGGTAAATTCCAATTCACTTCCTGGAATGGAATTGGAATTGGAATTGCATGCAGCTGACAGGAAATGGAATTGGAATTGAATTGGAATGTCAGGAAACAGAATTGAAATCAAATAAATTCCACTGAATTCCACTTGAGTTGCTAAATAAAATAATTAGACTTGATTTGCTTAATAGTTTATAGTAGCTACATTAAATATTGTAAATCACATAAACAACAAACATATAAAAGAAATACAAAGTACTGTATGTTTAGTATGTTAAGCATGATCATTTCACATGCCAAATTTCAAGAGTTAAAAAGTGAATGAAATACATGAATGAACATGACTCATTTTTTGTGAGTTGAGATATGTTATGTGCTAATCATATATTGAATGTATAGTACATCCAGAAACTTATCACCACTCTCATTCAATTATTAATTCATAATGTACAGTTCTCATTTTTATTTACTTGCATTTGATCACCTCTATTTCATACATTACTTGGTATTTGTAAAGCATCATAAATAAGGTTCAAATGTATGTCTCTAAATGCAGTCACAAATAAATGAATTCCAATTCCATTTCCTTCTTTGAATTGGATTTGTTGAGTACATTCCTGAATTGACCCCAACCCTGGCTAAGACACATTTATATGCAAACACCATGTAAAAGTGAATTTTCCATCTGATGTCCCCTTAAAATGACATGTTTCCTCACCAAATGTGTTTTATCTCAGGCTCGCTTTTGTTAACACTGTCAGTCTGGTTTACGGTAGGGTTTAATATAGGAGTTACTTTGTTTCACTGAAAAAGAAATGATTAGTCTATAATTTTAATTATAGGTTTATTTAAACAGTGAAAGACAGGATAACAACAAAAAAATCCAGAAAAATATTTGACCCCTTCGCAAAACATGACTTACTTGGTGGCAAAACCCTTGCTCCATCCATCGCCCCTTTGATGTAGTGCAGTTGTCCTGAAAAGTGGTCCAGAAAAACACCCACAAAGCATAATGTTTCCACCTCCATCTTTGATGGTGGGGATGGTTTTCTTAGGGGTCATAGTTAGCATTCCTCCTCCTCCAAACACGGTGAGTTGAGTTGATGCCAAAGAGCTCAATTTTCTTCTCATCTGACAACAGCAATTTCACCCAGTTCTCCTCTGAATCATTCAGATGTTCATCGGCAAACTTCAGACAGACATGTACATGTGCTTTCTTGAGCAGGGGGACCTTGCAGGCACTGCAGGATTTCAGTCCATCACAGTGTATTGTGTTACCAATTGTTTTCTTGGTGACTATGGTCCCAGCTGCCTTGAGATCACTGACAAGATCTTCCTGTGTAGTTCACAGTTCTCATGATCATTAAAAATCCACAAGGTAAGATCTTGCATGGAGATCCAAACCGAGGGAGTACATAATCACACCAACTGTTTTCACCTTTTCAAGCTGCTTAGCATTGGCCTTGGAAGCTATTCAAGCCTTGTGTTGGGCTACAATATTGTCCCTGACATTCTTGGACAGCTCTTTGGTCTTGGCCATGGTGGAGAGTTTGGAATCTGATTGATTGATTGCTTCTGTGGACAGGTGTCTTTTATACAGGTAACAAGCTGAGATTAGAAGCACTCTGTTTAGGAGAGCGCTCCTAATTTCCGCTCCTTACCTGTATAAAAGACACCTGGAAGCCAGACATCTTGCTGATTGACAGGGGACCAAATACTTATTTCACTCTTTAAAATGCAAATCAATTTATTACTTTTTTTAAATGCGTTTTTTGGATTTTTGTTGTTGTTATTCTGTCTCTTACTGTTAAAATAAGTCTACCAATAAAATTATAGACTGATAATTTCTTTATCAAATGTACAAAATCAGCAGGGGATCAAATATTTTTTCCCCCACTGTATGAATGTATATATTTATATTAGTGGTGGGCCGTTATCGGCGTTAACGTGCTGCGTTAACGTGAGACTCTTATCGGGCGATAAAAAAAATATCGCCGTTAATCTATTCTCAAAATTGAGTTGGGAGCTGGGTCTAAACTACGCAAGCTATGATGACTTTCACCTTGATATTTTAGCGCGGATGACGTATACCTAGTCGAATTGCACTGTAGGAGGCGAGAACGAGTCTTCAACTTCTGTGAAATTACCACATCAAATGAGACGTGCAATCATGGATGCAGCTATGAAGCCGCTTCAGGGCAGGTGCGCTGCTAGACCCTTTTTACTGGGGCACGTGAGTTATAATTTACTTTGATAATCCCGAAATAAAGACATTAAACTATATGCAACAACTGAATTGACGCTTCTAAAAGCAACGCAGTTTAATGGAAGACTATGCACGCAGAAATCCATGCCCGTGTGCGTCTGTGTATTTAACGGCAACGCACACGTCGTGCAGCCTTTTGCGCAGAAGTACTTGGTTACACAAGTTTGTATAGGTAATTATGTTGTAAATGCAATTGTCAAGCAGTTTGTGGTGCATTTTGGAAACAGGAGATGAGCGCCTGATCTAATGCGCCACCTGGCCCGTTCTCGAAGACTTACTTTTAGTCATTATTTGGGTAGCACACATATTCTGAATGCCTTCAGCAGAATTCAAATTAGCCATTTTAATCTAGATTAATCTAGATTAATTCCAAGATTTAATCTAGATTAATCTAGATTAAAAAAATTAATCTATGCCCACCCCTAATTTATATACACAATGCTTGAGTCACTAAGGGAGATTAACAGTCCATTACAACACACCTCACCTTTCAGATCAAATTTTGTCCCTTTCTCAGCCACTGTTGTTCAACATCTGCACACACACCCAAATAAAACCTCATATTCATTTCAGAAGGCATGTGTTTTGTTGTCCTCAGAACAGGAAGTGAAGACAAATGTATCAAATGGCAGATGTGAGTGCATTCGTCACTGTCATTAGCAGGCAGAAGCTCCTCTCAGCTGAAGACAGATAAATCGTCCCCCTACCATTGTCCCGCTCTGATTGTAGCATCAGATGTGTGTATGCCGAACGCATGTCTTGTTCATCCCCCAGATAAAAGCCTGGCTCTGTAAATGAGTGCCCACCACTTGAGACACAAGTATCTGATGTTGAAGTAATGACAATTTTCCAAAATGTATCCCCCCTCCCTTCCTTTCCATGCCTGTGGTTTTGACACCAAATTCGGTCAGGCAAATTGGAGACCCAGAGAGCCAGGGTGCTGGAGAGGTGCTAGCCTCTGATTGTGATCGGTAATCATTTTATACAGGAAAATGAGTCGCCTCATCAATCAAACATTGTTCGCCAAAGGTTACGTCTCTCGCTGAACACCAGCCGTGCATTTTTGTCTAAGCGAGAGAATAAAAAAAGTAATTATCCTATATCATCAGGCAAGGAGGTGTGCCATAATTACTTTTCTATTTCAAGATGATTGTCGGCTTCCTGTCCCGAAGGATTAAAAGTACTGAAGAATCATTAAAGATGTCAGCGGAAAAAAACACCCGTTTCATTTATAAACATCTTAGGACAAAGACAAAAGGGCAGAGCGAGATAAATAGAGCAAGACAGACCACTGTAAGCTTCCATACATTTATCGATGTGTTAAACATGGACACATCTGCCCAAGCTGTGTTAAAAGGCTTTGTTTTGATAGCAGACATGCAGCCCATGAATTGAAATGGCATGTCTGTACTTCATCAGTATTCAGCAGTGCGTTTGAGAGCCATCACAACCAAATACTCCAAACCTCCGTTAGACTGCTAAACACATCAAGCCTCAGTCTATTTAACTCCAAACACAATAAACCTCTGTCATACTACCCAACACATCAAGTGTAATTCACTCAGATGACTGAACATGCCAAACCTTGCTCTATCAGCCTCCTAAATGCACTGAAATCTTTCTCTCTTAGACTACCAAAATGAGCAAAATAAGTGTCATTCAACCAGTGTTAATAAGGATCAATAAGCATTACTGGTCAGCACTCACAGGATTCTCATAAAAGGCTAATGTCAAGTTGCCGAATTTTTAAGATATATGCTAGACTGTTTAAACTGCCACAATGGCTAATTGGGAAAATGTGCCTATGCCTACATCTTTGTCAATCTCACATGAAATTCCCTGCAATTTCCAGCTGCAATGAACACAAGTGGTAGCAAAACATCAATCAGTCATTTAGCCTTATTCAGACTGTCAGCCCAAATCTAATTTTTATGCAAATCTGATTGAAAGCTAATCATATTTAGATATTCTGAATAACAACAAACTACATGAAATCCGATTTGTGCACGATCCGATGTGGTTTGGAATCCTATTCAAGTCGCATTTCTGGAAATCCGTTTCAGTCTGACCGGTCAAATCGGATTTAGCAAAGCATTTCCACGTTTTCACATTTTTTTGTCAGTTATTCAAATCAGATTCCATCCGGATATGCACAAAATCAGATTTGTGCTGAGAGCCTGAATGAGGCAAATTACAGATTGCAAGGGAATGATCTGAAAAATAATACATTTTGACATTTGCATCACATAACCGACTTTATATGTATGACTTTCCTCTAGTAGTAAACTTGCTTGTTAGCTCACCTGGTACAGCATTGAATTTGCAATGCGAAGTAATTGGGTACAAGTCCTGTCAAACACAAGTCACTAAAATAGCTCTAAGACTCGTCAAAGTAAGCTTAAGTGGTATGTTTTCCTAGCAAATGTGTTTTTATCTCAAGTTTGCTTTTGTTAACATTGCCAGTCAGGTTTAGAGTAAGGTTTAGTACAGGTGTTACTTTGTTTTCAAATGCAATGGAGCATTAACCTTTCAGGGACACATTTCATTTGATATTTCATTTCTGAATTGCTGCAATATGTCAACAACAGCAAACATTAAAAAAAAAAATATTCTGACATTCACATTTAAATTGTTTCAGAGAAAACTAAACATGGTTTTAGTAACACTTTGAAATGACCTTGGTTGTTATAATATTTTATACAACAGTTCTTTTTGGTCCTAGAATGTGATTGGCTGAGAGGAGTGTGATATTCTAGTGATATCAGAACTCCAACCATTTCACCGTTTGTATCACTACGCTTGCGGTATTTCTCACAGTGAGTATCATGGCATACACCCAAATCCACCATAATTTTATAAATAATACTGTTTTTGTGTCACATTATGTAGTTTTAATAGTTTTTTGGGTGAGAATATAGTTGTTTAGACTAGTGACATCAAATAGGCTGTTTGTTAATAAGGTTAACATCTATTTGAAAATTTGTTTTGATGTTTTCGGAGACATGAGCTCCAGGGCACCAGCAGCTGTTTAGCATTCATGAACCCACAGAGAGCAGCCTTACCTAGGCCAGTTCTTCTGGAATTTGCCGCTGACTCTGATGTCTCTATAGTGGTTAAACATGAGATATAAATTGTTTTAGGTAAAGCTAACAGTAAGTCTTTGATCTCATTAATCTATTATTTTATCCAGAATCTCATCAGGTTATATTATGTAACTTCAGAGCGCTGCCTTTGTACTTTTGCCTAGCAACTTTTATGATGGCTGTTGTTATTGTTTATTATATATTGGTATTCAATAAATAATATTTGATATAAATAATCATAGTATTCATAATACTATTTAGTATTGGGAAATGGTGTGTGTTGGTGTGTGTTATTCCGGGTTTTCTGTCAGCAGAAAAGACTTTTATATTGAAAGTGACTGAATCAGGGTTGCAAGCAAGGAAATTTTTTTATTTTTAACAACAACTTGTAAAACGCAGCCAACAAATGCACTGAGCAGCGCTGTCATCGGATATTTACACGCAATCTGTGTATAAATGCAATATCACAATCATAGCCGTGCAATATGGCTGTATATCGGCACGCTGTGATATCCTACGGCACTTGGGCTGCTGCCTTGTGTCTACGGCTGAATTACAGCCACATCAATAGTGTTTCTTTACAATGTAACATCGCCAACTACTGGCCTGGCATGCATAATACAGTGTTTTTGGCATTTTCCATATAAACGGGTCATTTTAAGAATGTGTGATGTAAAACTTTTTTAAAAACTCAAAGTAAAACTTTTAATTTTTAGTACATTGTTGTCTAAACATAATGTAAAATACCTGTAGGCTTTTGTCACAGGTTAAAGCAGTGTTTGTGCGTATAACCGTAAAATGCTTCTATAATTCTTGCCCTTTTTCCCTCAGACATGTTACAAAGTGTGCATTTCTATGTTCATATGCATAAAAAGTGCAAAAGCATTATACATGATCTATATTAGCATCTAAACGGACAGCTAGACAGATGTACTCTTATTTATGAGGACTGTGACTATAAAGAACCCAGTGCTGAGTTGAATTTTTTAGCTTGCTGGATGATAAACAACAAGTGTGTTTGTGTGTGTGTGCTGTAGCTGAAGAGTCAGCGCATTCAGATTCTTCAAGTAAAGTACAAGCCCACGTCTTTATCATCACAGCATTTGACTCAGACATGGAGTGTGAGTTTGTGTTTCTTTCTTGAGTAGAATATAAAATGACATATCAAGCAGAATGTCCACCGACCTTTAACTCTCGTCACATCATTTATCATTTCTACATGCACATTTTGTGAAAAAACTGTTAGATATTATAGCAAAAAAAGGCTGGGTTCGCTTAGTGACATTTTTGGAGTAATCCAAGTGGACTAATCTGTAGAGAACTGAAAAAAGCACATTGGATTGAGGCCTCTGGGTAAACTCACGTGGGAGAAAAAGGTCAAACGGTGAACAGGTCACAGAAGCCCTGGAGTGCTTGGAGCAGAAGATGCATGTCAGATTGAAGCACAACGCTTATGTCTGACTTTAACCTTCAGGAGTTTAAACTTAATCTGAGAGACTTCTGAAAGTGTTGCTGGATTTCTGGCATCATATAACCTGGAGTATGTTATCTCCACTTCTCTGTAATTACTTTCAGACTGTTATAGTATGACTTAAAAGCGCTGTCTCTCTCTCACTGTCTGTCTCTTATTCTCTCAGTATAATTGAGTCTATTCTAGTATCTCTTGCCCTTTTTCTCCAACACTCTTTCTTGGGTTTAGAATGTCTATTTTCTTTATCTCTGAGTTTTGCTTTACTGGTTTCTTTCTTCTGTTTTTTTTTTCTCTCACCCCTTTAATTCACTTTTTTTTTTCTTCATATTTTCGGTTGAGTTTTCCTTCTAAGCTCTGAAGCCAGAGGGTGAATCTAACGAAAACCTTTCAGGAACATGCCCAAGTAATATTTCACCTCAAAATCAGAAGAAGGAAATGAGAAATTAAATTTTGCTTAAAGAAAGTGAAGCCTATTTTAGGACCATTCAAATTTGTTACATAGAGGTGTTATTTTTTTAATGGCATTTCTTATTACTGTAAGTTAAGTGCTAAATAAATAAATCTTATTCTCATTACTCTTCCGTCACAAAAATAATAAGGATACAAGCTATTATTTAAATTGTACTTAACGTTTAAATGTCAGAGCCATAGCTTTGTAGGCTGCACTAGGCTGGCTTAAAGGGATAGTTCACCCTCATGTTGTACCAAACCCATAAGAACTTTGTTCATCTTTGGAATACAAATTAAGATATTTTAGATCAAATCCGACAGCTTTCTAACCCTGCATACACATCAAGGAAACTACCACGGTCAAATCACAGAAACATAGTAAAGACATTGTTAAAATGGTCAATGTGACATCAGTGGTTTAACTGTAATTTCATGTCTTATTGCGCTTAAACTGTCAAATACACACAATTTCATGTTAAAAACACACATGAGTTACTAAAACAGTTGGTTATGTCTGTAAAGGTAAACAGCTGGGAAAGAAATTGCATGTTTATATATATTTATATGTGGCAGCAACGTAATATACAGTAAATAAATTAATAAATCCACAGCTTTTTTTAAACTTTTGCCATGGCATTAGAACTGGCACAGCGTCAATGTACCAGTTCTAATAAGTTCCCCTTTCTGTGTCACGTTTTCTGGGTTAATAGATGCACCAGGGACCCATTTATATCACTTAAATCAGAAAAAGTTAGATTTTCTTATAATGTCACCTTTAAATTAGTGGTGTATCTGTGATGTTCACCCCCAACTGTGAATTCCATATGAAATTGTGATTTTGTGTGTTTGTTCATCACAAAGGCCACAAGATGAACTGAGATGCAATCAACTGTCAAATCTCTCAGACTAAAGTGGGCACAGCAGAGGTAGAGATCAGCCTAGAGAGCAGATGAGAGTGAAATAATGAGCGGCTAATGCTGCACTGCACACACAAAAACATCTCCGCTCATTGCTCTGTGCAAAACACAGCCAAATGATGTCTGTCACTTCAGCTGTGTCTCAGTGAGACGTTAACTGGTGTGATTAGTATCTCTGACCTTTAGCAGGATAGATGACGACGAGCCGGTGGGGCTTTTATGTCTGATTAATGGATGTCAGACCTCATATGACAAAGAAATGCTGATTAAATCTACTGCATGATGCATTACAGTGTACAATAAAAAGAAATTATCTATGCTTATTACACGGCTCTTTGGTATACTTGTTTCTTCAGGCAAATATTTTTGTGTAGAGACTGCTAAACTGTATGCTTGACTAATGCCTCTCTATTCAGCACTGTTTTTAAGGTGGTTTATCAAGTTAAAAATAGTACTTTTAAATACATGTCTCCGACCCCTTTGTTCAGGTTCATTCTATTGCGCTGTTACTGAATGCAAGAGCATGTCTTTTGTGAACGGCTCCTTATTCTCATTAATATCAAGCGCTCTTGGGTTCCTCATGTATGCTCCGTTAGTGTTGTTAGACTTGTCTGCCCTGTCGAATGTTCATTTCTTCAGCTCAGCGTCTTCAACCTCCAGGGCTCCCTGGCTCCTCCAGCAATAATGGATTCATTACATGCACAAATTACACCAAGATATTGTGCTGGTTTTGCCAATTACTTCTTAATTGTGCAGATCTAGCAAGGTGCTGGCCTTTCTGCAGCGGGATCCCATGCTAGATGCAAGCACCTTCATTCAAGTGTGTGTGTGTGTGTGTGTGTTTGTGTGTGTTTCTGTCTGACTGACCTGTTGAATGCCGTTTGAGGCTATTGTTGCTTTCATTTCAAGCGCAATAAACTCTTATCTGAATTAGGCCATTCTTATTACCCTGTCACACATTTGAGTAAAAATAAAAATAAAGAATGGAAAACCTGGTGAGTTCTTGTAGCACCAAGACATATTTGTCAGATATAAATTTGTCATGCATATGCATGTAATTCAAAATGGCAAAATTTCCAACTCCACTTGAAGGCAGCTGATTTATGAATCATAAGCGAATCAGTCATATGAAGCAGCTAAATCAAGTCGTGACTGATTTAGAGATATATTGCTCTCTGTGTGTAACGGAATATTGAGGTGACATAAAAAATCCTGTATTAGCACTTTTTAGCATTGCATTTCCATGTTTTATGTAAAGCATTTATCATGTCAGTTTTGTGCTAACCTTGCTTTAAAACAATATATGTTTGTGTTGAGACTCCTAAATGATCCAATATTGTCACAATGTGTTTAGGCCAATCTGATCTGCATCCTAAACGGACTGTAATATTGCTGTGCACACGGAGGACCACATCAGAAAGGATAACAGGAAAAAAACAGTTTAGACTAAGGCCATTAGGCAAATTGAGCTGAGCGTGTGTGTGTGTGTGTGTGTGTGTGTGTGTGTGTGTGTGTGTGTGTGTGTGTGTGTTCACAAGGGGATGTGGACAGATGTGAAGGTTGAAATAATTCATGGCTTGTTAATGGGATTTGTGCTGAGGTTTTTGAGCTGTTGAGAAGCTGGTTACTGAATTATTAAAAAGCCTTCACCTAAAACCCTTAGTGACATTAAGGGGTACAAGACAGACAAAAGAGAGAATCACAAAGGCACACTTTCTACTTCAGATAAAAGAGAAATGCTTGAAAAAACTTTCAACCCTCATTACACATTGTTTTAATTTAGTAGCAGAACATTAATGCAAATGTAAAGTTGTGCAGTTTGGTAATTCAGTGTTAAATCAACCAAAGGTACCAGTTCAAATTTTTGGTTTTGTTTAAAAAAAAAATCTAAAAAAGGATAAACATGTTGCCAAAAATTTGAGCCAGGGACGTTTCTTTTCTGCAGTTTGGTTGATTTGACACAGAATGACCCAGTTATGTATGTGTTAGAAGAAATTTCATTTTTGAGCTGCACATCATTATCACCAACCACTAGTGTATCACCATATTCATGTGCAACTACCATGGCTCAGCATGCTGCAACTTAAGAAAACACATGCAAATAGAAAAAGCACTAGCAAATTTAGAAAACAGAAACGCACTGCAAATACTCGCAACACAACCAAATACAGAAACATGCTGCAAACATTTTGCTAAACGACCAAATACAGAAACACAATGCAAATACTCACAACACAACCAAATACAGAACATGCTGCAAATAATTGCAACATAAGTATTTGGCAAATACAAATACAAAATTACGCTACAAAAACAGAAATGTGCTGCAAATACTCACAACACAACCAAATAGAAAAACATGCTGCAAATAATCGCAACACAAGTATTTGCTAAATACAAATACAGAAATACACTGCAAAAACAGAAATTGGCTGCAGATACTTACAACACAACCAAATACAGAAATGGGCTGCAAATACTTGCAACACAACCAAATGTAGAAACGAGCTGCAAATACTCACAAAACAACCAAATACAGAAACACGCTGCAAATACTTGCAACACAACCAAATGTAGAAACGCACTGCAAATACTCACAAAACAACCAAATAGAGAAGAGTGCTGCAAATACTCGCAAAACATCCAGATACAGAAGCGTGCTGCAAATAGTTGCAACACAAGTATTTGCCAAATACAAATACAGAAATACACTGCAAAAACAGAAATTTGCTGCAAATACTCACAACACAACCAAATACAGAAATGGGTTGCAAATACTCGCAACACAACCAAATGTAGAAATGAGCTGCAAATACTCACAAAACAACCAAATACAGAAACACGCTGCAAATACTTGCAACACAACCAAATACAGAAAGACACTGCAAATACTCCCAAAATGCTCGCAACACAACCAAATGTAGAAACGCGCTGCAAATACTCACAAAACAACCAAATACAGAAGAGTGCTGCAAATACTCTCAAAACATCCAAATATAGAAGCGGGCTGCAAATAGTTCTTCTTCTTTTCTTTAAGCCCTTTGCTCCTCTTGGGTGCATAGGCCGCTGACGAACAACCTCCATTTCACTCTGTTGGTGGCTTTCTGTTCGATCTCTCCCCAGTTCAGCCCACTTTCAGACATTTCTGCCTCTATACTTCTTCTCCAGCTGTTCCTGGGGCGACCTCGTTTCCTTTTCCCCTGAGGGTTCCATCTCAGGGCTTGACGGGTGATGTCTGTGGAAGGTTTTCTGAGAGTGTGACCAACCCAACTCCATTTTCTTTTCTGTATTTGTAAATCTATGGGATCCTGATTTGTTCTTTTCCACAAGTCCACATTGCTCACTTTGTCTTTCCACCAGATGTTTAGTATTCTTCTGAGGCAGGTATTGGTGAATGTTTGCAGCCTGTGTGTTGTGTGTTTTGTTGTTCTCCATGTTTCAGACCCATAAAGAATCACCTGTTTCACGTTGGAGTTGAAGATGCGTATCTTAGTGGTTGTAGAGATGTTCTTTGAGCTCCAGATATTTCTGAGCATGTTGAATACCACTCTTGCTTTGTTAATTCTACTTCTAATATCTGCATCCGTCCCACCAGTTGTGTCCACCACACTGCCTAGGTAGGTAAAAAATTCTACTTCCAATAGGGCAGCGTTGTTTAAGGTAATGGGGTTGCTAGTCTTGGAGTGAATCTTGATCACCTTTGTTTTTGTTGTATTGGGGGTAAGGCCAAGTTTTGTTGAAGTTTGTGCAAGTCTGTATGTCTTCTCTTGCATTTGTGAATGTGTGTGAGAGAGTAGAACGATATCATCCGCAAAATCCAGATCATCCAGTTGCTCCCACAGTGTCCACTGGATTCCGTTTCTCTTTCCTTTTGTTGTTTCCCTCATGACCCAATCAATAGCGAGGAGGAAGAGAAATGGTGAGAGAAGACATCCTTGTTTGACACCTGTCTTGACTTCAAAGGGCTGGGAAAGCTGGCCTGCATGCATGACTCTACAGGAGGTGCCGTCATAAGAGTTCTTAATTAGGTTTATGATCTTGGTGGGGATTCCATAGTGTTCCATTAGCTGCCATAGTGTTGTCCGGTCTAGGCTGTCAAATGCTTTCTCAAAGTCAATGAAGTTCATGTATAGGGATGTGTTCCATTCAATAGACTGTTCAATGATGATGCGAAGTGTTGCTATATGGTCTGTGCATGAGCGATCTTTCCTGAAACCTGCTTGCTGGTCCCGCAGCCTGCTGTCTACAGCCTCTTGGAGACGGTTAAGAATGACTCGGTTAAAGATCTTACTGGGCACAGAGAGTAGGGTTATCCCTCTGTAGTTGTTGCACTTCCTTAGGTCACCTTTCTTCGGGAGTTTCATTATGTGTCCCTCTGCCCATTCTGTAGGTAGTTTTTCATCATCCCAAATTCTCCCAAAGAGTCTGTATAGCATGTCGGTGGAAGTGTTCATAACAGTTTTGAGGGCTTCAGGTGGAATGTTATCCGGGCCAGCAGCCTTGCCTGGTTTTAATTGTTTGATTGCAGCTTTTATTTCAGTTTTTGTTGGTCTGTCACATTTGATTTTCAACTGTGTCTGCACCATAGAAATGTGTGGTTTCTCGGCTGGTGGTGGTCTGTTCAGAACCTCTTTGAAATGTTCTACCCATCTATTGAGCTGTTCTTCAGGGGTTGAAAGGAGTATGCCATTCTTGTCCATAATCGGTTTATTACTTTCTTGATGTGTCCCAGCCAATTTTCTGGTGATGTTGTACAGTTCTTTCATGTTTCTTTGAGATCCTGCGAGTTCTGCCTCCTTAGCTAGTCTTTCCACCTGTGATCTCTTGTCCCTTCTGATGTTCTTTCGCACTTCTTTGTGGCAATGGTTGTATTCCTTTAAGGCTGCTGTTTTTCCATATCGTGTTTTTGCAATATTTACTTTTTCCTTTAGCTGTCTCCTCTGCTGGATTTTGTTGAGGGTTTCTGGTGTTATCCAGTCTTTGTGGTTTTGCAGTCTTCTCCCCAAGACCTCCTCACATGTTGAGGTCCATGCCGTTTTTAAGTTTTCCCATTCTTTGTTTGTTGTCCATTCTTTTTTATGACCAAGCTGTATCTCTGTATTTTTCTTTGAGAGTGTATCTCTGAACTCTTTCCTGGTCTGAGCATTGCTGAGGTAGTTAATGTTGTATTTTGTTCTCTGGCCCTTTGCACGATGGTATCTCTTCAGCCTCAGTTTAAATTTCCCCACCAGAAGGTGATGGTCTGAGGCTGCGTCTGCCCCCCGTCTAGTCCTTACATCTTCCATGGTTCTTCTAAACTTTTTGCTTATGCAAATGTGGTCGATTTGGTTTTCTGTGACATGATCTGGTGACACCCAGGTTGTTTTGTGGATTGTCTTGTGGGGAAATACACTTCCTCCTATTACTAAATTGTTGTTCACACAGGTCTCAGCAAACCTCTCGCCGTTATCATTCATGATCCCCACTCCATGCTTACCCATTACAGACTCATACCCCTCATTTTGGGCTCCAATCTTTGCGTTGAGGTCCCCCATTAGAATAATGAGGTCTCTGTTTCCAACATTACTGAGAAGGTGGTTTAAGCTGTCATAAAACCTCTCCTTAGCCTCATCATCTGCTTCATTTGTGGGTGCATAGCACTGAATGATGTGGGCTTTCACTCTCTTGTTGCTAGTGTTGAAGGTTGCTGAGATAATGCGAGAACTGATAGGTTTCCATGCAGTTAGCGTCTTCCTGGTCTCTTTTGTCATCATGATAGCCACCCCCTCGGTATGGCTTGCTGTTTCTTCTTCATGTCCAGAATAGATAATAGACTGGCCACTGGTTAGTTTGACCTCACCTGACTGTGTCCATCGAGTTTCTGCCAGACCCAGGACTGTAAGGTTGTAGCGCTCCATTTCCTTGGCAATGATAGCAGTCTTGCCAGCCTGGTACATGGTTCTGATGTTCCATGTCCCCACGTTTATGGGTTTTCTTGGCGTCAGAAGGTGTTTCAGCCAACCAGCTCCCTTTCGGGTTTGGCTGGTAAGCGTCATAGTCCCCATTGCTGGGGCACCCTCTTTGGCCAGGTGAGTGATTTGGTTTTTCTTCGTCCGCGTTTCTGTAACTAGAATGTGTTTTACAGGGTTGGGTAGTTAGCCCAACGCCCAACCCCCAACCTGGAGGGCCAGCTGCTGCTTTTCGTCTGGCCTCTACTCTAGAAACCTGCCCGGCATGGTTGGACCTACCGGGGGCATAAGCCCCCACCGATATAGCCTTCAGAGTCACGGAGGCACACAAGCAACCCCACCACGACAAGGTAGCAGCACAGGGACTAGTTGCAACACAAATATTTGCCAAATACAAATACAGAAATACACTGCAAAAACAGAAATTTGCTGCAAATGCTCACAACACAACCAAATACAGAAATGGGCTGCAAATACTCGCAACACAAGTACTTGCCAAATACAGAAATACACTGCAAAAACAGAAATGTGCTGCAAATACTTGCAACACAACCAAATACAGAAACACGCTGCAAATAATCGCAACACAAGTACTTGCCAAATAAAGAAATACACTGCAAAAACAGAAATGTGCTGCGAATACTTGCAAAACAACCAAATACAGAAACATGCTGCAAATACTTGCAACACAACCAAATACAGAAACATACTGCAAATACTCCCAAAATACTCGCAACACAACCAAATGTAGAAACGCGCTGCAAATGCTCACAAAACAACCAAATACAGAAGCTTGCCGCAAATACTCGCAAAACATCCAAATAGAGAAACATGCTACAAATAATTGCAGCACAAGTATTTGCCAAATACAAATACAGAAATACACTGCAAAAACAGATTCACTAGTTCGCTTTTGCATATAATAAACAGCGTAAAAGTTAAGCGTGTTTGGCATGCTGTCCGGGAGAGGGCTCCGAGCTCGGTAGTCATTCCCGAGCCCGGGGCACTCCCCCTGCCCAAGGAGAGGGGTCCGAGCTCGGCATTTGGCCCGAACCCAATAGCGCTCCCCCTAGCTGGAGGTGAAGAGAAAATAAAAAGGGGGGGTGGGAGGGATGCTGGAATCAGAGATAGCTGAAGGTAGGACTGCTTGGTTATTTAAAGGGACTGTAGTAATTGGATAGGGAGAGTGATTGGATAGGGAGTGATTGCTGATGATGAATTGGCCGTGTTAATTATCTGCGCGAGCTCCTTCTGAAATTTGTTAATGAAACATCACAATGTGGTGCAAATGCTCACAACACAACCAAATACAGAAATGCTCTGCAAATGCTCACAACATAACCAAATGTATAAACAAGCTGCAAATACTCACAAAACAACCAAATACAGAAATGCGCTGCAAATACTTGCAACACAACCAAATATAGAAACGCACTGCAAATACTCACAACACAACCAAATACAAAAATATCCTGCAAATACTCGCAACACAACCAAATGTAGAAACGAGCTGCAAACACCCACAAAACAACCAAATACAGAAACACGCTGCAAATAATCGCAACACAAGTACTTGCCAAATACAGAAATACACTGCAAAAACAGAAATTAACAAGCTGCAAATATTCACAAAACAACCAAATACAGAAATGCGCTGCAAATACTTGCAACACAACCAAATACAGAAACATACTGCAAATACTCACAACACAACCAAATACAGAAATGTGCTGCAAATACTTGCAACACAACCAAATACAGAAACATACTGCAAATACTCCCAAAATACTCGCAACACAACCAAATGTAGAAACGCGCTGCAAATACTCACAAAACAACCAAATACAGAAACGTGCTACAAATAATTGCAACACAAGTATTTGCCAAATACAAATACAGAAATACACTGCAAAAACAGAAATGTGGTGTAAATGCTCACAACACAACCAAATACAGAAATGCTCTGCAAATGCTCACAACATAACCAAATGTAGAAACAAGCTGCAAATACTCACAAAACAACCAAATACAGAAATGCGCTGCAAATACTTGCAACACAACCAAATATAGAAACGCACTGCAAATACTCACAACACAACCAAATACAAAAATATCCTGCAAATACTCACAACACAACCAAATGTAGAAACGAGCTGCAAACACCCACAAAACAACCAAATACAGAAACACGCTGCAAATAATCGCAACACAAGTACTTGCCAAATACAGAAATACACTGCAAAAACAGAAATGAACAAGCTGCAAATATTCACAAAACAACCAAATACAGAAATGCGCTGCAAATACTTACAACACAACCAAATACAGAAACATACTGCAAATACTTACAACACAACCAAATACAGAAACATGCTGCAAATACTCACAACACAACCAAATACAGAAATGCTTTGCAGATGCTCACAATATCATGTAGAGTAAAAAATAATGGCAGTAAAATACTTTTAAATTGAAAATGGATAACCAGAGACGTCAGTGACAGACGGGAAATCTTTTTGACAAATCTTTTTTTATTTGACAAATTTCATTGAAGCCTGAGACAGATAGAATGCAGAATAGAATTGTATAAAATGCTGTTAAAACAGAGAAAAGGAAATTTTATACTAAGCTTGAGAGAAAAGAATAGATTGAACAACAATGGAAAAGAAAACTGACCTCAAGATTGATTAATATTGTTTTTTTTATACTGTTCAGTGTTATTTTTATACATTTATATTTCCAATGGTCTGACCTTTTTTTGTAAAAAAAATAAAAAATATTTACTGCTTTTCAAAAGTAAAATAATTTGATACAATCATAAAAAATGTGACTATTATTATTAATTAATTTCTGCAAGCAATACATTAAATAAGTAACTTGATTAATTTAATGCCTGACAATTGTTTTTTTAAATTTAACCTGACAAAAAGGTGCTATGAATTGTTGCTCTGATTTAAAGAACTATAGCCAAATAGAAAAGACTGAATATCTGTTTAAAAAAAAAAAAAAAGATTTTTAGTTTGTTGGCTCTTTGCCACCCTAAACCCATCACTCTCCAAAACCTACCTGTTTGCTGAAATCTCAGCTGGTTTTGATCTAATCTCCTGCTGTTACAAGATTAGAAAAAAACCCATTTGCATGTTTAGACTTATTACTTTACAAGCTATTATTCACAGACCACACTGGGACAGGACAGTGTCTAGAAGAAGAGAGGGAGACAAATGGATAGCTCAAGCAAGAAGACGTCTGGAGAAAGAAAATCAATTCTGTGTATATTTCCAACAGCTGTAATGTCTGCTTATGTGTGTGCACTGTTATGTCTGGTATCATGTAGGGCGAGTACATGTGCTGGTAATGTGTGTGTGCTTGAAGAGTGGTGTTAGTGGCACACTGTCAGCTCTCTCCACGCTCTCTGTGATTGGCTGTACTGGTAAAATCAATGGGTCCTGCCCTTGGAAGTGGAATCTGTTATATCTATTAGGAAAGCTCCACGACGGCAATCAATCAAATACAAATAGTCGCCATCCATCAGATCAGTCCATGCTGCATTTTACATGAGTAATATGTCACCACAGTAGAAGAATAGAGACATTAAAACAGTTCATTAACTCAACATCACAGCTAAACCCAGATCTTGACAGGATAGTGAGAAGACGGACGTTTGAACTATTGTTGATGTACTGTGAAAGAACAGCAGATTGACTCCATTGTTCCAGCCACATGCAGAAACACCAAAGAACTTGAACTTGAACTGAGAGTTTGCAGTTTCTGGAACCTGAGCCGAATTCAGGCCACATGTTATAGCTCATCCAAAAAATAAACATTCTCTCATCATTTACTCACCCTCCAAACCCTCTCCTCATTCCAAAAGACATTTTAGTAACACTTTAGGTACCAATTCTTACTACTTATAAGACACGTGTTTTGCATGACCATATTCTACATCCTTTAATCCTACCTAATACCTTAGCAACTACCTTACTAACTAATAATAAGTAATCAGGAGTTTATTGAGGAAAAAGTCATAGTTAATAGTTAGTTAAAGGGATAGTTCACTCAAAAATGAAAATTCTGTTATTAATTGCTCTCTCTCATGTCGTTCCAAAACTGTAAGACCTTTGATCATCTTCGGAACACAAATTAAGATATTTTTGATGAAATCTGAAAGCTGACACTGACACGTTCAAGGCCTAGAAAGGTAGTAAGGACATCATTTAAATAGTCCATGTGACATCAGTGGTTCAACCTTAATGTTATGAAGCTACGGGAAAACTTTTTGTGTGCAAGGAAAACAAAAATAACAACTCTGTTCAACAATTAATATTCTCTTTTGTCCATCTGCTGAAGTCACAAATATGCACTCTTCAAAAAATTATGTAAAAACTCATCCATGTGAATCGAGCTGTGTAATACATGTGAATTGAACATAATTGCTTTATGTGAACAAATTTAATTGTGGCCTTTATTCACATAAGCATGATTTAATTGTGGCCTTTTTTCATTTAAATATTGATCGATGCACACAGAGAACATCAAATATGGTAAACTGAAGTTCAGCTGTACTGGACTCACTAAAAACAGTAAGGTTTGTTGATACTGTATATGAATGTGTATAAGTGAATAAACTGAATAAAATCAAATCTGTTCATTATATGAAGTATTCTTGTCTAAATTCACATTGATTCATGTGTCAATTTGTTCTTTTTGGATGGAACGTTTGGCTGCAGGGACTTACATTAGATGGACAAAAATGATGGCAGAATATTAATATTCACAGAAACTAGTCCATATCACATTTTGATTTAAGTGTACTGATGTACTTTTGACATTTTTAACATTCAACTAAATTTTTATAACCAGATTCTACGATTCCATCCATGTTTTCTGCATCGCGGAAATGATAAGGTCCTAGTAATTGAGTAATTGTGATTAGTGAGTGTACAATTTTATTTAAAAGCATTTCATAAGCTGTTTATGAAGAAAAACAAAAGCTTGGTGGAAAACAGCATTCATTAAGCTGATTTATAAGGAAACATGGTTGTGCGTCGTTGTCTGTGGCAGAATCTGAGTGATCAAATTATAAAATAATTAAAAACATCAAATACACATTTAATGTGTGTCCTTTTCAGTTTGTCACATGCTAAAAATATGTGCAATCCTTGTTGGCACATGAAAAAGTGAGAAAGAAATCAGAAGAAACTTATTTTGCTTACCAAAAGCACTTCATGTACCATGTGATTTCTGTACTCATGTTTGACCTTTATTGGCAGCATTGACGTTTAAGGCCAAACTCTCAGAAAAAAGGTACAAAGCTGTCAAGGAAGCATTACCACAAGATACAAACTCTAGACGTAGATCTTATCACCCTTATTTACACCTAAATTGTGCATATTAGTACGTTTTGAAAGGGTACTGCCACACTTTGGTATTTTTATTGCCAAGAGTGCTTTCTGGATGTTTTGAGGTGGTCAAGCAAAGAGTCTATGTAAAGTTATCTTAAATTGATTAAACAATATATAGGCCTACTGTAGCTTTCTTCATTCGTCTGTTGGCTGTTATATGTCTATGTTGCAATAAATCAATCAAATACTGATGTGAACAATCTTACAAACATAATTTATATATCTAGACATTTAACAGCATTGAAGGAGTAGTTCACTTTCAGAAAAAGAATTTACAGATAATGTACTCACCCCCTTGTCATCCAAGATTTTCATGTCTTTCTTTCTTCAGTTGTAAAGAAGTTGTTGTTGTTGTTGTTTTGAGGAAAACATTTCAGGATTTCTCTCCATATAATGGACTTCCATGGTGCCCCTGAGTTTAAACTTCCAAAATGCAGTTTAAATGCAGCTTCAAAGGGTTCTAAATAATCCCAGCCGAGGAAGAAGGGTTTAATCTAGCAAAACGATGGGTTATTTTCTAAAAACATTTAAAATTTATATACTTTTTAATCTCTACACAGAGTACACACAGAGCTAGATAAGCATTTGAGGTTAAAAAGTATAGAAATTGAATTTTTTAGAAAATAACAGATTGTTTTGCTAGATAAGACCCTTCTTTCCTCAGCTGTGATCGTTTAGAGCCTTTTGAAGCTGCATTTTGGTAGTTCAAACTCGGGGGGCCCATTGAAGTCCATTATATGGAGAGAAATCCTGAAATGTTTTCCTCAAAAAACATATTTTCCTTACGACTGAAGAAAAAAAGACATGAACATCTTGAATGACAAGGGGGTGAGTACATTATCTGTAAAATTTTGTTCTGAAAGTGAAATACTCCTTTAACTGTGAGTGGGATGTTCTCGCAGTCTATTTATTAAAGATATGTTTCTGTGTTTGAGTTGACAGCGTAATGGATCAGTGGGATGTTTACTGATCATCTCTGCTCTTAATTCAAACACGAGTGTACAAACATCTGCACACATCTGTCAGCACAGCAGCAGTGACCTTACATACACCTTACATCGAGAGTTCTGCATTCAAGACGTTCACTAAGTGTCCTCCGTTCAGAGGGGAATTTGAGCCGTGAGCTCGGAGCGCTCGAGGTAATCTATAGCACAGATGTGCTGTGTCACACACACACACTCATGCACGGCTGCTACGTTTTAATTACCAATGCATTAGAGATGAGAGAGGCAGCGTGAGGTGGGCGACCGTGTAGAACAAGACATGTGTCTTTCTCTCCTCCAGGTCATTTAATGAGAGTGTTTTGTGATGCCCAGGATGTATGTGTGTGTGTGTGTGTATTAAGGCCTATCAATATGCTTAATGGGTTGATTTCAATTTAATGATGACGAGTGACAGTTCAAACAGTGTAATCTAATCCCTTTACTGCAGACATAGATTATCATTATAGTCCACAGTGCTGTGGAAGTCTCTTTAGAGGGACTGTGGCGCTCAATAACCCTCTCAACGCACACACACACACACACAAACCAGAGATCTGACCTCATGTCTTTGTTCATCATCGCATTGTTCTGTTCACCACATTTCTACCCACAAAGAAAGTCATTAAAATCTACTTTCAAAACCCACCCCATTACAGGTCCATTAAAAGAATGATTGGTATAAAAATGAATTTTTTTGTTGCACGGTGTGTTTTAATGGACAAAAGTAATCTGTTTGACTTTTGAGTTAATGATGCTCTTTTCTGTCCTATCGATTAATTTTTTCAAAAATACATTAAAATGCTGTTAACGCATCCAGTGAGTTGAAAACGCCTTTTCTATGATGAACGTGTTTTATTTCTAAATTAAAAACTGATTTTGATTTTATGGGGCATAAAGTAAAAAAAAAAATCTGAGTGATACATACAGGGTTATTATCATTAACTAAAACTAAAACCATTAAGAAAAACTTTGTTTGAAATAAAATTAAAGTTAACTAAAAAATATTTAAAAAAACTTTGCCAAGGCATAATTTCTCATTTACTTTGAAATGAATTTGAAGCATTAAAATAACTTAAACTAAAATAATTATTACAAATTAAAATATAAATAAATAAAAATGTATAAATATTAAGATTACTAAAGTCATTAATTACTCACCCTCATGTCGTTCCAAACCCATTAGACCTTCGTTTATCTTCAGAACACAAATTAAGATATTTTTGATCAAATCCAAGAGCTTTCTGAACCTACATAGACAGCAACGCAACTGACACGTTCAAGGCCCAGAAAGGTAGTAAGGACATCGTTAAAATAGTCCATGTAACATCAGTGATTCAATCAATTTTACGAAGCTACAATTTTTTTTGTGCGCAAAGAAAACAAAAATAACGACTTTATTTAACAATTTCTTCTTTTCTGTGTTAGTCTTCAACGCACGTTTAACAAAAGCCCCATGACAAATTATATAAATGTATAATATTTGTTTAAAAAATACTATTTAGGTTGAAAATGAGGACATTTTTGAAGTGCACCAGACTTCTAGCTGAATGCAGACAAAGTTCAGAATGTTCCTGCATGAACATGTGAGTGCATCAGGTGAACTTGGGGTGAACTATTTATTTTCTAAATGTTTGTTTGTGAAAGAGTGGGTTGCAATGCTTGGAGATCATCCTTTGAAAGCTCAGGCCCTAGAGATAAACTAGTTGCGCAGGTAAATAAAATGTTGCTTTTATCACACAGCGACTCAAAATAGACAGCTGCTCTTAGGTCAGGATAACAGATTTGAAGTGAACAGTGAGCCGTGCTGGAAGACAGCAGTGACTGTGTGCAAAGTGTGCTGAAGTGCTGTGTATTCTTGTTGTTAATGAGTGTTTGTAATGTTCACTTCTTGACTTCTTACAGTGCTTTTTCTCCGCTTTCCGGTCTGACGGGGGCACAGTCTTTAGTTTGACTGCACTCTCTATCTGTTCAGAAAGACTGTGGTGACATCCGTGAAAGTGTAGCATTAGGTTAAAGAAACCTTTTTTAAAAATTATATTAAAAGGTTAGTTAACCCATGAAAAAAATCTGCTGTCATGTACTGTGGAACACAGAAGGCAGAAGGAGAATAATTATGGATGGTAGGATGAAAACTGTAAAACAAATATGGTATTTTTTAGCTGTTTTTGTAACTGTAATATTTACAGTTGAGGTCAAAAGTTTACATACACCTTGCAGAATGCAAAATGTTATTTTATAATTATTTTACTAAAATAAGAGGGATCACACAAAATACATGTTATTTCTATTTAGTGCTGACCTGAATAAGATATTTCACATAAAGACATTTACATATAGTCCACAGGAGAAAATAATAATAATAATAGAAAATAATAGTTTGATCCACAGCTGTTTTTGTTTGTTTGTTTGTTTGTTTATTGATAGTTCATGAGTCCCTTGTTTGTCCTGAACAGTTAAACTGCCCACTGTTCTTCAGATCCTTCAAGTCCCACAAGTTCTTTAGATTTTCAACATTTTTCCAACAATGACTGTATGATTTGAGATCCATTTTTTCACACTGAGGACAACTAAGGGACTCATATGCAACTATTAAAGAAGGTTCAAATGCTCACTGATGCTTCAGAAGGAAACAAATGCCAGGGGGTGAAAACTTTTGGAATTTGAAGATCTGGGAAAATGTTACTGATTTTGTCTTCTGGGAAATATGTATCTTCTGTAACTTCTGAAGGGCAGTACTTAATGAAAAAAAAAAGATATTTAGGCAAAATATGAAAAATGTACACATCCTTATTCTGTTCAAAAGTTTACACCCCTGGCTCTTTGGCATTGTTTTTGTTTTTTTGTTTTTGGCATTGCTCCCTTCTGGAGCATCAGTGAGCGTTTGGACCTTCTGTAATAGTTGAGTTCCTCAGTTGTCCTCAGTGTGAGAAGATGGATCTCAAAATCATACAGTCATTGTTGGAAAGGGTTTAAATACACAAAAATTGCAAAAAAAATAAAATAAAATAAGGACTTTTCTGAAGAACAGCAGGCAGTTTAACAACAAACAAAGGACTCTAACTATTGTTCAGAACAAACAAAGGACTCTAACTATTACTAGTTCAGGTAACAACTTTTGAACGGGGTAATTTTTTATAAATTCAACTATTATTTTCTCTTGTGGACTCAATGTAAACATCTTTCATGTTAAACATCATATTCAGGTCAGTATTAAATAAAAAATAACATGCATTTTATAAGATCCCTCTCATTTTGGTAAAATATTTAACATTTTGCAGATTCTGTAAGTAAACTTGACCTTATCTGTATATAAAGTCTTCAAAATCCAATTTGAGTCATTATTTACTGAATTCTGCCACATTGACTTTAGACAGTCTTGTTTTCTTTCTTGTGTTTATATCATCCTTATATCAGATTTGAGAACTAGAGCAATGTTCCATGCTTCCTTTACCTCCATACTTTGAGAAGCACTGATATAAATCATTCTGTATGTGTTTTGTAATTTTCATCAGTGAGTGCTATAATTTCTCCACCAGTGTCTCTCCCAAGAGCCCACTTTCCACACATACAGCTGGCTGACAGATAACAGCTCCATTAGGTTTGCCCTGCCGCTCTGTGCAGATAGCTCCTAATGGCATCGGGCCGCAGAGAGCGTGACTTCAATACAGGCCAGCAGGCACACAGCTGTCGCTTACACATGCACGCACATACTAAATAAAGTCCTAATAAGGGTTGGGAAGATCATGTTAATGTAATCCTGATCATTTGAATGCTACAAGGCAACACTTAATACACTGAAATCCTCGGTTGTGTCATTTTACCCTAACTATATGCCTTGGTACAGAAAATGTGGTGCTTGAGAGTTTTCACAGAATGATGGTTACAAGACATTGGCACTCTTGTGAGCTCTTAGATTTCATCCAAAACTATTAATTTGTGTTCTGAAGATGAACAAAGGTCTTAGTGTTTGGAACGACATGAGGGTGAGTAATTAAGGACAGAATTTTCACTTTTGGGTAAACTATTCCTTTAAGTGATTTCATTAAATGTATTTCTTTTTCACTAAGAGAGGCATTTCTATATTAAAAGTTGTTTTGGCCTGCTTCCAAATGCTGACCAGTCAGCATCTTAGACCAGAACTTTGTATTACATATTATTGTTAACAAAAGAAAGAATTCTCATTTATATTCAATGCATTATCCATATGATCTAAAAGGGTAAAAGGGGGATACAATTTGAACGCCAGCATCCCAACCTCCTGAGTGGTTTTTGTCTAGATCAAGCCCATAAATTCTGGCTCATGGCCAAACCACAGACACTCAGTGATTAAAGAGTGTGGCGTACATGTGTTAGAGCTTGTCGTCACCTCTCCTCTGCCTCAAAAACACCTTCATGACCCCTGTCTGCACACCCATCATTTCATGTCTTGTGCTTCTTCATGGGTGAAAATACCTCATCTTAGCATCATAGCAGTGGAATGACAGGAAATTATACCCTGTCGCCCTCTGATACACACACAGAATATCAGCCAAAAAAAAACTATTGAGTAAACAGCCTGCATTTGGAAAGACATACCAAAGATTGTCATTATTTGAATGGATTTGTGACCTGAAACTTGTTCATATAATATGTGACATGAAAAAAATGTTTTAAACTGGCTGAAAAACTAACACTCAGTCCATCTAAGATGTAGATGAGTTTGTTTCTTCATAAGAATTTGGAGAAATGTAGCATTACATCACTTGCTCATCAATAGATCATCTGAAGTGAATGGGTGCCGTCAGAAAGAGAGTCCAAAAAACATCACAGTAATTCACATGCAATTCACAAAACTTCAGTCCATGAAGTTTAATGTGAAAGTGAAAAACTGTAAGAAGTAAATCCATCATTAAAGTGTTTTAACTTTAAAATACCAATCCATGATTCATCAATATGATTCCTCCAGTGAAAAAGTCCATCCTCTGTTGTCCTCTCACATCAAAATCCACCAACATTTTTACTTATAACTGTTTTCACTTGTAAACACTGCTTGATTTTGCATTCTCTTGATTCAGACCAACTTTTTCACTGGAGAAAGCAATATTATGGATAGAGGAGAGGAAGTTAAAAACCTCATAATGATGGATTAGTTTATTTATTCACTGCAGAGGATTCATTGGTGAACAAGTGATACAATGCTAAATTTCTCAAGATCTGTTCCGATGAACAAACAAACTCATCTACTTCTTGGATGGCCTGAGGCTGAGTAAATTTTCAGCAAATGTTCATTGTTGGGTAAACTATTCCTTTGATAGGGAAGACATGAGAATTTTTTTTTGTTTGTTTCAGTTTGTCTTTGTGCTATAATTAAGTTTTTAAAGAAAGAAAGATCTTTTTGATCTACTGCATATGTGCTGATCATCTCATGTCTTTCTATTACACCAGGGATGAATTCATGAGATTGAGAATTCTC
Organism: Garra rufa; assembly: GCF_049309525.1. NCBI lineage: Eukaryota > Metazoa > Chordata > Actinopteri > Cypriniformes > Cyprinidae > Garra > Garra rufa. Next base: position 18,465,309 of record NC_133365.1, read on the forward strand.
AGGCTGTTCTCATCGGTGTGTGTTTGTGTGGAGAGTCGATGCCCTACTTAGAAGTTTGTTTGTATGAACACACAGCGGGTCACAAGAGGTTATAAAATGAATATGAAGTGAATATTTAAGAATAGCCACAAGACCATAAGTAAGAGACATTGAAGTTATGTTGACATTAAAGGGATAATTCACCCAAATATTTAAATTCTGTGTTCCAAATTCATGTTGTTACAAACCCATAAGACCAGTTATCTTCAGAACACAAATTAAGATATTTTTGATGGAATTTTAATATTTATGCAGTTTCAGAAAGCTCTCGGATTTCATCAAAAATATCTTGATTTGTGTTCTGAAGATGAACGAAGGTCTTACGGGTTTAAAACGACATGAGGGTGAGAAATTATTGGAAGATTTTTTTTTTTTTTTGGGTGAACTATCTTTAAACATTTTCATGTCAGTGTGTAATGAGAGAGCATTGTGAAACCTAATGCAGCTTGTTTTGAGCCATAACAATAATGAATAATGTTGTATTTTTCTGTATGCTCCTCAGACAAAGCTATCATGTGGCACTTTCACTTTCAGAATAAAAGTTTACAGATAATGTACTCACCCCCTTGTCATCCAAGATGTTCATGTCTTTTTTTCTTCAGTCATAAAGAAATGGTGTTTTTTGAGGAAAACATTTTAGGATTTCTCTCCATATAATGGACTTCTATTGTGCCCCCGAGTTTGAACTTCCACAATGCGGTTTAAATGCAGCTTCAAAGGGCTCTAAATGATCCCAGGCAAGGAAAAAGGGTCTTATCTAGCGAAACGATCAGTTATTTTCTAAAAACATTTACAATTTATGTCGTTTTTAATCTCTACATAGAGTACACACTGAGCTAGACAAGACGAGCATTTGAGGTTAAAAAGTATATAAATTGTAATCTTTTTTAGAAAATGATCGTTGTGATCGTTTAGAGCCATTTGAAGCTGCATTTTGGAAGTTCAAACTCGAGGGCACCATAGAAGTCCATTATATGGAGAGAAATCCTAAAATGTTTTCCTCAAAAAGCATAATTTCTTTACGACTGAAGAAAGAAAGACATGAACATCTTGGATGACAAGGGGGTGAGTACATTATCTGTAAAATTTTGTTCTGAAAGGTAACTACTTTAAAACATTTTGGAATTTAGTACACAAGTCACAGGCTCTTTTTATGGTGCTTTTTTGTCTTTTTTTTTTTTGGCTTGATAATCTCTGGTCACTACACTGTGTATACAGTATGTGTGCTTTGGGCTCAGCTGGGCCATATTGTCTCTCTGAAGCTCATTAGCAGGAGAGGTTAACAGGGGAACAGACCACAGACAGGAGCAGCCCAGGGATTTGTGGGCGTTAGCAGACAGGTGGGGAACAACAGGTGGTGTTACAGTGAACAATGAGCTGTAAAACAAAGCATAAAGACACCCAGAATAATAACTTTCGTTGAATAATCCAAATTTGCAGGACTGCATGAGCTGATGTAAATCAGCAATCTGGATGCTGTTCAAGAGTTTACAAACATTTGATTCTTAATACTGTGTTGTTACCTGAATGATCCACAGCTGTTTTTTTGTTTTTTTTCCGTTTGTTTGTTTAGTGATAGTTGTTTATGAGTCCCCTGTTTGTCCTGAACAGTTAAACTGTCCACTGTTCTCCAGAAAAAATCCTTCAGGTCCCACAATTTTTTTTGGTTTTCAGCATTTTTGTGTATTTGAACCCTTTCCAACAATCACTGCATGATTTTGAGATCCATCTTTTCACACTGAGAACAACTGAGGGTCTAAAAAACTTTTTGCATTTGAAAAATAACCATCTGTTTAATGACATGTTACGGCCTACTGCTGATCAGAAGTAAACCAGAGCATATAAATAAGTTCATCTTTGTTTCTTTGTTACTTTGCTCAGCTTGACAGAGGTGGCCACTACAGTGTGTGTGTGTGTGTGTGTGTGTGTGTGTGTGTGTGTGTGTGTGTGTGTGTGTGTGTGTGTGTGTGTGTGTGTGTGTGTGTGTGTGTGTGTGTGTGTGTGTGTGTTGTGTGTGTGTGTGTGTGTGTGTGTGTGTGTGTGTGTGTGTGTGTGCATGTGTGTACCTGGTATTCATCACGTTGTGGGGACCAAATGTCCCCACAAGGATAGTAATACCAGTAGATTTTGACCTTGTGGGGACATTTCTCAGGTCCCCAACAGGCTTATAAATCATGCACAATGAGTTTTTTTGAGGAAGTAAAAGTGTGCACAATCTCCTGTGAGGGCTAGGTTTAGGTGTAGGGTAGGTGTAGGGTGATAGAAAGTACGGTTTGTACAGTATAAAATCCATTACGCCTATGGAATGTCCCCATAAAACATGTAAACCCAACATGTGTGTGTGTGCGCATGTGTGATGTGTTCCGTGAGCAGTGTTGATTAGATAGCACAGTGTCTGAACAGTTAAACTGCCCAAGCAAGAGGATCAGCACTGAACTGAATCTGTCTGTGTGTTCTGGTTGGGTTTATAGGATGTGTTTGGTGTGCTGTGATGGCTGAGTGAGTCTGTTGCATTGTGAACATTTTCTCTTGCAACACACAGATACTGTGGGGTCTAAATATCTAAGACTACTAAGGACAGTGCTTCCTTTTAGCGTTTGTTTTTTTAATTTAAAGAAAAGTTTTTAGTTTTTTTAGGTTCCCTGGTCCACTGCCAGAAAAACACCCCCAAAACATTAGGTTCCCACCACCATGTTTGAGATGGGGATGGTGTTCTTAGGGTTGAAGGCTTCTCCTTTTTTACACTAAATCATTGTGGCCAAACAATTCATTTTTGTTACATCTGACCATAAAACAGAAGACCAGAAGTCTTCTTTGTCCAGATGAGCATTTGCAAAGGCCAAGCGGGCTTTTGTGTGCCTTATCCTGAGAAGTGGTGTCCTCCTTGGTCTGCGTCCGTGGAACCCAGCAGTGTGCAGTGTCCGTTGGACTGTCTGCCTTGAGATGTTGCCACCAGCAGAGCCTAGATTCATTAGGATGGCCTTGGTGGTGATCCTTGGATTCTTTTTTTACCTCTCTCACTATCCTCCTGGCCAGCACAGCTGTCACTTTTGGCTTCCAACCACGTCCTCTGAGATTTTTAACAGTGAGGAACGTCTTGAATTTTTTAATAATACTTTGCACTGTAGCCACTGAAACTTCAAAACATTTAGATATGGTCTTGTAGCTCTTTCCTGACTTTTGCCCAGTGAGCTCCTTTGTCTTGACTGCCATGACTGTCCACAAACCAACAGCAGAGAGCTTCGGTTTTTCACCTGTTGAGTTGATTAAAACAGCTGTTCCCAATGAATCAGGGCAATTAGGATGCTTTAGAACAGCTTGGACTATTTGGAATGGTATAGAACTTTGGATTTTCCCATAGACTGCGACAGTTTGCAAAGGGCATGAATAATTTTGAACATGGCACTTTTTGTTCAAATGTAAATTTTCCACAATGATGCCTCTTGTACATCGTCTTATTATCTTTTGGGAGAAGCCTGTGTCATTTCCGGTAAAAAAAAAACTTGCTGGTTGAATAAAAGTAACTTTAAGTCAGAATGTGCCAGGGGTATGAATAATTTCAGGACTGTATACACTGCCGTTCAGAAGTTTAAGATCAGTAAGACTTGTAATGTTTTTTTTTAATGAAGTCTCTTACACTCATCAATTTAACACATCCTTGCTGAATAAAAGTAATAATTTCTTTCAAAAAAAGAAAGAATACAAATTTATTGACCCCAAACTTTTGAACAGTAGTGTATATTGTTAGAAAATATTTTTTATTTTAAATAAATGCTGTTCTTTTTCACTTTTTTTATTCATAAAAAAAAACACAACACAACTGCTTCCTGCACTGATAATACATCAGCATATTAGAATGATTTCTGATGGTTAATGTGACACTGAATATACTGGAGTAATGATGCTGAAAAATTCAGCTTTGATCACAGAAATATTTTATGTCATCCCGACAATCCTGAAGACCCTCATCACTGTGCAACAAGGTCATAAAGTTTCTTAAAATATCAGACAATTTGACCATTTTATGTTCAGATTGCAAAATAACATTAAGTCACTGCATTTAACTGAATTTATCAAATACACAATAATTCAATTCAAAAAATCTATTTATGACATATTAAAAGACGAATTATGTTCTCCTCAAATACTAATTAGTTGTAATTCTACATTTCTAAAATGTGCCACTATCCTAGGTTTTGCCCATTTGTCAGTAATAATATTTCATTCATTTAAAATGCAATAGAGTTGTATATGTTCCCTTATTCTTTTCTATATTTTTATATGCACAAGGCAGAATAAGCATGTTGTTTGAATTAATCATTGTGTTACACTGAATGAAAATGTAACATTATTTCAACCAAATGTTGACATTTTATTCTCCAAAAACTTATTTGAAACCTTAAGTAGACACTTTACTTACATATAATGTGCTTTCTGTAAATTTATTTTGACATCTTAACATCTTTGACCCAAGAATACAAAGACTACATTTTGCACATTTTGAACTAGATTTTTAGAAGATACTTCCTTGTCTTTATCACAGCCACTTTTATTTATCATTGACCCACATGCAAAATTCAGATGTTAACTTAACTTGAATCACTGCAACATCACACACACATGCATTCTTTTGGCATGCACACTTGCACTCAGATCTATCAGATATGACTTCTCATCCTCCTGTCTGGCTCTTCTTTACCTCCCGCGTGTCTCTCTCATTCGGGCAGCTGTCAACCCTGTTGGCCCCCTGCTGGTCCTAAAGCGGGAGATGGGAATGGTTTTTATCTCATCTTAATTCCAGCGGGGCCACAGACACGACAGACCCCAGCTTTATCACCGCGGCTCTGCACGAACTCTGTCTACTCCTGAAGGAATTCATTACCATTCAGACCATCTCACACACACACACACACACACACACACACACACACATATATATATATGTGTGTGTGTGTGTGTGTGTGTAAGTATATATATATGTTTTATATGTATTGGTCATGAGATTGAGTCTGGACTGAGATTGAGAAATATCTATGCAGGCACAGAGGCACCTCTGCAAAAATCAAGACAGTCTGACATGTATTCATAGATTGCATTAAAAAGCTAAGGATGTATATCATCACACACACACACACACACACACACACACACATATATGCAGACATACACACACTCAGACAGATTAATGGTAGCTCAGTGCTCAGGTGTGTGTCCTTTGTCTTTTTGACAGACTATATTCTCTTGAGACGAACCAGCTACACCCAAACACACACACACACACACACACACACACACACACACACACACACACACACACACACACACACACACACACACACTTAACGGTGTTCAGATACTAGGTTAAACAGGGCTTCACCGAGAGACTTTCTTGAGTTGAGTTAGTTAGTCGTCTTAAAGCATGTGTTCATTCTCAGACAGACAGGTCTGGCTGTAGCTCTAATTCAATCATCACACCTGAGTGAATCCTCTTGTATTTACTGTAGTGTGTCCACCTGCATGAGCAACAGAGCATGACACACACACACACACACACACACACACACACACACACAGACACAGTCTGCCTCACTGTTTGGAAATTGATGTTCTGTTCACAGGTGATGAGGCCACAGGAGTGTAACAAGCCTTTTCAAAAGCTTTTAAAATTTAGTTTAGACTTTGTAGTCTTCATAAGCATATATATATATATATATATTTTTTTTTTTGCATTGCATTGATTGGATTGTGAATTTCATGTCATTTTATTATTACTTATTGAATAAATTCATTTTAAAATAACCAACCATTTTTTTATCACTTATTGCATAATTTTTTTCCTTTTCTTTCTTTTTTATTTCATTTTATTTTATTCTTATTAAATAAATACTTAGTTATAAATACTATAGTTATTGGGATTTCTGCATTTCTTTGCATTGCATTGTGAATTTCATGTAATTTTGTTATCAATAATTTAATAAATATATTTTAAAATAACAAACATTAATTGATTTATTTTATCTTATTGTGTTTTATTTTATTTATTATCACTTATTGCACAAATTGATTTTAAAATAATGCTAGCATTTTTTCTTTTTTCATTTCATTTTATTTGATTACTTATTAAATAAGTTTATAATCTTATGTTTGTTTTTGCATTGCATTGCATTGGATTGTAAATTTCATGTCATTTTATTATTACTTATTGAATTAATTCAATTTAAAATAAGCAACAATTTAATTTAATTTAATATTTTATTTTATCATTTATTGCATAAATTGGTTTTAAAATAACTAGCATTTTTAGTTTTTCCTTTTCTTTTAATTTTATTTAATTTTATTTTATTAGTTATTAAATACGTTATAATCTTATTGGGATTTTTTTTTTCGCCTTTTTTGTCATTTTCACTTATTGTCATGATCTGGGCTGTGGGGCTCCCCTCAGCCACCTGAGGTCGCTGTTTTCCCTTCCCTGCACACACATCCCTAATTGTACACTCCTGTCTAGTCGTTATCACTGATTACACGCACACCTGTTCACAATCACATCTGGTCTATAAGAACACTCATTTCCCACTACTCCTTCTGGCTGCATTGTCTTTTGTCTTGTATGTACTGTTCTATTCTTGATCCTGGCCTTAGACTTTGTTCCCTGTTTTGTTCAGTTTATGCTTAAGTTTATGTTCAGTTGTGCCGTGTTGGCCTTTGCTTTGTTTGTGTTTATTTGTGTTTTGTTTCATTAAATATCCTTACTCTCCCTGCATTTGGACCCAGACCCTTGCTTCTAACGTGACAGAATGCAGCCAGCTTCGATGGGTCCAGCGGGGAGTAATTTTTTTTTTCTTTCTGAGGAGGCGGCGTCTTTTGAGGCAGCGTCGGCCGCTCGGTTCGAGGAGGTTATCTACCGCCAACTGGCCGAGATGGAGGCCTGTAGGGCCGAGTCGGCGCGACGGCGTTCCCGCTTTGCGGTGGGGGTGGAGTGGCTCTTCCGTGGGAAGGCGGAAGTGTCCGTGCTCTCTGTTCCGGACGCGGCGGTGACCGCTCTCTCTGTTCCGGACGCGGCGGTGACCGCTCTCTCTGTTCCGGACGCGGCGGTGACCGTTCTCTCTGCTCCTGACGCGGCGGTGACCGCTCTCTCTGCTCCTGACGCGGCGGTAACCGCTCTCTCTGCTCCTGACGCGGCGGTGACCGCTCTCTCTTTTCCGGATGCGGCGGTGACCGCTCTCTCTGCTCCGGACGCGGCGGTGACCGCTCTCTCTGCTCCTGACGCGGCGTTGACCGCTCTCTCTGCTCCGGACGCGGCGGTGACCGCTCTCTCTGCTCCTGACGTGGCGGTGACCGCTCTCTCTGCTCCTGACGCGGCGGTGACCGCTCTCTCTGCTCCTGGCGCGGCGGTGACCGCACTCTCTGCTCCTGACGCGGCGTTGACCGCACTCTCTGCTCCTGACGTGGCGGTGACCGCTCTCTCTGTTTCGGACGCGGCGGTGACCGCTCTCTCTGCTCCTGACGCGGCGGTGACCGCTCTCTCTGTTTCGGACGCGGCGGTGACCGCACTCTCTGCTCCTGACGCGGCGTTGACCGCACTCTCTGCTCCTGACGCGGCGGTGACCGCTCTCTCTGTTTCGGACGCGGCGGTGACCGCTCTCTCTGCTCCTGACGCGGCGTTGACCGCACTCTCTGCTCCTGACGCGGCGGTGACCGCTCTCTCTGTTTCGGACACGGCGGTGACCGCTCTCTCTGCTCCTGACGCGGCGGTGACCGCTCTCTCTGTTTCGGACGCGGCGGTGACCGCTCTCTCTGCTCCTGACGCGGCGTTGACCGCACTCTCTGCTCCTGACGCAGCGGTGACCGCTCTCTCTGTTTCGGACGCGGCGGTGACCGCTCTCTCTGCTCCTGACGAGGCGGTGACCGCTCTCTCTGTTTCGGACGCGGCGGTGACCGCTCTCTCTGCTCCTGACGCGGCGGTGACCGCTCTCTCTGTTTCGGACGCGGCGGTGACCGCTCTCTCTGCTCCTGACGCGGCGGTGACCGCACTCTCTGTTCCGGACGCGGCGGTGACCGCTCTCTCTGCTCCTGACGCGGCGGTGACCGCTCTCTCTGCTCCTGACGCGGCGGTGACCGCTCTCTCTGCTCCTGACGCGGCGGTGACCGCTCTCTCTGCTCCGGACGCGGCGGTGTCCGCTCTCTCTGCTCCGGACGCGGCAATGACCGCTCTCTCTTTTCCGGACGCGGCGGTGACCGCTCTCTCTGTTCCGGACGCGGCGGTGACCGCTCTCTCTGGTACGGACGCGGCTGTGACCGCTATCTCCGTGCCTGACGCGGCGGCGTCCGCTATCTCCCTGCCCGACGCGGCGACGTCCGCTATCTCCGTGCCTGACGCGGCGGTGTCCGCTATTGGGCCTGACGCGCCGTTACACGGGCCTGGCCCGCCATCCCTCCCCCTGACTTGCCTTCCTCCGTGCCTCCTCCCTCCAGACTTAGGGAACGTCTGGGAGCCGTTCCGTGGGGAGGGGGTACTGTCATGATCTGGGCTGTGGGGCTCCCCTCAGCCACCTGAGGTCGCTGTTTTCCCTTCCCTGCACACACATCCCTAATTGTACACTCCTGTCTAGTCGTTATCACTGATTACACGCACACCTGTTCACAATCACATCTGGTCTATAAGAACACTCATTTCCCACTACTCCTTCTGGCTGCATTGTCTTTTGTCTTGTATGTACTGTTCTATTCTTGATCCTGGCCTTAGACTTTGTTCCCTGTTTTGTTCAGTTTATGCTTAAGTTTATGTTCAGTTGTGCCGTGTTGGCCTTTGCTTTGTTTGTTTATTTGTTTAATTTATTAAAACACCTTTCTCCCTGCATTTGGACCCAGACCTCATCTATCTCAACGTGACACTTATTGAATAAATTCATTTTAAAATAAACAACATTATTTTATTTTATTGTTTTATTCTTGTTTATTATCACTTATTGCATAAATTTCTTTTAAAATAACTAGTATTTTTTCCTTTTCTTTCTTTTTCATTTCATTTTATTTTATTAATTATTAAATAAATACTTAAATAAGTTCATAATCTTATTGGGATTTTTGCATTTCTTTGCATTGCATTGTGAATTTCATGTAATTGTGTTGTCAATTATTGAATAAATATATTTTAAAATACCAAACATTAATTGATTTATTTTATCTTATTGTGTTTTATTTGATGTATTATCACTTATTGCACAAATTGATTTTAAATTAATGCTAGCATTTTTTCTTTTTCATTTCATTTTATTTGATTACTTATTAAATAAGTTCATAATCTTATGTTTGTTTTTGCATTGCATCGCATTGGATTGTAAAGTTCATGTCATTTTATTATTACTTATTGAATAAATTCAATTTAAATTAAGCAACAATTTAATTTAATTTAATTTAATATTTTATTTTATCATTTATTGCATAAATTTCTTTTAATTTAATTTTACTTTATTTTATTAGTTATTAAATACGTTTAAAATCTTATTGGGATTTTTTTTTGCTTTTTTGCCATTTTCACTTATTGAATATATTCATTTTAAAATAAACAACATTATTTTATTTTGTTTTATTGTTTTGTTTTATTATCACTTATTGCATAAACTGATTTTAAAATAACTATTTTTTTTTCCTTTTTCTTTTTAATTTCATTTTATTTTATTACTTATTAAATAAATACTTAAGTTCATAATCTTATTGGAATTTTTGCATTTCTTTATATTGCACTGTGAATTTCAAGTAATTTCATTATCAGTTATTGAATAAATTCATTTTAAAATAACAAACATTAATTGTATATATTTTGTTTTGTTGTGTTTTATTTTATTTATTATCACTTATTACACAAATTGATGCTAGTATTTTTTTAGTATTTAATTTTATTACTTATTAAATAAGTCATAATCTTAAGGAGTTTTTTGCATTGCATTGCATTGGTTTGTGAAAGAATTTTTTTTCATTACTTATTAAATAAGTTCATAATCTTGTTTTTTTTTTTTTTTGTTTTTTTTGCATTGCATTGCATTTGAATTTCTGGTAATTTCATTATCACTTATTAATTTCAGAACATCATTTATTTTATTTTATTGTGTTTATTTTATTTTTATTATATTTATTATCACTAATTGAATAAATTGATTTTAAAATAACTAGCATTTTTCTTTTTAATTTCATTCCATTGCATTGTGAATTTCATGTGATTTCATTATCACTTATTCAATAATTTCATTTTAAAATAAGCAACATTATTTTGTATTTTATTTTATTTATTTTCACTTATACCTATTTTCATTTATATTATGTAAAAATATTTAGTTTTTTATTATTTTAAATTTCATTTTATTTTATTACTTATTAAATAACTTCATAATCATGAATTTTTGCATTGCATTGCGAATTTCACTTCATTTCATCATCACTTCGTGTATTTATTTATTTATTTATTTTCCAATAAGACATGTTCTTAGCATTTTTAAATTCATCCTTTGCCCTTTGCTTTAAACCATCTTTCAACCCCAAGACTAAGAATTCAGCTTCTACGGAGTACATAGATTTAAAGATGAGCAATTCGTTTCGCATGTGAATTGGCTGTATGTGTTACGATGTGAATGGATACCTGCAAGTGAAAGCAATTAAGAAGATAGATGGCCTGTGACACAGAGACAAATGCCTAGTGCCCGAATAGATCTTAAACTGAATTATCAATGCATAGAGTCCTCAGTCTTATTCAGATGACTGGTTAAACGCTTACATTGATGCATATGACCAGTTTACACAGGCGCCACAACTCACACATGAAACATGCGTGAAGAGATACAGTACCTCATAAATGCACTCGATACATTTTTAATGCCAGTGTACACATAGACTCATGCATTTAATCATTTTGTGTCGTAATCTAGCATAAAGATTTGTAGTATATTTGTATCTGAGAATTTATAGTTCAACAAGTAAGGTAGTCTGCCTACCAACAGTGTTTTAGTAACCCTTATGAAAATGAACACTAGCACTATAGTTACTATAGACCTACAATATAACATAAACATAAATATTAATGAATAAATATGTTAGTTTTACCTCACAAAATTCAGGTTTGGACTTGTTTGGAGTACTAAAGAGTAGTTTTCACTTTAGATTTGGCTTGTATTGAGCATTTTAAAGAAGCTTCTCTCGCTGATAGCTTTTGTCAAGTGTTTCGCTTGATTCCCTTAATATTCCAGTTATCATTTGTCCTTAGCACTCAGGCGCTGTTTTTCAATCAGAGCATTTTGCTTCCACTCTCTTCTTTCTCTCTCCCACCATTCTTTCATTGAGCTTTTATAGCTTTTCATGTGTTGTGAAGTTGTTCCCTGTCGCTGTCTCTCTGAGATGACCCTCATAACGAATGACTCTGACAGACAGTAAACACTTCAGATGTAATTATGATTGGAGTGAGCACAGAAAATCAGACTCCACTCAGCTGAATTTGACAAATGCAGTCATTACGAACGGTTTCTCATAATCCCCAGACCTCCAGCTCTCTGCTTTTTACGGAATAAAGCATGCGCCATGATTAGATTTGCTGTACTTCAGTGTCTGTTTTAGATAGAAACCTCTGATATTTTATTTCATCAGCTTTTTTATATTGAAAAAGTGTGCTGTTTTTTAATCATATTCAACTATACACACACACACACAGGCAGAGCTCTGAAAATCAGCCAAGTCTGTAATGTAATGTAATATTGGACATTTGAAGGTGCTCCTCCTCTCGTCTCTTTCTCAGGCTGATTGAGCGACAGGCAGAGAGAGAGAGAGAAAGTGAGGGAGAGAGTGAAGGGGTGCGGAGGGTCAGCTGGCCGCCTGCACAGGGAAATGGAAATAGCTCCCGGTCCACCTCCAATGAATAGCAATTTCAAAGAGATGTGTGCTTTCCCTCTGCCACATCTCCTCCTCTCATTATTGAGACTTACACTTGGAAATGACTTACAGGATGATGAAAGTGTTTGTGTGAGTACACTGGGGTCCAGAAGTCTGAGAGCGCAAGTAAAATTTCGCATTTTACTTGTATTTATTTATTTTTTTGCTAAATTTAGCATTTTCTTGCTCTACGTTGCTGTCAAAACATTGCTTTGTTTGTTAGCATAGGCTCAACCAATGGCATGAGTTTGGGGCGAGGCTGTCTGTTTTTTTTTTTTTTCGACCAATGGCAGACTGGGGGCGTGTTCAGGAAACCTATTCGAACACACTCAGTACACAATTCTATTTAGTGATGCTTTTGGCACAGAAATAATGTAGAATCATCCAAGATGTTAATGTCTTTCTTTCTTTAGTCAAAATTAAGGTTTTTGAGGAAAACATTCCAGGATTTTTTTCCATATAGTGAACTTCAGTGGGAGGTAACAGGTTGAAAGTTTAAATTGCGGTTTCAATGCAGCTTCAAAGGGCTCTACACGATCCCAGCTGAGGAATAAAGGTCTCATCTAGCGAAGCGATCTGTCATTTTCTAAAAAGTGTAAAATTTATAGGTGAGAAGTTTACATCCCCCTTTCTGAATCTGCAAAATGTAAATTATTTGACCAAAATAAGAGAGATCATACCAAATGCATGTTATTTTTATTTAGTACTGACCTGAATAACATATTTCACATAAAAGATGTTTTTAAAAATAGCCCTGTTCAAAAGTTCACGTCCTAAACAGTTAAACTGCCCGCTGTTCTTCAGAACAGTTCCCACAAAAGCATTTTTGTATATTTGAACCCTTTGAACTTTTGGGTAAACTGAACTTATTTTCTCTTCTGGGAAACATGTTAAGTATCTTCTGTAGCCTCTGAAGGGCAGTACTAAACGAAAAAATATGATATTTAGATAAAATCAGAAAGATGTACACATCTTCATTCTGTTCAAAAGTTTTCACCCTTTGGCTCTTAATGCATCGTTTATCCTTCTGGATCATTAATGAGCGTTTGAACCTTCTGAACACAGTATTAAGAATCAAGGGGATGTGAACTTTTGAACAGCGTCAATTTTGCAGATTCTGAAACGGGGGGTGTAAACTTTTGACCTTAACTGTGTACTTTTTAACCACAAATGCTCGTCTTGCGCCAGCTTGACCTCACGCATTACGTAATTGTGTTGGAAAGGTCACACGTGACGTAGGCGGAAGTACTGACCCAATGTTTGCAAAGAAAGTCAAACACCCTTTACGAAAAAAAAGGTAAAATAAAAGATGTCGGATGATTTTGAAGTTGAAGGAGAAAATGAGATGGAGTTTTTCACCCTACCCTACTTTTGTAGTTAAAAAGTATATACATTTATAATTTTTTTTTGACAAATTGCTTTGCTAGATAAGACTCCTGTTCTGTGGCTGGAATCGTGTAGAGAAATGAAACTGCAATTTGGACCTTCAACCCTTTGATCCCCATTGAAGGCCACTATATGGAGAGAAATCCTGGAATGTTCTCCTCAAAAACCATAATTTCTTTTCGACTGAAAAAAGAAAGACATGAACATCTTGCATGACATGGGGGTGTCATGACAATTTTTGTTTGCTGACAATGTAGCCACCCTCAGGCCATCCAAGATTGGAAAAAAAGTCTGAAAAAATTAGCATTTAGCGGATCACTTGCTCACCAATGGATCTTCTGCATTATAAATTATGGACTAAGGCTATTTTGGCATTCATTTATGGACTGGAGATGTGTGAATTACTTGTGGATTATTGTGATGTTTTTATCAGCTATTTGGACTCTCGTTCTGACGGCACCCAATCACTGCAGAGGAAGCATTGCTGAGAAAGTGATGTAATGCTGCTGCATTTATCGAAAACTCAACCCATCTTCATCTTGGATATGGTCAATATGGGTCACATCATTGTGTGTTTAGGGAGGTTAATATGAAGCATACTTCCATATATTTGTGTTTACAAGAGCAACTTATTTAAAAGTACTTATTTATCTGTTCTGAGTTACTGCAAAAGCTTTTGATCATCAATGAGAGATCAAAAGAAGCATTGGAAATGGAGTGCTAGAGGTTGAGCACCTCTCCTTTTGTGTTGTTTTGTGCATTCTACATCAATAAAAGAGAGGGAAAGAGAGACGCAACAAAGAATTTAAGCAAAAAGGCAAAAACAAAGGCAAGAACAGCTTTAGAAAAAGTGGTTTTGATATATTGCAGCGTCATGGAAGCGTAATTAAACAATATTTCTGTGCTTTGGTGGAGCCCCTCAGCATATGCCGTATGTCACTTCGCTTCATCATTGACAAGCACACCAGCCTCAGCAAATAAACCACAGCAGGGCCGGCAAATAAAGATTTATTAGACTTTTATATATTTATACCTTTCTCGTGCTTTTATTCCACCCTTTTAAATATATTTACATTGAAAACAAAAACTATATACTGTATATAAGACCATATCTTTTGCATTGAGGATATTGTTTCTATTTTGCTGTGAGATAATACTGGGCATTAATTGTTGTTTTTCAGTTGTTAAACTTGCAAGTTGTCACGTATTGGTCGTCTTGTCATCATGAACTCTTGCACCACACTTCTGGACTGCAATCCCCACAAGCCACTGCACCAATCACTGCACACATCTGCTCCTCGTTTTCCACTGAACTGATTGCTGCACACACCTGTTTCACATTTACCCACATGCATATAAGCCACAGACACACACACTTCCGGCGCAAAGTCTTATTGTTCCTCATGGTCGTAATTCTGAGTGTTTCTTCCTGTGTTTGTTTTCCCGTGTGTTTGATTCCTGGACTCCCTCCCGTGTTTGATGCTCGCTGCCAGCCCCGACCTTCTGCCTGTGTTTTGACTACTCTCTGGATTATCCTCGTTGTTATTGTTTGCTGGTGTTTGACCCTGTCTGTTTGACCACGTCTTCGAATAAAATGCTGCAAATGGATCCGCACGTCTCAGTCTGACTCCTTGTGACAGAAGACTTCGCCGCTACAAGGATCCAGCAGTGAGTATGGTGTCATCCGGTTCCAGCACAAACCCCACTGTACAGATCATGCGTCTAAAGCAGGGTGAGCGGACTATTGAGGATTATGCTAAGGACTTTATTGAATTGGCAAATCTGTCTTCTATGGATGATCACTGCCTGATGATTTTCTTCCGTGGAGGACTCTTAGAGCCATTGGCTTCCCTCATGCCCATGTTTGAACCTGGCTGGACTTTACAAATGTTCATTGACATATCTCTGCAAATGAGTGGCTCTCCTTTTACTGTGGGAATTCTAGAAGAGGACAACAATGTTCCCACAGTAAACTCCAGCTCAGAGCCACTACGCAAGATGTCTGCCAGCCCTGAGCCACCGCACAAGATGTCTGCTGGTCCAGAGCCTGTTCAAAAGATGGACGCCCTTCTAGAGTCTGTTCACAAGATGGCCTCCCTTCTAGAGTCTGTTCGCAAAATGGCTGCCCTTCCAGAGTCTGCTCTCAAGATGGTCACCCTTCCAGAGCCATTGCACAAGATGGCTGCCCTCCCAGACTCTCCGCTGGTCCCGACCGGCCTTCCAGAGCCTCCGCTGGTCCCGCCCGGCCTTCCAGAGCCTCCGCTGGTCCCGCCCGGCCTTCCAGAGCCTCCGCTGGTCCCGCCCGGCCTTCCAGGGCCCCCGCTGGTTCAGCCCGGTCTTCCAGAGTCTCCGCTGGTCCCGCCCGGCCTTCCAGAGTCTCCGCTGGTCCCGCCCGGCCTTCCAGAGTCTCCGCTGGTCCCGCCCGGCCTTCCAGAGTCTCCGCTGGTCCCGCCCGGCCTTCCAGAGTCTCCGCTGGTTCCGCCCAGCCTTCCAGAGCCTCCGCTGGTTCCGCCCAGCCTTCCAGAGCCTCCGCTGGTTCAGCCCAGTCTTCCAGAGCCTCCGCTGGTTCCATCCAGTCATCCTGAGATTCCTGTCTGCCCGGTTCTGGTCATGGAGGCCATGCATGGACTGTGTGGGTTCCCACCCACCCCCCCTGCTGCTCCAGTCCCGCCACCTCTGTCTCCTGACAGTCCCTCTGCTCACCCACATCCCACCTTCGGTGCAGAGGACTTGCCGTGGGACTGCCAGTCTCCATCGGTGTCCAGACTGAAGGATCCCTCACCATCACCTCCAGTCTCAGTGTCCTGGACTCCACCTCGGCCCTCCGACCCTGCGGCTCCACCCCGGCTCTGTGCTCCCTCGTCTCCGTTGTCGGCCGTCGGCCCACCAGCTTCTCCGGGCTCCATCGTCTCTCCGGCTCCGCCCCGGTCAGTCATCGCCCCACCTTCGCCTCTGGACTCTACTCCTCCGGCTGCGCCTCGTCACTCCGCCCTGCTGGCTCTGTGGACCTCCTCCCTCCCGTGGGCACAGCCTCGATCCTCTGTCACTCCGGCTCCGCTGCGTACCTCCGGACCTCCATCTCCGCCGGGGTCGCCAGAGCCTTGGGTTCCGCCTTGGCCCTCCGGATCATCTGTGTCGCCCAGGACCATCGACTCTCCGGTTCCGCCTCGGGCTCCACCGGCTCCACCTCCGTCGGTCGGCCCCATGGAGGAGCCAACCCTTCCGCCACCATGGCTTCTCCCTCCGTTGGCTCCGCCTCAGTCCATAGCTCCATTACCCCCACATGGACCTGGCCCTCCATCCCTCCCCCTGTTCCGCCTCCGCTCCACCACCCTCCGAGTTTCATTAGGTGGTTAGAGCGTCTGGAAGCCGCTCCTTGGGGAGGGGCTCTGTCACGTATTGGTCGTCTTGTCATCATGAACTCTTGCACCACACTTCTGGACTGCAATCCCCACAAGCCACTGCACCAATCACTGCATACATCTGCTCCTCGTTTTCCACTGAACTGATTGCTGCACACACCTGTTTCACATTTACCCACATGCATGTAAGCCACAGACACACACACTTCCGGCGCGAAGTCTTATTGTTCTTCATGGTCGTAATTCTGAGTGTTTCTTCCCGTGTTTGTTTTCCCGTGTGTTTGATTCCTGGACTCCCTCCCGTGTTTGATGCTCGCTGCCAGCCCCGACCTTCTGCCTGTGTTTTGACTACTCTCTGGATTATCCTCGTTGTTATTGTTTGCTGGTGTTTGACCCTGTCTGTTTGACCACGTCTTCGAATAAAATGCTGCAAATGGATCCGCACGTCTCAGTCTGACTCCTTGTGACACAAGTATATTATATTGGCTATTATAGCAGAGTCATATAAGTTTTGGGCTAAATCTGCAGGACAGATACTGTAGGTGACCCATTTCCCTCATGTCTGTTCAGTAAATGTGTGTGTGTGGGTGCGTATTGGCTTCAAAGCAGGTTCATAGTGTAGAACAGATAAGCGCGGCATGTCCTTGTATTTAGACTGTCTTTTTCTCTTTTTTCCTTCATTGTATTGTCTATATCTGTTGTGTTTGTGCATATGTGGTTTAGATGTAGTTTGCAAAGACAAAATTCCTACTAACTCTGAACTAAATCTAAAGATCTGAGCTAAATATGAGGATAGATTAAGTTCTATTAAGTAAATATATAGAGACAGTAAAGATATTCATACTAAATAAATAAAAAGCTGTTCTTTTAAACTTACTGTTCATCAAGAATCTTGACAAAAATGTGTCAAACATTTTCTAAAATATTAAAGGATTTGTTCACTTCCAAAATAAAAATTTCCTGATACATTCCTCACCTCCATGTCATCCAAGATGTTATGTGTCTGTCTGTCTTCAGTCGAAAAGAAATTAAGTTTTTTGAGGAAAACATTCCAGGATTTTTCTCCATATAGTGGACTTCAATGGGGATCAGTGGATTTAAGGTACAAACTGCAGTTTCAATGCAGCTTCAAAGGACTCTACACAATCCCAACCAAGGAATAAGGGTCTTACCAAGTAAAACAATTGGTCATTTTCTAAAAAAACAAAAGTTGATATACTTTTTAACCACTTATCTTGCACTAGCTCTGCGATGCGCATGTGTTGGATTTTTTTTTAGAAAATGACCAATTGTTTCGCTAGATAAGACCCTTACTCCTCATCTGAGATCTTGTAGAGCCCTTTGAAGCTGCACTGAGACTGCAATTTGGACCTTCAACCCATTGGGTCCCATTGACGTCTACTATAAGTAGAAAAATCCTGGAATGTTTTCCTCAAAAACCTTAATTTCTTTTTGACTGAAGAAAGGAAGACTTGAACATCTTGGATGACATAGGGGTGAGTAGTGGTAGCAGTAATCATGCTGAGATAGTGATCTTTAGCTGATTAAGCTTGTTACGACAAGCTAGACCGACATTGTGAGCATCTTTCTCTCTCTCTTCCTTCAAATGTAACTCAATCCAGCCCTGTGCTCCTCCCAGCACTAACCAAATCACAACATCCCACTCCTACTGTTAATTCATTTTGACCAGAGACAGAAGTTGTGTGGTTTGCAAGGAACAGAGATGCAGAGCAGCTGTAATGAAGCCATCACACAGGGACTGAGAGGACTCCTGGATGGCCTGACTCAATCTGGGTGGCGTTCGCTGCTGTCTAATTAACTCTAAATGCATTAGGGAGCAGTTAGACTGCCTGCCAACAGCTCAGAGACAGGCCTCTAAATCAGCCCGTTGTTGGATATAGTGCGAGTCACCAAGAGAATTATGAGTAATAAAGTTTGGCTAACCATTTATTTGTCTGGTCATGAGTTGTAGCTGTTCATGAATGCATAGGATGACAGTGGAGATTCATTTGGAAAAAGGTCTGATACTAATCCACACACCTGTGAAGAATATTAAGATGCTTTGATGTTTCAGCAAACAATGTCAAACAACTCTGAACAGAGAGCTACATTTCACTTTTTTGAAAAAACAATTGATTTTTTTTCTGCAGATACAGATTTGTTAACTGTTCAAGTAAAATACAGTAACCTGATGATAACAGTGATAATTGTTCATGAGTCCCTAGTTTGTCCTTCAGTTCCCACAAAATCCCACAACAATCCTTCAGGTCCCACAAAATCTTTGGTTTTTCAGCATTTTTATGATTTTGAGATCCATCTTTTCACACTGTGGGCAACTGAGGGACTCATATGCAACTATTACAGAAGGTTCAAACGCTCAGCCATTCTCCTGCATTAAGAGCCAGGCGTGAAAACTTTTGAACAAAATGAAGATGTGTACATTTTTCTTTATTTTGCCTAAATGACATGTTTATTTCATTTTGAACTGCCCTTTAGAAGCTACAGAAGATACTGACATGTATCCCGGAGGACAAAATAAGTTACATTTACCCTAATCTTCAAATTCAAAACGTTTTCACCCCCGGGTCTTTATGCATTTTGTTACCTTCTAAAGTATCAGCGAGCAGTGGAACCCCCCTTAATAGTTGCATATGAGTCCCTCAGTTGTCCTCAGTGTGAAAAGATGGATCTCAAAATCATACATTCTTTGTTAGAAATGGTATAAATACAGGAAAATGCTAAAAAAAAAAAAAACAGAATTTGTGGGACCTGAAGGGTTTTTGAAAGCTGTAATTAATTCGGGTAACAACACAGTATTAAGAATCAAGAGTATGTCAATTGTAAACAGGGTAATTTTTATAAATTCAGCTCTTTTTTTCTCATGTGGACTGAATGTAAACATCTTTTATGTGAAATATCTTATTTAAGTCAGTACTAAATAAAAAATATGCATTTTGTATGATTCTTCTTTTTTTGTAAAATATTTAACATTTTGCAGATTCTGCAAGGTGTATGTAAACTTTTGACCTCAGCTGTAAATATTATAATGTTGGGTTGTTTCATTTTATTTTAATGCTTGTTTTGTCTCATTTTAAATCACTGAAGTCATCTTGAGGCTGAGGACCCCTCTTTATTGTTAAACGAATTGTGATGCAATGGGAGAAAAAGTGATGAAATGAGAAAAATGTGGAAAAAGTTCAGGGAATTCAAACTCGCATCTGCCACATCTCAACAAGAGTGCTGCACCATCTTTCAGGCCTGCTCTCTGATGTGCACTGCATATCTTAACTGAATTTACTCTTCATCTGAAGGTTTAACAGTTTGTGCTGTAATTTGTAAAGAATTCAGAGGCTCAAAGAGAGCACAGCGCTGGCCGCAGTGTTGCTCGATAATTAAGTATCATTAGAGTCTCAGTCACTACGCTAGAGCTGTATTTACAGAGACAGGGCTGTGGGTGTGAAGACAGCCCATTTCTGCTCATCTGTTTACTCTATATATGTGTGAGTGTGTGTGTGTGTGTTGGAGAAATTGAGCTTCAGAAGGCGTTTGCACTGTTTGTACAGCCTCATTACTCATGAGGCTCTCAGATCATATATGGTGAGAGTAAAGAGAGAAGTCTGTAGTTACTATAATCTCAAGTGCAGCTTTAAACTTAGAGCAAGTTTGAGAAGTCGTTTAATGTTCAGCGCAAGGGTTTCACATCACTTCTATCTTATCGTCCACAGAACTCAGATTTTCATAAAAATTGAACATATTCCTGTCTTTTTTGTTTATTCAATATAGACTAATTTGATAAAATTAGTTGTTGGCTAAAAAGAGTTTAGTACTTCATTTTTAAATATTTAACACACAACTTTCCCCACAGAATTTTCCCCTCAATATATATATAGTATAAGTATAAAATATAAATGAAGTTTGCTGATTCCTTCTAGGCCTACCATCTAAATTATTTACTTAAAAGTTTGGAGAGAAAATAGTGAACTATACAAAAATAAAACAAAAATGCAGTGAGGTAAAAAGTTATTTGATACTGTGCTGATTTACTGTAGTATGTTTGCCCACTGACATAGAAATGACCAGTCTATAATTTTAATGGTAGGTTTATTTTAAGAGTGAGAGACAAAAATAAATCCAGAAAAACACATTTCAAAAAAGTTATAAATTGATTCACATTTTAATGAGTGAAATAAGTATTTGACCCCTTTGCAAAACATGACTTGACAAGGTTTCTGCCTCCCAGGTGTCTTTTATACAGGTAGCAAGCTGAGATTAGAAGCACTCTCTTGAGGATTAAATATTTTTTCCCCTCACTGTATTTCTAAATATGAATAATGTATAAATATTACTGCTACTGATCAGTTAAAAAGTAATGAATTGATTACTTAAATTTCTATAATTATAGATTAATACATTAATCACACAAAACAAAATTTATGTGGAAACCATATAAAGCAGCCTGATCTCATGACGAAAACATAGCTGTGGGAACTTTTACGCAAGTTCGCGAAATACGTCCCGCCATGTACATTTCGTAACATATTCGATATGAAATATCCACTGAGTGGCACTAAAAGAGTGTTTATTCCTTGAAACAGATGGACGTACATATGGTACGTTTTTAGTGGCGCTAAAATTTTAATGCTCCGTGTTGTTTTAAAATAACGTACCATCTGCACTACACCTAAACCTATCCGATAGTATGAACAAAAGCAAATGTGACATAAAAACACAATCGCATGCCGTTTTAGCTTGTTTTTCAATCTCTCATCTTTCAGCTCTTTTATTTTTTTCACAGGATTTGTACCCAAGGATTCCGCATTCTAAATCCAATTCTTTGCCATCTGAGTTACCGAGCAAGCTTGTTATGTCCGGAAAGTGAAACATATGGAGTTGTAATCATTAATATGAACGAAAACGATTAGAAGTGCTCACTGTCTTACCATATCTAGGGTTCATTTCTGTTGGAAACTGCAGCGATAAGTACTTATTGGTATGTATTTCGCATCTTGCAAAAAAGTTCCCACAGGTACATTTTCATCATGAGATCAAGTAGAGATAAAGGCAGTATTTAAAATCTTTGAAATTTTATGTGTTAATATCTGGGGATTAGGGTATAATTGAATCATATATTGTCAAGAAAGTCAATAGATTTTTGGAACATTAGCACTAGCTAAGGAAGTGAACAAATAGATGCTATAAACTGCATTCTTCATTGTGTTATAGCAAACACCAAATATTAATCACAGAAACCTTTTGTCAAACTCTATTAAAGGGATTGTTCACCCAAAAATGAAAATGTTATTAATTGCTCACCCTCATGTCATTCCAAACCTGTAAGACTTTCATTCATCTTCAGAAAACAAATTAAGATATTTTTGATGAAATCCGAGAGTTTTTTGACCCTGCATAGACAGCAACGCAACATGTTCAAATGGCCCAGAAAGGTAGTAAGGACGTTGTTAAAAAAAAACTATCCCTTGAAATGTTTGGATTGAATAATACTTAAAACAATGACACTAATGGATAAAGTACCTCCATGTCATTGCAACTGGCCAATCACACTATCAACCAGATAATATCCACTTAAAAATATATAATTCACAATTACTGTAACAATACAAATTTACTGAATGTGGAAACTTCCATGTAGCCGTCACATAAATTCCCTGATATTGCTCCAAAATCAGCACAGCAAATGCAGATTTAAATAATGCTTTCAATACATGTAATAAATGAAAAACCATCTCAAAATTTCTGTGAACAAGTTTATGCATTTATTCATTTTAATTATGCTTTTTAATTGAATTCAGAGTTAACATTTCCTCAGTCTCAGTTGCAATTCAGTCACGAACAGCGGGTCCACATACTTTTTGTGCAGTTCACCCTCAGTTCTCACGTATCTCCCATTGTCCCCAAAGAGATCCGTATAGTGCTATCATTCAAAGTGATGGTGACACTGACCTCATCACGTCCAATGAACATGTCATAATGAATGGCTGCGCTGGAAACTCTCTGCTGTGGTCTGAGTGAGCAGATTCAGAATCGAGCCCTGTGAGACGTGTGCCACGAGAGGCGCAGGTTAGAATGTTATTACACTATTCACTGAATCTCATCATCAAATCATTTGTCACCAAAGCACATATTGCCAGTGGATTACAGCAGCGGCCGCAGGTCGCGTGTATGTGTGGTTAGTCAACCCTGCCAAGCAAGAAATGAGCTTCTGTGGCACTGTATTGCTTTAAGATTGAGGAAGGGAATAGGGCAGATAACATATGCCATATAACCTCTAACCTCCCCACACCAAACACAGCGGTCATACAGGAGACTAAGAAAATGTTTAAATTAAAGAGAAAATAGAAGCATGATAGACAGAATAGTTGCATGATATATCCAGCTTTGAAGGTTGGAGAAGGACAGGTGTTGGCTGCATAGCAAATGTCATGTGTCTCACTGTGGCTACAACACTCGCACTTGCAAAAATCAATCACTGGACAAAGATTAAAGGGATAGAGCATCCAAAAATGAAAATTCTGTTATGATTTACTCTCTCTCATGCTGTTCCAACTTGTATGCTGATTTTTGGCCACATTCGCACAGCAGCAGTCAAATGTGATAAGACTCTTTTATGGATGTCGCCGTCTTTGATATTACTTTAGTCACTGTCTCTATGGTTGAATAAGCTGATAGTCACAAACAGAATACAGGCTTGACTATAATTGATTACAAGCTGCTGTGTGAACAGGACATTTCGAGACTCACGCCTGTTGTTGTCAGTTTCAAAAACTGATAGTGTGTGAATGTAGCCAAAATATGGATATTTTTCCTACATAAACACATCGATTCACACTTTTTATTATGAATGGATGCACTTTATTGGACTTGTTTTGACCTGTTGAAGAGAAACAACACCCGCCTATTGCCATGATATGGTTTGAAAGATACAGGATAATTTTTAATATAATTATGATTCGTCTGAAAGAAGGAAGTCATACCGGTATATACCTAGTATGCCTTAAAGGAGTAGTTCACTTTCAGAACAAAAATGTACAGATAATGTACTCACCCCCTTGTCATCCAAGATGTTCATGTCTTTCTTTCTTCAGTCGTAAGGAAATTATGTTTTTTGAGTAAAACATTTAAGGATTTCTCTCCATATAATGGACTTTTATGGTGCCCCTGAGTTTGAACTTCCAAAATACAGCTTCAAAGGGCTCTAAACGATCACAGCCAAGGAAAGAAGGGTCTTATCTAGCAAAACGATGGGTTATTTTCTAAAACCTCAAATGCTCGTCTTGTGTAGCTCGGCAAGACGAGCGTTTGAGATTAAAAAGTATATAAGTTGTAAATGTTTTTAGAAAATAACCAATCGGACCCTTCTTTCCTTGGCTGTGATCGTTTAGAGCCATTTGAAGCTGCATTTTGGAAGTTCAAACTCGGGGGCACCATAGAAGTCCATTATATGGAGAGAAATCCTGAAATGTTTTACTCAAAAAAACAAAATTTCCTTACAACTGAAGAAAGAAAGACATGAACATCTTGGATGACAAGGGGGTGAGTACATTATCTGTAAATTTTTGTTCTGAAAGTGAACTACTCCTTCAAGGGTGAGTAAATAATTGGCTAATTTTCATTTTTAGGTGAACTAACCCTTTAAATTTTGGCTCTGAAGATGAACAAAGGTCTTACGGGTTTGGAGTGACATGAGGGTGAGTATATAATGAAAGAATTAAATTTTTTGGGTGAACTATCCCTTTAAAGCAAACTGAGTCTGTTAGCTTTATGTACTCGTTGACCCTGAATCTAAATTTAGCGACTTTCAAGTAGCTACGTTATACGTAATTTGTGAATCAAAGCCACATGTGAAAACAAATTGCCAAAATACCATCAAGTCCACTTAGTAACACTGTGCAATTTGAGACTCAAGTTGATGTGGACTTTGAAGTGTCACACAGCAGTGTGCCATTCCTTACTCACTCTCACACACACACAAACACACACACACAAACACAGGCTCAAGCCTTTATCTGATCCAGACTGCAATTGGCCCTGAGCTTCACAAGCCTCTGCAGCGAAGCCCTTGTTGATTTGACCCCCTTTAATTAAACTCCATACAGTTGTGCTATCTGTATGTGTGTCTTTCATTGAAGATTGCCTTCGAAATTAAATTTTATTAAATACCTTGTTGAGTCTCATTGAATGCCCTGTCATCTGAGTGTAAACATCCACTGATAGCAGTTATTTCCCTCAGCCGGAGAAGCCGCGTTTGACTGCGTCTTTGTGTGGATACAGTCAAAGATAGAGAAGGACATTATGAAGTCATTAGCAGAGCAGCTTTGAGATGTCAGGCCTCCGCTGATAAACACAGGCCAATGTAGAGCACAGCTGGATCTGAGGCCATTAAACTGAAGGAAAAGCACTGTTCTTAGTGTGGTAGCAGTGATGAGAGGGGCTTCTGGGTCTTTTTGTGTGGAGAGGCTGAAGAGGGATAATAGATAGATGAATTAAGATGTTTTTTCCCTTGGGCAAAAATATCCATTAAGCCATTAACCCGTTATGCAGTATTTCGATAGTACTGAGGGTTTCCATGTGATGTTTGCAATGATTAAACTAATCTTGGATGCTGATTGGTCAAAACAGTCAGTCATTCTAAAATACTTAATATAGAAACACCTGTTCACCATGTCACTGCACAGCACCAGTTGCATGAGAATAATAAATAATTTAATATTGTAATATTGTGAAATATTTTACAATGTAAAACATCTGTTTTCTGTGGAATATATTACTTTCTTGTAACATGCAATGTTGAAAACAGCTTAATATTTTTATGGAAACTCATGGATTCCTTCAGGTTCAAAATAATAGAATTTATTTTTGAAATAGAAATCTTTTGTAACATATGTCTTTAAAGAAATAGTTCACTTTCATTAAAAATTTACAGATAATGTACTCACCCCCTTGTCATCCAAGATGCCATGTCTTTCTTTCTTCAGTCATAAAGAAATGCTGTTTTTTGAGGAAAACATTTCAGGATTTCTCTCCATATAATGGACTTCTATGGTGCCCCCGAGTTTGAACTTCCAAAATGCAGTTTAAATGCAGCTTCAAAGGGCTCTAAATGATCCCAGCCGAGAAAGGAAGGGTCTTATCTAGCAAAACAATGGTTATTTTCTAAAAACATTTACATCTTATGGATGACAAGGGGGTGAGTACATTATCTGTAAATTTTTGTTCTGGAAGTGAACTACTCCTTTAATGTCACTTTTGGTCAGTTTAGTACATCCTTGTTTAATAAAATTAATTTCTTAAAAAAAAAAATCTGAGTAACCCCAAAGTTTTAAATGGTAGTGTATGTGTAACATTATTTCATAACATTTTACTTAAAATGCATTTCCTCAATATGTTTATTATAGTATTTTCTACAGTTTCTAATAGTTAGGCATTGCTTTAATTGTTATGACCATAATTCAATCAAATTAAAGACGCGTGTACTCTGCCAGCATAGTAATGGATCCTGATTTAATAGATATTTGACAGCTAATGATTTTAACACATCTGTTCTGCCTTGGGCAGTGAGCACTGATACTGTCTGAGAAAATGGATCGCCCAGAAACTCTCCTAATGGTTTTCCTCCGTCACTGTACACCCCCCGCCCCCCCACATTCAGGGACTGTCAGTCATCATTCAATGAATTTTGATTTCAGACATACACGGGCTGATGGTTTTGTGTAAATTTGATATTTCCATGGCAAAATTGGAAACAGTATTGTGGGCCTTTATTCTAGTAATGCTCAGTTCAGCAGAGACACAGCTCTCTATTGCCACCCTGAGCATTGTTGTTGCTACTACAAGCATTAGTGAAGTTTTGTCAGAAGATTTTGGACCCTTTTCACTTTTCTGGGGTTCTAAGAAATGTTAGTCATAGGTGGGTATACTATAGTGGTGAACAGAAACAACGACAAAACTACAATAAGGTGTCATTTGTTAACATTAGTTAATGTATTAACTAACCTGAACGTACAATGAACAATCCATTACAATATTTATTAATCTTTGTTAATAGTAGTTAATAAAAATACAGTCGTTCATTGTTTGTTCATGTTAGTCCATAGTGCATTAACTAATGTTAATAAACACAAATTTTTGATTTTATTAATGCAGTAGTAAATGCTGAAACGAACATTAACTATTTAATTAATAAATGCTGTAGAAGTATTGTTCATTCTTAGCTAATGTTAACTAATGTAGTTAACTCATGTTAATTCTTGAGCCTTATTGTAAAGTGTTACCGAAACAACAAATTAAATGTTTGTTCCCAGCTGCTCCAAAAGTAAAGGGGAAAAAATGACACTGTTTCTATAAATTTACAAAAAAAGGAAATTAATTGAGATTTATTTATGATCATCAGAAGAGAGACAAATGTGGAAAAGTGTCATCAGAGTCTGTAAAAAGGGTCTATTATGGGAAAAACTGTTCTGTTTACAACCAAATTTAAAAAAAGGCAACATTTTACAAACATTTAAATGTAGATATTCATATAATATATCATTTTTATTAAGTAAAACTTATTTGTCCCCCCAGCATTTTGTGGGCCTTTTAATTTTAACTAATTTATGTATGTTTAATGTATTAATTCATTTATTTTTTTAAATTATTTTAAACCACTTAGTTAATCACATTTTTAAAATTATGTCCTGTGGGGTCCACAGTATATCATTTGATGCGATTAATACGTTTTTCATATATAATAAGATTATACCTACACTGCCGTTCAAAAGTTTAGGGATCAAGTTTTTTTTTGGTTTTTTTTATGGAGTCTCTTATGCTCATCAAGGCTGTATTTATTTGATTAAAAATACAGAAAAAAAAACGTAATATTGTGAAATATTATTGCAATTTGTAATAATGATTTCCTATTTTAATATACTTTAAAATATAATTTATTTCTGTGACGCAGCGCTGAATTTTCATCAGCCATTACTCCAGTCTTCAGTGATCCATACTTCACATGATCCTTTAGAAATCATTCTAATATGCTGATTTATTACTTTTATTATCAATGTTGGAAACAGTTGTGCTGTTTATTATTATTTTTTAAACCTGTGGTACTTTTTTCTTTGAATTTTTTGATGAATAAAAAGTAAAAAGGAACAGCATTATATTCAAAATACAAATATTTTCTAGTCTTTGCTATCACTTCTTATCCATTTAACACATCCTTGTTGAATAGAGTATTAAGTAAAGAATTTCAATTCCATTATGTACAAAATTGAAATGTGTTAAGATACCATAAAATTGTATTTTATGTGCACTTCCAATGACAAGTTTTGATACACATGGTACAATTCAAAGCTAACACTTAGCCATGTTTTGTTGTTGTCCTACGGTGTTATTTACACCTAAATGTCCACTGTTTACTCATCTCAAATGCACCCATAATTAATTTGCTTCTTCTCTTGTCTCTCTACTTTAGTGGTCATCATGGCATCCGGTTTACTGGTTTACCCCTTCGGTCTCAACTCTAGCCTGGTGAAGTCTTTCTGCGGAGACTCCGACATCTACTACGCCGGAGAGTGCCAGATAGGATGGGGCTACATGCTGGCTATCGTAGGTGTCATGCTCACCCTCTTCCTGCCCTTTTTCGCTAAGTACGCCCCCAAGGAGCATCTGTCACCCACCCCACTGCCCACACTTTTATAAAGCACTAAAGACCACCTCCTACAATATCCAACTATAAAGTGATCAATTTGAGGTCGGACAGACTGTAAAGTCTCAGCATCATTTGCAGTGGTTGCTAATAATGATGTCAGGAAGATGCTGCCGCTCTGGAGCAGAACTCAAGACCCTTCATCCCCTCGATTCTCATTGCTTCTTTTTTTTTTGGATGTGCTAGTGTCTTCCTTAATTCGGCAAAGTCTCTTGTTTCATCATAGTCAACCTGCCAGGTGAAAAACTCATTTGAAAAGGATTACATGGATTTTGGTCTTTCCCTACTTTTAATTTATTTTCAAGCTTTGTTCTTAATTGAAGACATCTAAGGACTAACTACTGAAAATAACGGATAACGGACCATGGAGCAAATTAGTATTTTTGAAATTTTGTTTGCAAGGATCAAAACCAAAAATAGCAAACTACAAGAAAATTGAGTAACAATTTCCAATATTTTACTGAGACTTGACAGCATGCAATGAAAGGATAACAAAAATAAACAGTAGGCCCTTTTTAAACAGACTTCTTCTAATGGATCCAGCAGGTTTAAAGGAACAGTTTCATCGGGAGAAACTGAACTCAAACTCAATAAATCTGACAGTTTCTAGCACCTATTCAAGGACCTACACTGTGGCTTAAGTAAACTGAAACTTCCTACAAATTTGAAATCACAGGAATCAGTATTTTCTTCATTTTCTTTCTCATAACCCCGTATGGGCCGTCAAGGAACTTTATTTACAATACGGACCAGGCCATTGCTTCAAACTGCCATGGATGGACCACAAGCATGGACTTTATGTGAAAGTGAAATGATCCCACAAGTGAAAGCATTTGTTTTCCCAAACTGAGTGAACAGGATATGTTGTGAAGTCTCCTTTTGCGTTCTTTACAGTAACACCTACTAGTACTGAATTATTCAGGATTACATAAATCAGGAGCAAGGCTGTTCTTAGTTAAAGTTGGGCTTAGTTAACACTAAGACACTACGTTCTGGAAAATACCAACTTCTAACCAACTTGTGCCTTTTGACCATTGCTAAGACTTAAGTACCTTTCATCAGGTAATTTACTTCTGAAACATTTTGTAAATGCTTTCTTGTTGGATTAACATTGTGATTATGTCTCCATCTTTATTGATGATTAGTTTTAGCTGATAAGTTTGTAATGTTGGCACTTCTTGCCAAGCTGATGGCCTGTTTTGTTTTGAAGGGGTTGCAGAAGTGTACAAAACGATGAAAGCTAAATTAGCAAGTCATTGAACGAGACAGGACAACCGATTCGGTCCTGATTTGTCATGACAGATTTATGTATTTCTTTGGGAAATTTGCTGTAACGATCAAATTAAGCTAATGTGCTAATGCATTTACTCTTGGCACAGCAATACGGTGAAGCTAAAGCTTCTACTTGGATCATTCCATATTGCACTTGGCTCACTTTTGCTGTTGTGTTGATTCATTTGTGTGTTGTGTGTTCGGACCGGCTAAAAACATTGGCACTCAACTGCCCTCTTTCGTAGATTTACCACCAAATTCTATTGATATAGATGTGCTGAGAGCGAAAAACAAACCCATTCCTCCCTAAGATGTGTGTGCTTATAACTGTTAAGGGTCACTAAAGCTCAGAGGACAGAGCACAACTTTCAAAATGGCATGAGATGTCAAATATATCAGGCCCTTTAAATGTGTTTATGCAGGAGTACACACTGGCGTCCTCCGATTGCCTTGACGGTGATGGTGACTTGCATTTTTGAGTTCTGTTTATGATCATGTATGTAAAGTCTGACCACTGGTAGATCTTAGATCTTGTAGATTAGTGCTGTGGGTTTACCACTGTGATGTTTTGGTTGTAAATAATTCTGTAACATGGCATCCTGATGGTTGGTTCCCTTTTGAAAGCTATATTTTGCGATGTTACCTCATCATTGTGTTTGTTTAACCTTTGAAATCCTTAACAAATTGCTGTTATGTGTTTCTTCTTTGTAATAAAGCATTTCATAAACTTAGCAAATCGATGTCTTTTGAATGAAGACACCAAAAAAAAAAAGTTTGGGAATGGAATACAATTTCTTTTTTTATGCACCAGTTAACAGTATAATGTGAAAATATGAACTCAAATATGATGCATTGAAATTTGATTAAATAAATAAATATATTGCCACAAATTTAAATAAACTAAGTATGCACAGTTGCCTAGGAAATACATTTATATGCATATAAATTATAACTACAATATTTTAAATACATCTCAATTATAATTTAAAATTAAATATTTAAATATAAACGCATATTCATTAAAATAAATCAAAAAATATAAATGCATCTAATCTGCAAAGTGAATCAAATATAAAGCTGCTTTACATTCGCTGACCATTATAGGTCATTTCCTAACTACTTCACAACTAAACCAAAACCAATCCTAACTTCAGTAAAAGTCTGTGCTAGTTTAATTTCCCCCCTGTTACTCACTCGATCCACATCACATTTCACTGAGAGCCAGCACCACATTTCTCATCTCTGCATCTGACGCTCTCACAGCCTCCAGGGCATTCCTTTGCTCTGACAGTGAAGCAGCTCGGACTGACACACAAGTCATCATGTCCTTTTGCTTGTTGTAGTTTCCAACACAGCGATGCACCTGACCTCTGATCAGTCTGGGCAGTGTCTGATCCTAAAGAACAAATACACAATGACTTGAAAATAAAAGTGTATGGTGTCTCTATCACTGCCAATATCATCACATGACAGTGTGCAGTCATAACGGTTAATCTTTTTAGGAAAACAGAAAATGTGCAATGGGAGATACATAGGTGTAAATCATAACCCAAAGAGAGTATCTTGTTTCTTTAATTGTTTCTTCAGATTCGTATCTGTAATGTCATCTCTAATACAAACCAACTACTTCCATATTTTAAAAAACATTTGTGTTTTTTGGGAAATTACTGCCACCTACAGTAATACTCCGGTATGACCACAAGTGGTATAGACACTTTTATGATTCTTTTTTTCCTCATTTTTGGAGCTTGAAAGCAATTTTTACTATTAATTAACATTTTATGGAAGAGAGCGATGTGAAAATTCAGACTCTTAATTTCCTGATAAACACTTGTCCTCAGTGTGAAAACATTCCAGGATTTTCCCCCATATAGCGGACTTCAATGGGGATCAACATGTTTGAAGGCCCGAACTGCAGTTTCAATACAGCTTCAAATGGCTCTATACGATCCCAGCTGAGGAATAAGGCTCTTATCTTGCGAAACTATTGCAATTTAAAAAAAAAAAATTAAAATTAGATACTTTTTAACCACAAATGCTCATCTTGTACTAGTTCTTTGTCCAAGACTCACATTGAAAAAGTCATGCGTGGTTCATTCTTCATCTGTGTACTCCCGTTCAGAAAGGTAGGATAGAGCTTAAAACTCCATCTTGTTTTCTCCTCCAGCTTCAAAATCATCTGACATTGTTGTTTTAACTTTTTTTGTAAAGGGCGCTTGACTTTCTTTGCACGTTGCTTTGTAAACACTGGGTCATCACTTTCGTCTACATCACGTGTGACCTTTCTAACGTGACTACGTAATGCAGTCGAGATGTAGTCTTGCAAGACAAGCATTTGTGGTTTAAAAGTATATACTTTTTTAATGGAAATAATAGAAAATAGAATTTAAAAAAAAAGACAGATCGTTTTGCTAGACAAGATCGTTATTCCTTGGCTGGGATCGTGTGGAGCCCTTTGAAGCTGCATTGAAACTGCAATTTAGACCTTCAACCCGTTGACCACCATTGAGGTCCACTATATGGAGAAAAATCCTGGAATGTTTTCCTCAAAAGCCTTCATTTCTTAACTAAACAAAGAAGGCATGAACATCTTGGATGACATAGGGGTGAGTAAATTATCAGGCATTTTTTTATTCTTGAAGTGAACTAATCATTTAAGATTTTTTAATGTTTTTAATGTTTAATGCTTATGAAAGAAGTCTTATGCCCAACAAGGCTGCATTTATTTGATCAAAAATACAGTAAAATCTGTAATATTATATAAAAATATTATTGCAATTTAAAATAACCATTTTCTATTTTGTTCTATTTTAAAATGTAACTTATTCCTGTGATAGAAAAGCTAAATTTTTTAGCACCCATTACTCCAGTCTTCTGTGTCACATGATACTTCAGAAATCATTCTAATATGATGAATTGCTTTTATTTTTATTACTGCTTAATATTTTAGTGGAAACTGTAATACATTTTTTTCAGGATTCTTTGATGACTAGAAAGAAGTTTGATGACTAAAAACAGCATTTTTTTAACATTATAAACATTACATTTTAGTGTCACTTTTATACAATTTATTTGCGTCCTTACTAACCCCAAACTTTGAAACCAATATTCTCAGACTCACATTTTCATAGTAAAGGCACTGGACCATCTCTTTACCATCTCTCATGAGAAATTTCTTTGCTCCATGTTCTCCAATTGTAACTGCAGAGTCCAGTGTAGCTGTGCAGGGAGACAGAACTGTTAGACAGAGACTCAGATCAAGAGAACTGCATGTGTGTGATAGTCTTCTCACCAAACATCTCAAACAGCATTGGTACTCTGTTTCTGTACTGGCTCCAGTGTTTCATGCCTTCAATAACAGCGGTAATAACAAGCAGTGATGTCTCACGGGGAGGCTTCTATCCAGCAGGGGAGAGAGAGTAAATCAGAAATGTTAGCTGAACAAATAAAACAACATTTTATACTGAGAGGCAGAAAATATTTGAAAAATCGGGCAGGTTTGCAGCATTGCAGGAAAGTGGAATAGACTGTGTATTTTGGATTTTTTAATATGTTGAATGTGAACGCCACTTTATACTTGTAACACACACCTGCTGATGAGGGGTGGTCCAGACACTTGAGGTGTCCATCTTTTCTTTTGGCCACATTCCACTGGATGATTGTTCAACACGTCTGAAGTTCCACTTTCCTCTATCATTTTGAGCACCAGGGCCCTGAGTGCTTCCTGCTGCAGGGGTACACTGCTGGGGACCGTATGGCAGTCTGGGAGAATTTGTCGGCCTGCTAAATGACTGTTGATTCTGGATGCTGTTGGACCATCTGGGCTGGCCGAGTGATACTGAGCCGCTCTTTGGAAAGCCACCATGCAACTGGGACCCAACTGCTGGCATCGAATCCTGTCTTGCTGGAGGCCTCTGTTGCCCTGTCTGTGACCTAGAGGTAAAATGGTGACAAATACAAAATATTATGTCACAAATGTTTTTCAGTGTAACTAAAAATCTGCGTAATGCGGTAATAACTTCTAAACAAGCTGTATTTTATCAAACTTCAAAATATTATTCAATGCACGCTTGACTATTGAGATAACATGCATTACCTAACTTTAACTAACAATGAGCAATACATTTGT
The DNA here is from genome assembly GCF_049309525.1 of Garra rufa. NCBI lineage: Eukaryota > Metazoa > Chordata > Actinopteri > Cypriniformes > Cyprinidae > Garra > Garra rufa. The sequence continues at coordinate 18,499,117 of NC_133365.1, forward strand.
TACAGTATTTGTTAATGTTAGTTAAAAAATACACTTGTTCATTGTTAGCTCATGTTAGCTCAAGTCAGATAATATTAAGTTATTAAAAATTTATGTATTGGAGTATGCTGAAATGAACATGAACTAAGATTAACAAATGATTTACAATTATGTTTCATTGTTAGTTCATGTTAATGTAGATAAAGACAGTTCACCCAAAAAGTAAATTTTCTGAAGGCTATGTTTCAAGAATTGCGTCTGACCAAAATACAAGTCCATAATTCATAATAATGCTTTCTCCAGTGAAAAAGCCAAAAAAATCCACCAACATTTTGTTTAGAACTGTTTTGGAGCATTATCACTTGCTTTTTGCTTCACAATGGACTTGAGTCGTGTGGATTACTTGTGAATTATTGTCATGTTTTTATCAGCTATTTAGATTTCATTCTGACAGCACCCTTTCACTGCAGAGACCCACTGGTGAGCAAGTAATGCAATGACAAATTTCTCCAAATTTTGGATGCCCTGAGGATTTTACCAAATTTCCAATATTTCCTTTCAAATGTTACCTGAGGTTACTTAAATGTTATACACAGTTGAAGTCAAAAGTTTACATACACCTTGCAGAATCTGCAAAATGTTAATTATTTTATCAAAATAAGAGGGATCATACAAAATGCATGTTTTTTTTTTATTTAGTACTGACCTGAATAAGATACTTCACATAAAAAAAGTTTAAATATAGTCCACAAGAGAAAATAATAGTTGATATATTATAGTTGTTCATGAGTTCCTTGTTTGTCCTTAACATTTAAATTGCTCTGTTCTTCAGAAAATTATTTGATTTTTCAGCGTTTTTGTGTATTTGAACTCTTTCCACCAATGACTGTATGATTTTGAGATCCATCTTTTCACACTGAGGACAACTGAGGGACTCATATGCAACTATTACAGGAGGTTCAAACACTCACTGATGCTTCAGAAAGAAACACAATGCATTAAGAGCCGGGGGGTGAAAACTTTTTGAATTTGAAGATCAGGGTAAATTTAACTTATCTAGTTAACTTATCTTCTGTAGCTTCTGAAGGGCAGCACTAAATGAAAAGTTCAAAAGTTTACACCCCTGGCTCTTAATGCATCGTGTTACCTTCAAAATCATACAGTCATTATTTGAAAAGGGTTCAAATACACAAAAATGCTGATAAACCACAGAATTTGAAGGACCTGAAGAATTTTTCTTAAGAACAGCGAGCAGTTTAACTGCCATACAAACAAGGGACTTATAAACAACTATCACAAAAAAAATATATTAAAAAAACAGCTGTGGATTATTCAGGTAACAACACAGTATTAAGAATTAAACTTTTGAGGCCATCTTTATAAATTCAACTATTTTTTCTCTTGTGTACTATATGTAAATGTCTTTTATGTAAAATACATTTTTCTGGTCAGTACTAAATAAAAGTCTCTCTTATTTTGGTGAAATAATTAACATTTTGCAGATTCTGCAAGGTGTATGTAAACTTTTGACCTCAACTGTAAGTGATTCTTAAGGCTCAGGTCAGAAAGAAATAGCTCCTTTACAGTTTTTTACACTGTACCAAACTTATTTGGATATTTTTAGCTATATGCCTGCTTTACATTTTTAATTTGTTCTAAAATGCAGTCCTGCATTTATAAATAAATAACGCACAGATTTGGATACAACAGCTTCAAGACCTGTCTGATATGCAGTCATTATTTCTTAGCATCAGTTGAGTACCAGACATTGGCAGGTTTTTTTGGGTGAGGTAAAGGTGCATATCCTCGTCCTGCCACACCAGATGAAGGAGTAGATCTCAGGCTGGCTTGCTGTGATGAAAGATAGGTTCGCTGGTTCCACTGACCACTCTGACCTAAAGCTAAAGAGAAACTTAAGAGTTATATTTGAAAAGAACACAATAAAAAAAAAAAAAAAAAGAAATTAGCCTACATACCGTTCAAACTTTGTTAAAAGTGTTATTCAAATAAATTATATGATCTGTAAATATAATCCATGATCTGTCTACTGGCTGTTTTCAGTATACTGTATTTAAAAATAACTAAATATATACACTACCAGTCAAAAGTTTTTTTTAATGATTTTTAAAGAAGTATCTTCTGCTCACCAAGCCTGCATTTATTTAATCCAACGTACAGCAAAAAAGCATAAATGTGAAATATTTGTATTATTTAAAATAGCTGTTTTCTATATGAATATATTTTAAAATATTATTTATTCCTGTGATTTCAAAGCTGAATTTTTAGCATCATAACTCACACTATCCTTCAGAAGTAATTCTAATATTCTGATTTGCTGCTCAAAAAAAAAACATTTATTATTATTATATTGAAAACAGCTAGGAAGAATTTATTTACGTTTCTTTGATTAATAGAAAGTTCAGAAGAACAGCATTTATCTGAAATAGAAACCTTTTGTAACATTATAAATCTCTTTTGACCAATTTAAAGCATCCTTGCTAAATAAAAGTATACATTTTTTTAATTCCTTTAAAAAATTATACTGACTCCAAGCTTTTGAATGGTATAGTGTACAATGTTACAAAAGCTTTTAATTTCAGATAAATGATGATCTTTCGATTCATCAAAGAATCTTGAGAAAGATTGTGTTAGCTGTTTTCAACGTAATAATAATAATAAATATTTTATGAGACAGAAAAGCATCATGTGAACACTGAAGACTGGAGTAGTGGTGCTGAAAATTCACCTTTGATCACAGGTATATTTAAATAGAAAGAAAATATATTCAAATAGAAATCAGTTATTTTAAATTTGCTGTATAGTCTTGCTAAATTTGCATCAAATAAATGTAGGCTTGGTAACCAGAAGAGACTTCTTTAAAAACATAAAAAAAAACCTTACTGTCTATAAACTTTTGACTGGTAGTGTACAAAAATAAGAAATTAAAGTTACGCGACAACTAATTTCAGTGTGTTATAGTTAGTGAATATCTGACATCTGAACACTGTAGCATAAAATGCAGTGATAAAACATACTGGGAAGAGCAGTGGAGGAGGTGGTTTGTGTCTCATTGTAGTGGCTGGTAGTGAAGAGCTCACTCTCTGAGGGATTAGATGTCAAAGGCAGCCTGTTCCTCTTCCTTTGATTAAACAGAGGCACGGAGAGACAGCCTGCAGAAAGACAAAACTCTGCTTTGATTTCAGACTCAAGCAACCTGAATAACACTTCTAACTGCAGCAAAGCGTTGTATTAGCACATAAGCAGTTCAATTATTTTTGACTGATTAGGCAAATTTATGTACAAGGAGCATTCTGAAAATAATAAATATACTAAACTGCAAATTAGCTAGATTATTTTGATGGTAGATGGCAGATTTTGACAATGCTAAATTACCTGCAGTTGGTCTCTGGTTTTCATTCCTCCACATCTTGACAAATCACACACACTGCCTGAGAGGTTTAACAGTATTATTGTGTAAAAGTGAAACAATTCATTGTCAAATTATGCATTTCCAATAATTCACTTTTATATGTATATCAGTTATCAGTTGCATTAGGTCTGGTTTCCCATGAAGATCTAACGTTAACGTTATTCAGTGTTTGTGTCGACTCCATGAAAATGAATGTGCTTTTCTGTCTATTTTTTGTTCTCATTCTCTCAACTCAGCACAAAACTATAAGTATTGCTGAAATATTGAGTAAAACGCTTCTATAATGATTTCGTATGTAAGACTCAAGCTGGGGTTTTTTTAAGATTTGCTAAACTGCTCTTGCTAATAGTAAAAGGTCATTCATGTAAGAATCAAACTGTGCTTACCAGTACGAAATGATGCCAGTGATGTGGAAAGATGTAAATAAGAAGACCTTATTTGTAGTTTGAGTCGTGTATGTGGTTTAACTTTATATTAATTCTTTAGTGTCACAACATTTCTGTTTATTGCGACGAATTCGTTTTGGCGCCAGTCCTGATGTGGCGCGCTCCGAAGTGAACTCCGAGTCATACTCGCGAATCGGTTCTTTCGAACAGTTCGTTTTAAAGAACCCGAATTAAAAACTAATTCAGCGGTCTTTTCCGTACCGCATGTGACCCTGAACCACAAAACAACCAGTCAAAAGGGTCTATTTTTTTTTGATTTACACATCTTTTGGAAGCTGAATAAATAACCTTTCCATTGATGTATGGTTAGGATAGGACAATATTTGGTCAAGATACAACTATTTGAAAATATGAAATCTGAGGGTGTAAAAAATCTAAATATTGGGAAAAGTTGTCTAAATTAAGTTCTTAGCAATGCATATTATTTATCAAATTTGATATATTTACAGTTGGAAAATTACAAAATATCTTCATGGAACTGGAACATGATCTTTACTTATCCTAATGACTTTTTAGATAAAAGAAAAATCGATAACTTTGACCCATACAATGTATTTTTGGCTATTGCTACAAATACACCCATTCTAATTATGGTTTTGTGGTCCGGGGTCACATATGTCTCACTGCAAGCATGATTGACTTCTTTGTCGACTTCTTTGTAAAGAAGTAGCCTACTTAAAATAATAATAAATAAATATGTCTACATACAATATTAAAAAATATTAAAAAGAATAAAATGCATTTTAAAATAGCAACAAAAAAGAGAAAAAGACAAGCTTTATTAAAACATACTTTATTAATGTTCGTTCCTCTGAGATTTAGAGGTGAAAGACGTAATTGCATTTGAATAATCTTATTTTCATGGTTAGTTTTGAATCCCTTTTATTATCTGGCTGGAAACAACCAAGTAGGCCTATGTTACTGTCAGAAATGAGATTTCTCACAATAGTTTTCCACCTCAGAGAATTCATATATACAAAATATGTCTGTCAGCATTGCCTGATCCACTGAATTATCTATGTTGATTGCTAAGATCTTTTTGTATGTGTGATTATGTAAATGACAAAGAAATGAACAGTTTTGTATTCCTGGCATATAGCCTTAAAGGAACACTCCACTTTTTTTGGAAATAGGCTAATTCTCCAACTCCCCCCGAGTTAATAAGTTAATTTTTACAGTTTTGAAATCCATTCAGCCGTTCTCCTGTTCTGGCGATATCACTTTTAGCATAGTCAAGGAAGTTTGCTGCCGTAACATGGCTGAAGCAGGCGCAGTAATATCACATCGCAGCACAACGTGACCAACTGCATGCACAGGGAGCGTTCCTCGTTGGAAGTTACCTAGCTGGGAACTAATTTCAGGCGCTGTTTGATATTACTGCGCCTGCTGTGTCCATATTACGGCAGCCAACTTCCTTGACTATTACACCGGAATGGAAGTGTAGTTCCTAATCTTATCGGCCTGGAAAATCGCATCTTTACATTTTCTGCCGGTCTTAGTAGACGATATAACTGCAGAAGAGTCAAGTTTTAAATAAGACAAATACCGAAACTCATTGATTATTTTTTGAACGCGATGCTGTTGGTCTAATAGGATTCAATGATCTATGCTAAGCTATGCTAAAAGTGATATCGCCAGAACAGGAGAACGGCTGAATGGATTTCAAAATGGTAAAAATCAACTTATTAACTCAGGGGGAGTTGGAGAATGAGCCTATTTCCAAAAAAAGTGGAGTGTTCCTTTAATCTAAACAATGAGACAGCAAAAATTTTTGTTAAAAAGTTTGCAAAAGTTTTGAGTGGGTAATAAATTAACAGTACTGGAATTGTGTTAAGTCCATATGATATTTAGCAAATGTAGCCAAAGCACAGCTTACATTGGAATTAAAGTAGAAATTTCAGTGTATAATAAACTTAACACTACCCTTTAAAGACATTTGATCACCAAGGATTCATATTGAAGTTACATTTATAGTCCTAAAATATATCCCCTTCATCATAAGTAAATGAAGCCATTGCAGTGAATACACAAAAAAGTTCTGATATTGCATTATATGCTCACCTCAAGACATATCATAAATTCATGAAATGCAAAACTATTGCAAATTATTATTTTAATATCACACCTACTCACTCTAACATAAAACAGCTGCTATAAATAGGGTTTTCTCTGTTACCATCAGTGCAAATCAGCGCTTGAGTTGAACATCTCTGTAACTGACTGTGGGTGAACAGGTAACTCTATTTACAAACTTTTTTTTAATTTTCTAAATGTGTATGGTATTTAATGTTGATGTGTTTATTTCAGAGGAGACTGGAGATGGATTTACAGAACAAAGTGGCTGTGGTGACGGGAGGCGCTCAGGGTTTGGGCGAAGCCTTTGTCAAAATACTGCTAAAAAAGGGGGCAAATGTAAGCAGTCTGTTTGCTTACATGTGTACCCAAAGTCGACCAGCTTCATAGCTATATTTTTCTTCTACTACTAAGTAATATACTACACAATAGGATACTAGACTACGGATTGATTTTGATTACAGGTGGCCTTCATTGACGTGAATAAACCACTGGGAGAAGAGTTAAAGACTGCGCTTGTTGATGAATATGGAGAAGACAGGGTAGAATTTTACGTTGTGGATGTCTCATCTAAGGAGGAATTTACTGGTAAAGATTTTTTATTATTATTATTATATATATTTTTTGTCTAAAGAAGATGAAATAACCTCAGCAAATTTTCTTTACAGGAGTTTTTCAGAAAATTGTGGACAGGTTTGGCCACATTGACATTATGTACAACAATGCAGGGGTCATCAATGAAAATGAGTGGGAGAAAACCATTGCCATTAACATGGTATGATTTTAATAATGCATTAGTTCATCTGTCTGTCTGTCTGTTCATCTGGCAACATGTTGTACTGTTTACACATGGCTGTGATAGGTCGGGCTGGTGAGAGGAACATATCTGGCTCTGCAGTATATGAACAACAATCCTGATAAAAAAGGGGCAATTATCAACATATCATCTACTGCAGGTTTGGAACTTAATACACTAAATTAGTCAATCAATGACATTATACAGTACAGACCAAAAGTTTGGACACACCTTCTCAAACTTTTGGTCTGTACTGTAGATATGAATTCAACTGGAAAAACTTGTGAAAAATTATCTATCAGGTGGTCAAATAGCAAATAGCAAATAGTGGAGCTCTGCAGCCACCTACTGGTAAAAGCTTTTTTTTTTTTTTTACTTTTAAAACTGGATTTTCCAAAAGATGGGCAAAAATCTTACACTAAACCATGTGAAATTATCCATGTTATCCCCATGAATTAAAGTTAGAAATGTGGGTCTTTTAAAGTGAATTTTACATAAAAAAGCAGTTTTGTATAAAAACCCATTTAAAAAATATTTATTTATTAATTTATATATATTTAAAAAATATCACTAACCCACTGAAAACTGCACAAATGTAGTGTAAAAACTTTAATAAACAGAAAAATATACAGCACAGACCAAAAGTTTGAACACATCTTCTCATTCATTTGCCACTTTTTGTTCAAATGTAAATAAAGCTGAGAAATATTCTTTTCCACAATGATGCCTCTTGTACATCATCTTATTATCTTTTGGGAGAAACTGGTGTCATTTCCGGTCAAAAAAAAACAACTGGTAACTTTAAGTCAGAATTTGCCAGGGGTATGAATAATTTCGGGCTTGACTGTATATACTGTGTGTGTGTGTGTGTGTGTGTGTGTGTGTGTGTGTGTGTGTGTGTGTGTGTGTGTGTGTGTGTGTGTGTGTGTGTGTGTGTGTGTATGTGTATACACACACACACACACACACACACACACACATCTATACTCAGGTTTTTTCATATTGGCCACAGGTCTGGGGTTTGTGCTGGCAGCACCCATCTACACAGCGACTAAATATGCAGTGGTGGGATTCAGCCGTGCTATTGCAGTATGTTTAGTAATATTTAATAAATACATAATTGTGTATATATAATAATTCATATAAACTTAAAGCCTTGAAAGATAATGGGTAGTACATCTTTTGCTAATAATAAGCTAATAGGATTGTGTATGTTTAACAGGCTGTTACTAGGAACTCCAAAATTGGGTTGAGGATCAACATTCTCTGTCCAGGTGTGGTGAAGACTAACCTGCTGTCCTCTCCTAATATAGAGGACCATTTTGGGAGGTTTTCATACTTAACAGGACTAAGGGAGATACAGGAGAGAAATGAATTTGTGGCGTGAGATAATGTTCCTTATACTTTTGCAATGATAAGTAATCATTTAGTGAGATTATACTTCAATGTCATTTCTATTTTTATAGGCCTGATGATGTTGCCGAGGCTTCCCTTATTCTTGTGACAGATGAAAGCAAGAATGGAGAAATTCTGAAGATTGACGCTGATGGTGTGGAGTTCCTTCCTGAACCATCAGCCATGTGAAAGTAGCAAATCAGCCTCTTTCTCTGCCACAGCCATAATTTTCAGAGCCAATTCCTAATTCAATTAGAATTGAAATGCTCCTATAATTTTGTTGGGCTGAAAATAAAATCTTCATCAGTTCTAGCTGGCAGTAGACAATATGCACACTTGAGGTAGACCTAATATTTTATGTTGACTAAATAAAAAACAGATGAAAGGTCCCTTTCTTGTTATTCTTTCGCTTGCATATACAGTTGAGGTCAAAAGATTACATACACCTTGCAGAATCTGCAAAATGTAAATTATTTTACCAAAATAAGATGGATCATAAAAAATGCGTTATTTTTTATTTAGTACTAACCTGAATAAGATATTTCACAAAGACGTTTACATATAGTCTACAAGAGAAAAAAATAATTGCATTATTATAAAAATGACCCTGTTCAAAAGCTGTGTTGTTATCTTAATGATCCACAGCTGTTTTTTGTTTTTGTTTTTTTGTTTAGTGATAGTTGTTACTGTGTCCCTTGTTTGTTCAGAACAGTTAAACTGCCAGCTGTTCTGGGACACATGTAAATATATTTTGTGGCTTCCAAAGGGCAGTACTAAATAAAAAAAAGTGATATTTATGCAAAATAAGAAAAGGCCTACACATTTTTATTCTGTTCAAAAGTTTTCACCCCTGTCTCTACTGCAAATGCATTCGGGATTCCTTCTGAAGCATCAGTGAGCATTTGAACTTTCTGATATATGATATATATATATATCTTCTCATATATAGCCTATGAGTCCCTCAGTTGTCCTCAGTGTGAAAAGATGGATCTCAAAATCATTTAGCCATTGTTGGAAAGGGTTTAAATACACAAAAATGCTAAAAAATCTAATAATTTGTGGGTCCTGAAGGATGTTTCTATAAAAAACAGTGAGCATTTTAAATACAAAACAAAAAAGCAGCTGTGGATCTTTCAGGTTACAACACTGTATTAAGAATCAAGTGTATGTAAACTTTTAAACAGGGTTATTTTTATAAATTCAACTAATATTTTCTCTTGTGGACTATATGTAAATGTATTTAAAGTAAAATATCTTATTTAGGTCATTACTAAATAAAAAAATAACATGCATTTTGTATTAACCCTCTTATTTTGGTCAAATAATTTACATTTTGCAGATTCTGCAAGGTGTATGTAAACTTTTGAACTTTTGAAGTGTTACAATGAATACCAAACACTATATTTTTAAAATGTTTAATACACTACCGATCAACGGTTTGGAATGATTAAGATTTTTTAATGTTTTTGAAAGAAGGTTCACAAAGGTTGCATTTATTTGCTCAACAATACAAGTAAAAAAGCAATACTGTTAAATAGCATTACAGTTTGTTATCTGATTAGCTCAATTGTTTTCTATTTAAATCAATTTTAAAATGTTATTTATTCCTGTGATGGCAGAGCTGAATTTTCAGCAGCAGTTACTCCAGTTTTCATTGTCATATGATGCTTCAGAAAAAGGTATCACAGTTGTCAAAACTCAATCAGTTTACTGATGTTTTAGTTAGTATGCGAATTTCTCTCTGAAATTAATAAAGAAAAAAGCTAATTGAAATGGCTTGACCATCAAGTAGTACAAAATGCATAAATACATCTTGAAATTGATTGCATTGTGAAAAGTGCTCAAATCGCTTAATACTTCAACTATATGTTCGACTGTTAATAGTTTAATCTCGGCCAATGTCGTGTGTCTCTGTGGGCCGGTCAATGCGGTAGACGAACTCAGCGGGCAGGAAGTATCCCAGGTACTCCACTGTGTCTGGGGTGGTGTCTATGTAGTAATGGCCCCCCTCACCATGGTGACTGAAGCCATGTGTATGCTCCACTCTCAGATCAAGACCCTGTGAATTTGAAGCAACAGGAATTAGTTCAGAATGCAGGTGCAGAATAAGATTGTCAGTGAAATTGAGGTATGGCATGGTTGTTACTCACTGGGTCTTTGGACACCATGACAGTTTGAAAGATCAGTGGAGCACTGACTTCAAAATGCTTGAGCCAGTTATTGACTTCCTCATTGGTGTTTAGAGGGCAGGCGGAGAATTCACGCGGCTTAAAGACAGAACAGTGAAAAGATTACACTTCCATCACATCATTTCCTGCTCTATCATTTTTTTTTAAGTTTAATCATAATTCAAGATGCTACTTTATTGTATAGAGTTTATCAATGACTTTATCAGTTACATTATGTGGGCATTCCATAGGCATAATGGCTTTTATACTGTACAAACTGTACTTTCTATCCCCTTTCCCCAACACTACCTCTAAACATACCCCTCACAGAAAACGTTCTGCATTTTTAGATTCAAAACACGTCATTCTGTATGATTTATAAGCTTTTTTTCCCCATCGGGACTCAATATTTGGTCCCCATAACTTAGTGAATACCAGTACAAATATATAAACACGCACACAAGAATTACAACTAAATATGAAAAGCATTAAAAAAGACTGTACACTTCAGAGTCAGAAATTAACTTTTCCATTAAGGGGCAATATTTGCCCCCTGGAATTGATTTCCAGGGACACATTTGTAAGGGCAGCTTTTATAATCAACTTATTATTATTATAAAAACCATACTATGTAACTTTAATGTCAAATACATTTACCCAATTACTTTAATATTTTAAACTGTTGTCAATAACAATAGACTGTTTAAAATTGTATCTTAATTATACATGTAAAAAACAGGGGCTCGTGTGGCTGCAATATTAAGACAAAAGTCATTATTTAAGATTACTGCTATTTATTATGTAATAATATTGATATAGAAAACAATATGAAATGTTTTTGTTTTGAGCATGTCATATCCTGGCCTCTGCCATGCATAGTAATAGTTGTAATACGTTGTAATACGTCATTTCTTATTTAGAAACTAAATGCGTTTCACATTTTTTATTAAATAAATTAAGCAGATTACATCTGGACTGTGTGCTTTATAGGCCCTACAAATGTTTATTTTTTTTTATTATTATTATGTTTTTGGTATTTTGTTACCATGATATGGATCTTTGCCTTCCCCTTTTGTAGGACGAAAGTTCCCCCCAGGGCCACACTCTTCTCCCCATAATGTTCTTCCATGGTCTTTCTCATGGAGCTCACAAGACTCTCCTCTCCAGTCCTTACGCAGGCTCTCACCTCAATGACCTGCAATGGTAGTTTTTCAATTTTACTGTTTTTGAATCAAATAAATGTGACCTTGGTGAGAAAGAGACTTAAAAACTAATTATAAATCCTTAAACTTTTGAACAGTAGCGTAAATACTGGATAAATGCTTTTCAAGTAGTTTTGGGTTCTGTAATAATTATCCATAGCTCACTCCTGGTAATTGTTTCATTATTAACGGCCATTACCAAAAGAAAAAAACTTAATGTAATAACCAAAAATCTCAGTAATGGGATGTATAGTGCTGCGATTTTGTCAGTGTGATATGAAGAACAAAGTCCTCACGGTTTTTACCTGTCCAGGATTGCCCTCACATGCATAAAGGTTTGCGAGAAGGCCAAAGTCACAGTCATTGAACCTGTCGCTGTATTTCTCCAGCAGACATTTTTCATCCACTGGGTTGATGGATGAAAAATAACTGGCATTCACTGCAGGTCTTTCTTCAGCTTCAGTCAGCACCAGAGGCATTAACTATATAAAAAATAAACAGGACAGAAACTGTGTTACAAACTTCACTGAACTCCATATTAAACCAAAATGAACAATATGTTTTGTAGTGATATAATAGTTTTGTACTTTATACAGAAACGTATCACCATATGTGATCCTGGACCGCAAAACTAGTCATATGGATCAATTTTTTGAAACTGAGATTTCCATTGATGATTTTGACCCATACAATGTATTGTTGGCCATTGCTACAAATATACCTATGCTACTTACGACTGGTTTTGTGTTCCAGGGTCATATATGTAGCATTACAAATACAAATTTTTGTTTACTGATACTGCTGCAAATTCACATCAGTTTCATTTCTCTCATTAATTAATTTATTTTTTACAATTTCATTTTCATTCCATTAGGTCCAAACCTTTTAATTTGGAAAAACTTCATGCTGCTAGTTTCAGTGCAGCTATCCACCTTATTTTCTGCGTAAGAGCGGGTGCGGCCATTTGTACATTTTATTGTGTCTGGTGTTGGAACCATGAGACCAGGAGACTCTTGGGTATCTTCAGCAGGCTTCTTTATTGAGAATGCGCTGCGTCTAAGTAAGGCAGTGATACATTGTAGTTTACATACACTTACACTCAAAAGTTATGAATCAGTGAGATCTTATTATATGCTCATCAAGGCTGCATTTATTTGATCAAAAATACAGAAAAAATGTAATATTGTGAAATATAATTACAGTTTAAATTAATGGTGTTCTATATTAATATATTTTAAAATATAATTTATTCTAGTAATGCAAAGTTGAATTTTTATCAGCCATTACTTCAGTTTTTAATGTCACATGATGCTTCAAAAATCATTCCAATATGCAGATTAATTACTATTATTATCAATGTTGGAAACAGTTGTGCTGCTTAATATTGTTTTTGGAACCTGTGATTCTTTTTCAGGATTTTTGATGAACAAAAGTTTAAAAAGAACAGCATTTATTCCAAATGTAAATCTTTTCTAACAAGTCTTTGCAATCACTTTTTAACAATTTAACACATCCTTGGTGAATAAAAAGAAAGAAAGGATAAAAATGTACTGATCCCAAACTTTTAGATGGTAGTTTATATTGTTACAAAAGATTTCTATTTTAAATAAACGCTGTTATTTTCAACTTTTTATTTGTTAAAGAATCCTGTGGGGAAAAAATCACAGTTTCCAAATAAATATTATGCAGCACAACTGTTTTCCACATTGAAAACAAATCAGCATATTAGAATAATTTGTGAAGGATCATGTGACACTGAAGACTGGGGTAATAATGCTGAAAATTCAGCTTCACAGGAATAAATTACATTTTAGAATATGTAATGAACAATGTGTTCTGTAGTGATGTGACAGTATGACAGTTTTTCTGAATTTTCAAATCAAATAAATGCAGCCTTAATAAGCACACAAAATGTTTTTAATAACTATTAAAAATCGTGCTGATCCCATACTTTTGAGCGGCAGTGCACATTTAGGAGGCATTGCTTAATCTGGCTCATCTGGCTCATCTGACTTACAAAAAGAGAACAGGAACTGGTAGGAACCTCTTTCTACAAACTTTTTTAAAAAGAATAATTTGAATAACTATCACCTTAAATTCACCTCAAATGCTAAATACAATGTACTTCACCTTAGTTGCTATGCTATGTCAGAACATAAGATAAGCATATCTTAAACACAAATTTGTAATCCCATACTGGCTTCTGGTCTCATCCGCTTCCAGCTATTTTTAGCTGTACAAAACAGCAGGTTTTTCTGCTTAATATTGCAAACTGATGACTAATCCTTCCTGTTATTGCCCTATGGTGGCTTATGAACCGGAAATCTGACACATGAAAATAAGCTTACTTCCGCAATGAAAAATAAGTTAGATACTGACCTCTGCATTCATCCCAGTTGTCTTGCGGGAAACAGCACCAGCACCAAGAAAAAATCCACCAGGCAGCTCCACCTCCTTGGATACAGTGTTCATGTTGTACACCTTAGAGGCAGAGGAGGACAAAGTACACAACCCCATTACTTGAGTGCAAGTACAGATACTGCTGGTCAAATATTACTTAAGTGAAAGTTGTAAAGACAGATTTTTTTACTTACTTTTTATGTCAACATACTGTTTTATTGTTTTAGTATGTAACACCTGCTATACCTTATGCTTTTGAAGCAACTTATAATACATTTCATGTACTGAATACACTGACTAGCTTGCAGTATCTTTGGAATAAAGAGCTTTTAGAATGTTAAAAACCACAATATCACATTTGCAACTGGTCAGTGTTCAAAAAATGTTAAGGAATCACTTCATGTAAACCTACTGATACATTGTCTAAAAAAACAAAAACTTTTTACGTTGAGGACCTTGGAGAGAAAAGTTAGTCATAAATTTCCAGATGCTTAAAAAGTGTACTTAAGGACAGAACTTTGTTACTGTTCACCTTTGCTTACAGGGGAAATTTGCATCGCTTAGGGTACAAATGTTTTTTTTATGACTGTTACATTTAGAGTTTATTAATGCACCTTGTCCAGTTGGGCCACTGGAATCAGATATGGTACACCTCCCACATCGGTGATACGGGGTTGGCCACACAGACCTAATAAAAGAGTAATAACAAGTGTTGTTCAAAGAGCCTGTAACACCTTGACACATATGAAATAACATTTGTACTCACCCTTGACAGGAAACCCGAAAGGATCTTGTGTAAGATCTGGACAGTCGACGACAGACACTTTTACATCAGAATAATTCTTATTCAGTCCTGATTGCAGCACTTTAACAGAATCAAACACACATACACAAATATTTTAGTTACACTAAAGAAATTTGTGCCGAGCTGCAACCAACTCCTCAAGTAAATCCTTAGTAAAATACATGTAAGGACATTATTATTGCAAAGGTGAGTTAAAAATGCACTCAGTCCATTTTTGTCTCAATAATGGACGTTATACTGACATCCTATAGGGCTGAATGCACTGATGCATTGAGTTACTGATCGGTAAACAGTTTACATCGTTTTAATTATTTTATTTTAATAATTGTAAAAAAAAAACTGCGTTTTATTAATTTCTTTGTGTAACGTTTTATTGTATAAATAAACTATAGATAAGGGTAAAACATTTTTATTGAAATAGTAATTTCAATTTATTTAGTAATGTTATATTTAGTTTTTATTGAATTCTTATTTGATGCTTTTAGGACCTTTAATTCCTTTAAAACACTATCAAATACAATACTAATTCCGTTACTTGAAACAATACCCATATTTTAGGACATGTTTTTCTACAACAAACAGCCTATATATTCTGTACTCGTATCACATGAATTGGGTTTCTCAAGAACAAGGAATAAAAAAAGTCATGCTAAGTGCTATACAAGTTTAAAACAAAATGCGCCGATTACCCTGACATAATTCCGCTAGATCTGGAACGTGCAGCTGGGCTTTTTCGATCTTGCCGGTGTTTGCCATCCTTCTCGGTGTGTGTATTGATCTGTCAGGCTCATGCATGTAGACAGATCACATGACAACGGGCTTTTCTTTCAGTTCAGATCTTTACACGGCTCTGAGCAGAGAGAAAAGGGGCCTGATAAACTCGCGAAAACGCTTTGATTGGCCATCCAGAAAACGTAAACACGCCTATGGAATGATGTTTAGGACAATATTCAAAAGAATTGTAAAGTGTATTTGTGGACGCATACATGTGTGACATAATAAACGCAATTGCAAATCGTGCATTTGTGTCTCCATTTTCTTTTCCGTGTATGTCTGCCAAATTGCAAATGGAAACACAAAGTCCATTTGCAATTGCACTTGCAATGTCCTACGAGTTATGACCCTGTCATTTTAAAATAGCAATGGAAAATCACCCTTTTGTTATTTCAGCTTCTCCGCGTCCTGCCACCTGTTACCTAACCTAACAAATATCAAACGGAATCGCAATCCCTTTGCACTTGCATTTCCAATGCATAACAACTTAACTGTCAATCAGTCTTGAGGGTGGGGTTTATTGACATAGTCGGACAGTATACCACGCCCACTACTGGTATCGAGAAAAATCGAAAGCATCATTATGCATTCCTATAAGGAAAGTGGGGAATTGGGCTATTTTTGCAATAAAAACATGCCCAATTATTTTATTAATATATTTATTTTTTTCATTAGAACAAATTTTGTGTTCACCTGTCAACCAGAAAAGGCAGCAAAAAGAAAACTGCTGTGATTGCAGTCAGTAAGGGTCATATACTGGATGCAGAGTAGTCATTTACTGGGGATGCTTGGTAAACATTGGACTGGATTCAAGAATGTATCAAATTAATTCGTTTTGTCACACCTCCTACTGACAAAACAGTGAATTATTGATGAATTAAAATCAGATAATCTTTAGAAACTTGACATGATGCGAGTAGTGTGTCATTGATGTGACTCACAATCCAAGCAATCAAAATAAATAAAATAAAGCTGAACAGCAATTACTGGGGTTTGAGCGGTTTACGGCATTTAAGCAAGTTTTTTTTTTTTTTTTTTTGCAAATCCAGGTAATTTACCATAGAAATACTGTTTTGTAACATTTATGACTGTTGTAGCGCCATTTGTGGTCCGATCTCCTTAAAACTTTTTTTAGAATCACCTGTCGCATGTGCTTACCAAGTTTCTTGAAGTTTTGAGTTTTTCTTTACGATACGCACCCAGTTGGCGATTTCTTTCAAACTTCTCACAGACCTTTGGGGCTGTGGGTCAAACAGGCCCACCGAGTTTCGTTCCAATCAGCCTCTACTAACATTGTCTAATAGGTCCTCAAACTTCATCAGCCAATGTTGGGCGGCGGCCATGTTTTTTTGAGATACACAAATGTCCTTATAGACACTTGTTGCACCGCCAGTGTGCGTACACTCATAGAAAACAGTTTGTTTGAATTTAAAGGTCCTCTGAAGTGCTTTGAAACATGCAGCGTCATTCAATGTGTTTTGACGTAACTTCAACTGAAACAGGAAAAGAGGGCGTGACATATAAAGCAGTCTCGCCCCCCTCTTTAAAACAGCCAATAGCGCCAAAGCTGTTGAGCTCTATAAAGCAGCATTTGTCAGTGTATAACAGCCACAATCTCATCCATATCATCGTAAAATATACCATTCCGTGTAAAATTCAAATGTATCCAAAGCATTTTATTGTCTGTGCCGACTCGTGCATGTGATCCACTCTGTGCTATCGTGTCTCTTGACCAGAGCAGGCTGTGTGCGCTGTGGCAGTTTGCACGGCACAGCCCAAAACCAGACTTCATTCGCCCTAATGGAAAGCATATTTACACTGTCTGAATCATTCCCTGTCCCCTATATACTGGACTAGGTGCCTTTCACCATACAGAAAATACTAATTTTGTGAACAAGTGATTGATTTCAGCCACAGCTTCATCATGTATTTATATAGGGGGCGGGATGCTTCAGATTCTAGAGAGCACTTGATTGGTCAAAAAATCTGATAAGAAGCTGAAGTGTAGAGTGATGAATGTTTATATCTTCTAAATGTGAATTTTGTCACGTTTTTGTGCACTAGCTTGTAGATAACCGTACAACTATCACACTCATACTAAAAAAAAATAAAAACTTCCATTTTGATTTCATGGGGACTAATGTATAGTATGTGCGACCCTCTTCAGTTGTGAGGTTCCACAGATGTTTATTTCTTATTGACTTTGGTTGCAACCAGGAGTCTTCTTTTGGTCTCTTTTGTTTGTTTCTAAGTGATAAATATTTAGTTACAGGTTTTTGACTTTGTTTGAAGTTAAAGAAAAAAACTACACAACAGTTTTACAACTTTTTTGTTGCAAAAATAGACACATTTATTGGATATTTGTCCCCGTTTTCCTCACTGGAATGAATGCTTGGTTTTCCACCAGTAGTGGACGTGGCACACTTTACCATAATATAAATAAACCCCAGTTTTTAAAGGAACACTCCACTTTTTTGGAAATAGGCTCATTCTCCAATAAGTTGATTTTTACCGTTTTGAAATCCATTCAGTCGTTCTCCTGTTCTGGCGATATCACTTTTAGCATAGCTTAGCATAGATCATTGAATCCTATTAGACCAATAACATCACGTTCAAAAATGACCAACGAGTTTCCATATTTGTTGTATTTAAACTTGACTCTTCTGTAGTTATATCGTGTACTAAGACCGGTGGAAATGCAAAGCTGCGAGTTTCTAGGCTGATAAGATTAGGAACTACACTCCCATTCCGGCGTAATAGTCAAGGAAGTTTGCAGCCGTAAAATGGCCGAAGCAGGCGGAGTATTATCAGAAATGAGTTCCCAGCTAGTTTAGCATTTGCACATGTGCTGCGTGGTATTACTGCTCCTGCTTCGGCCATATTACGTATTTTTCAGTTTTCTAAACATTGTGTCATCACTGACACCTTATGTTTGATTAGAGGTATGTCATAAAGGTGTGTAGCCTACTTAAATTGTATTTAAAAAAGAAAACGAAAGAAGGAAATCGAAGTGGAATCAATATGCATTTAGGTGGATGACGTATTTCCGAGGCGGAAGTGAATGGTGCGGGCTAAAAGAAACACAACTGTGCAACACGTGGATAAGGATATGCTTAGCGTAGAGATAACATTTTGATATATTGTTTCGTTTCTTTTGTGTCTTTCTGTGTTAATGCGTAATCTGTTGCAGAAACAGCCAAAGGCTGTCAAGGGTGCGCAAATCAGATATACTCGACATTATTCAAAGTCTCGCGTGGTAAGAATACATGACAACTATCAGAATATTAGATTAAATAAGCATGGCTCTCAGTAACGAAGAAGACACAACGCAGCTTGCATCGCCGAGAAAGAAGAAAAATGTACCAGTTGTGGCGCGCGTTACAGATCTGATCGACACTGATCCGCACTCGGAGCTCATCTTCGAAACTCCTCCACCTGATGTTGTCAACTCTATTAATGAGTGTTTTGAGCAATTCACCAGCACCTTGGAGAAAAAAAGTGATGCTCCAGTCCACGAACCTTCTTCAGACAGGTAAAACAAGACTTGTAATGGAACTTAGACGTGCGTCTGCGTTGCTACTCTTAATCTTTTGAATTTTTTGCCTCATATACACTGGAATCAATTGAATCCAAGTTTATTAGTTAATTTTACTCGGCCCTTATTCCTGAAATTACACTGTAACATCTTAACGTGTTTAACCAAAGTAAGAAATGTATTATGACTAATATTTACATTTTATTATTTTAAAAATAAATAAATTTAATGTAGTACAAATATATCTTTTAAATATTCATAAGTAAAATGGTCTAGTGCAGCAGATGTTTCCAGCTGTGTGTGCCTTAATTGCTAAACAGACTTGTGTCTTGTGATTATGATGATTTAAGTGATCTTTTAGGTTTATTCAAAAATAAAACCTGTAAATATACATTTAGGTTCTAGCTTAGGCCATTAAGTGGTTTATAGAATACTAATAGCCAATTCTAAATGTAACTGGAAGCCAGTGTGACGACCCGAGGTCCAGTGTGTTATACTCATATTTTTTGTTCTAGTCATTGTCATTGCATAGTCATTGCAAACTGCAGCTGTTAATTTTTTGAGGACTCAATTACACCCCACTAGTGTGTAAAAGCATGAATGAGTTTCCCTAAGTCAGACTGGATACTAACATATAATTCTTGTTATATTTTTGAGATGACAGAATGTATAGTTAGAGACAAGGTCAGACTCCAAAATCACACCAAGTAGCTTTAAAATTCACATCCGCTTGTTAAGTCATGAATACCGTGCCTGAATTCAAGCTTCTGCTCCATTTCAAGTTTCAACAGCTGCTTATGAGCACTGCATTTATAGCACAACTTTAAGATAAAATACACTGCAGTCTCTTGGCACACTGATTTTTGTATTATAATTTTTTTTTTATTAAATATGAACTTAGTTAGAGCTTTGTTTTACCAAATTATCTTCTTTTATAAAATAGGGCTGTATGATTAACTATATTTTTAATCTTTACCACAAATTTCTAAAGCTTCTCTTGATTTTTTGTGAAATCAGGTCAAAATTTCAAAATCTAATTATGACAAGTTTGAATTCAACCATTAATTTTACTGATTAAAATTTTTGACATGGCCTTACTCAGTCAATATTAAAAATATCAAGGTTACATTTTCACAGAATGTGCTTTACCTTATGAAGAAAACAGTAAATACCCCCAAAATGACTGGGTTTCCACAGGCAGGGTCACATTTAAACATAATCACCTGCGGTATTTGCAATATATCTAGACATTAATCTCAACTGTATTTTTTTGTGATTGTGGTGGTTGAAAAAAACATTTATGCAACCTCCGTGCTACAATACAAAGTCTTTTTTGTTGTTTTAATAGAAAAAAAAACATTAACATAATTTGGAATTATTGTTATATGGGATTTAATTGTTTTAGCTTTTGAGAGAAGCCACTTAAAGTTTTCATAATGCAGAGAAATAAATTAAACTAAACCTTACAGTTCACTTGACATTTCGTCACCTTAGAATTATAAGGTTCTATCTGCATTCTGAGCACTTTCGAGATATTGAGCTTCAAAGTTTTTGCGTTCCATAGACTTCTGTAGTTGGAACCATTTTTGTTTTCTACAAAAGGCCCCAAATGTACATAGCTTACAAAAGAAACATTAAATAATGTAAATAAGTTGTCACAGAAAAAGAATATGTGAATAACTCAATTTTGACCAAAATGTCAGATAGAACCTTATAATTCTAAGGTGACGATTTTCTTAATTTGCGCACGTGAGTGCAATAATTCTAATGAAACGTAAAATTTCTCAAATATATTTCTCAATATACTGTATAATTTGTGAGTAAAATAATAAGGGTTATTAGTTTAATCATTATTGTGTAACCCTATCATAAAATTGTAGTTTCAGTGTACTGCTAAGTTTCCAAAAAAAAAAAACACACATACTTTTTTTAATGGTTTTAAAGAAGTCTCTTCTGCTAACCAAGCCTGAATTTATTTGATCCAGAGCACAGCAAAAACAGTAACAGTTTATGTAATATTTATACTATTTAAAATAACTATTTTCTATTAAATTAAATATATTTAAAAATGTAATTTATTCCTGTGATTAAAGCTACATTTTCAGCATCATTACTCCAGTCTTCGGTGTCACCTAATCCTTCAGAAATCATTCTAATAATGCTGATTTGATGTTTAAGAAACATTTTTTTAGTCAAAAAATAAAAATAAAAATACATTTTTTTGTTCAGGATTCTTTGATAAATACAAAGAGCACCATTTATCTAAAATTTAAAGCTTTTGTAACATTATACACTATACCATTCAAAAGCTTGGAACATTTGAAGTGGATCAAAACTAGAGGTCGACCGATATGGGTTTTTCTATAGCAGATGCCGATGTTTAGAGGTCAGGGTCAGCCGATGGCCGATATGTGCTGCCGATTTTTAGGGCCGAAGTTCTTCCCTTTATTTGCATGCTAAAATGTCACACTAATAATAAGTGGATGCACATCATTTCTAAACTTAACATCATGAACAATGAACACAAGGAACCATCTTTCGGATTTTGATTTTGTGCACTGCCCAGTATTATTATAAAAGATTTAACCAAAGTTAACCAAACAATTCGAACTGACCAAGTATTAAAGGTCCCACTTTACATTAGGTGGCCTTAACAACTATGTACTTACTTTTAAATTAATATAATTTGTTACAGTGTACTTATTGTGTACATACATGTTTTTACATTGTATTTATATATTTTTAAAAACCTATATGTAATTACATTTGTAATTAATTTCTGTAATTACCACTGTTGAACCAACCCTTACACCCTAACCCACCCTGAAACCTACTCATACCACCAAACCTGCCTCATACCACCAAAAAGTGTTTTGCAATGCAATATGACCACATTAAGTACATTGTACTTTAAGTACATAATAATTAAGGCCACCTAATATAAAGTGTGACCGTATTAAATATATAAAACAGATAATATAAAAACTGTTAATCATTTACATAAAAGTTTAAGAGCTGAGATTAATCTGAAACTTTAATGTTTTAAATAAAATTTTGAATACAGACATTTTAAACGATTTATATAACTGAGAGGACCTGCCAGCAGATGGCGGCAAGAGACTGATTTAATTACTGAATCATATCATTCATTTGATTCGTTCGAGCAGCTGATTCATTCCTGAATAAAGCAAATGACTCTCTATGAATGAGAAATTGAATCATTTCACTAGATTAGTTTAAAAACGCACGTTAAACGAAACACCGCTGTGTTTAAATGGAGATGCACAGCGGCTCAGTTGTGACTTGTTTCAGAATACTTTTGATGACAAGAAAGAGCAAAATCTTACTTTTGACGACGAAATAAAGCAAAATCAGGCAATAGTGTAATCCGCCTGCCACCCACCCGCAACCTATATTTTTTCTCTAATTTACCTAACCGCACACAATCTTCCTATTACAGTTATTCTAATTCTTAGTTTTGTATGATGATATGATGAATGGATGGTGCATTTTAACAGCTGATTTTCCCATCGCTGCACACTTATATAGGCTTAATCACTCGTGCTTTTAAGCCAAATCCATGCTGAAAAAAAACGTTTACTGACATCTGGACGTGACCATATATGTATAAACTCGCAGTGTCTGAGGTGACGTAGAGGACGGTGCGGTGCGAGAGCATCAGGGGCAATCATCAAAATATAACGGTCGTGACCACATAACTCAGGTTCAGATTTTAGAAAATGTAGTTAATGTTTGCATCATTATTGATTTATCTCATGCACGCGCGACCCACCCACAAGTAATTAGAATGCATTTTATTATTACCAGACCCGCGGATAATATAACCACCCTCTGTGCATCTCTGTCTCCGAGCGGGATGGAGTATCACAACGCTGCATTGTTTGTGAGAGCCGCTGCCTTCTTCACCCCACGCACAGAGTGAAATTCTCCGACTCGGATACAGGAAAAATAAAACAGAACTTATAACTAGGGTTGGGTATCGTTTGGGGTTTATTCTATACCGGTGCCAAATCGATACTTTTAAAACGGTACCGGTGCCAAAACGGTGCCTGAACCGATACTTTTTAAAAAAGCCACAAAATGGTGGATGACACAAGAATATCTTTTTATTGGACAAAAAAGGTTCTTTAAAATGAAAAATGTATTAAAAGTTTAAAGTATACATTAATATATAAGTAAATACAAAACACAACAATAAAATCTAAGACACCTAACCCAACTACAATAATTTAACAGCTTCAAATTTCAGCAATTCTTTTGCAGAAATATTACCATATTTGCCTTCTCTGGCAAAATAGAGCACCTCTCCTGACTTATTGCATGTCCTGGTAAGACTAGGGCAGGGGGCAGGGTTGTGGCTAGAAGGGGTACAGCTCTGACCTGAAACTAACAATGAAATTAATTGTTCTACCTAAAAGATTGTGTTTTTTTTTATGTCTACACCAGCCCTTACTATTATACATAAAACAGTATTATTGTTGTACATTGTGATAAAAATAACGTTAGATTGATGTGCGCATGCCCAGTGTTCAGATCTGTCTCCATTCTAGTCTAAATCTTTTTTCTCTTCCTATAGGTGGAAGGGTGACCAAATTGTTAGTGTAATCTGTTACGTGTCATGTCATGAAATGTTTTTAATACAAAAACTGTCTAATGTGTAGGGTTGTTCCGATTCTGATACTAGTATCGGAAATGCCGCCGATACCACAAAAAAATCTAGCATCGGAATCGGCGAGTACTTGAACCCACGTACCGATCCGATACCATTTTCTTAAGATATAAGTTATTCCCGCTAGCAAATCAGAAGCCAGTTCTTCTTCGCGGCTCAGAATGCAAACAGTGTTGCCACAAGCAACCACTGTTTAGAGCAGCGAAGAAGAAATACAAATGTGCTAGCAGTTTGTCCGCTAAAACGGCGGCATGTCTCATATGTAGGGCTTTATGATTTCTGCAATGCGGAAAACACGGACGGAATCGCGGAATCCAGTCAAAATGGAACTTACAGTTTAACGCGGAACGTCACGGAATTTGTCAAAGTTTGATGCATTAATCAAAGGTAGTTCATTACACTTAAATCAAATCGTGATATGGACTAATATTAAGCCAAAAACCGACTGTTTAAATATGAATTAATGCGTGGTTCTGTGTTAATGAATTGTACAGGCGCGTGGTTTGTTTACTCCTTGTAACTGAAGCGCGCGGGACACTTGCGGTAATATTAAAGAGCTCCAGACTGTGACCAATTTTTCTGCCAGTGTTACTAATTTTCGTGAGCGGTCACACTGGCGCGACCACCGCGTTGTTCAACTCATAAGCTCTGCCATTTCTGTCTCAGATGAGAAACATAAAATGGCACGCGAAACGAAAGTGAAACTAACACGACACGTTTGAGCTGCTCAGCGCTGACCGTTTATCAGCTTGGACTGCAATGCAAACAAACTTGCACAAACCCCGAACAGCTTTATTCGGGAGCCAACGTTGATTTTGCAACACTGTTACTGCTGCGAGATGCAGTGAGGAGCATTTGAAAATGCCGCACAATGAATAAGGTTGCTGCGAGATCTAGTGAGAATCTTTCAAATTCTGGCCAAAATTCTCTGTTATAAACAGGGCTGATGTACGTCAGAAAACCAGATTAGTAATACTAACTATATGAAAAAATATTACTGTCAAATGTATGTCATATAATAAAAATACTCTAGT
Organism: Garra rufa; assembly: GCF_049309525.1. Taxonomy (NCBI): domain Eukaryota; kingdom Metazoa; phylum Chordata; class Actinopteri; order Cypriniformes; family Cyprinidae; genus Garra; species Garra rufa. The sequence goes on from NC_133365.1 coordinate 18,523,844, forward strand.
TCACTGTATATGTCATATAATAAAAGTTCAATGTATGTCATATAATAAAAATACTCTAGTTCACTGTATATATCACTGTATATTTGTTTTATTAAGAAATAAGTCTGAAGCACACAATAAAATAATTTATTAGTATTATCTACAGCTGTATATACAATTACACACCCAGGTATCGGATTAGTACTCGGTATCGGCCGATACCCCGAGCCCAGGTATTGGAATCGGTATCGGGAAGGAAAAAAGGGTATCGGAACATCTCTACTAATGTGATCACAATTTCATTAAAAAAAATTAAGTTTAGTAAGTTAGGTCTATTAATTGTAATGATTTAATTTCAGACAACAAATAAATTATATAGAGAAAGTGAGCAAAGTATAAACGGAGCTTTTTGAAACTATTTGAAACTATTTACGAATTAGTAAACCACTTGTAACGGTCTGGGTGTCTGTCCCTTTAAGGCTCGGGTTTCGGGGTATTTCCCTTGCACTGCACTCAAATGTATATGCGGGAGGAATCATCCTCCTAATCGTTTTTTGTTGCTTCTTCCTTTTAATAATAACCCCTTTGTTAATGGTGACTGGCTTCGTGTGGTTATTAAGTAACGCACAGTGATTCACTCTTTCGAATCGCTCCTATCGGATCGCGAATCATTTTATTGAGAACAGAACTTCAATGCGTGTATCGCGAATCATTTGATTCATTTAGACGATTTACATCAGGACGTAGGAGAGCTTCACGGGATATTTTATCCCAATTCAGCAGAGGCAGGGATGCATAGACTAGAGCAAATCGCGCCCTGCTGATAGTGCCAGCTGATGTCCACAAACTGTCAAACACGGTACATCCCTATGCTTTCAAGTTTATTCCATGTGCCCTCAAATGTTTCATTAAGTTTGACGTGTTTCCCCCTTTACACACAACTGTTGTAAAACATGTGTTGCATGCCGCGTTGTCTGAATCATTTTTTGTGAAATATAGCCACACTTTAGAACATTTAGTTTTTGGAATTTTAAGTTAAGCGTGTTTAATGTAACGTTAGCTAACGACAGACCACCTGCTGCAGTCAGAGCAAGAGTAATGATAGGTTCTGAATTCACGTGCTTCTTGGATGGTTTCATTTCCCGACGATTTGTGCTTTTAATTTGAAATGTGAAAATGGGCAGATGTCTTGGATTTGTATCATCAAAGCTTTCCGACGTTCACGTGAGTTTTCTCATTCAGGAAATAATTTTTGCGATCATTCTGACACCCCATGAATGCAGTATTTAAATTTAACTAGCGATCATGCATGTTGACAAATCAAAGCTTCTTACATCCGTGTCATAGCACCAGAAGACAAATATTTCAAAAGACAGTTCAGACACTTAAGTGGCACCGAAATGAGGCACCGAAATTTGCGTTGTGTTTCGGTCCGGTACATACCGGTTATATGGGTTTCGGTACCCAACCCTACTTATAACACAAGGGCTAATATGTTAGCAAACAAGCTGCTGAGCATTTTCGACTACAGTCTTTAAACTTAACTGCAAGTAAGCAAACCTTTAACCAGCCGTAGCATTATGTCAGTTCCCGACGGTTGCATATATGGCCATGGGACTTAGAAATATTAGAATTTAAGCCTTACCTTTATCTCTCAGAACTGTTATTGAATCTTACAAAAGTTTTGGCTTGGGTCCTTCACAGTAGCGCTCCACTGCACCAATAACAGGGGGCTGCCCGCAGACGTGCCTGACTTTAAATCGGCGCTACTAAACACGGAAATCGGCCGATGCCGATATATTAAAAAATAGCAAATATCGGCCGGACGATATATCGGTCGACCTCTAATCAAAACCTTTAATCAAAGCTGTCCTAAAAATAAAAGACTACCTGTTCTTGTCTTAGGACAACTTTGAACTTTTGAAAATCCACTTCAACTGTTGACTACTGCATATGTACATTTGTCTACTGACAAAGAAATGATCAGTCTATCATTTAAATAGTGAGTGACAGAATAACAACAAAAAATAGTTATGAATTGATTTACATTTTAATGAGTAAAATAGGTATTTGACCCCCTCGCAAAACATGCCTTACCAAAACTCTTGTTGACAATCACAGAGGTCAGACATTTCTTCAGGGTTTCCGCGGGGCATTAAAAAGCATTAAAAGTCATTAAATTGATTTTGTGAAAATTAAGGCCTTGAATGGCATTAAAAAGCATTAAATTGTTTTATACAGGCATTAAAACTTTAGATAGTGTTGAAGAAACAAATATTACCAATTTATCTTGAATGTAGCCTGTATAATTAATAACTTTGATTCACTGTCGCGAAGTATGATAAACACGGAAGCAGTTTGGTAATTGCTTCTGGCCGGTCCAAAATTGTGTGACACAGACTTTTTAAGAGCGGCCAGTTTTAGCCTCTAAGAGTTCAAAGTTTCTGAAAATTTTCTGTTCAGAATTGATATTTGAAATTTTGAAATCTGCGAATACTGTTCTTTTATAAAGTCTTTATTTTGTTTTGGGGGTTCACTAGAACATGCTCTCATGCTTGAAAAACACATAATTTTTCACATAATTTACATTATTACGATAGGTTGAAATGATGGGCTGATAATTTCTCCCCAGGCTGGCACAAATGGCTCGATTAGTTCCGGGTTTGATTAAGATCTGCCTTGTGATTGGTTAGCAGTCCCACTGCGTTGCAATTGGCGAACAGCTTAGACGGTGTTTCAGTTCTGCCACGCCCCTTCCCAAAGCAGCAATTCCGTGTACCACTGCGCATGCTAGAATAAAGTGATTCTTACGGTTTGAATATGGATATTTTTCTCACAAAAACACATCGGATCGCTAAAGGGGCTTTTACTCACGAAATATGGAGTTGCTTCGGATTTTTATCTGATGAGACTGGAAAACCTATTGATGACGAAACAACAGTCTGCGGGGAATGCCTACAGAGAACTCAACTAACGTTAAAGGGAACTAGCAACCTTCGGACGCATCCCACATTTCAAGGTTAGTGAAATTTACTTACCTTAAATTTACCTTAATATTTGAACATGTCCTGTTTAACATTTCAGTATGTTTTATACATCTGAAAATGAGGCATTGCACATTATTTATGCTCTCTAAAGAGAGGGACTGAAAAGATTTTAAATAATTAATAACTTTATATATGATATGTACAAGGTTATCTCTCAGTCTGTTGCTTTTTTTGTCCACCTTCTGGATCAAGTGAAACGGTTATGAGAATCTGCGACAAAGTTATATTCATTAACATGACGGCATTTGCGGTCTGTTCTTGTCAGCCCTTATAATTAATTCATAATTAGGGATGCACCGAATGTTCAGCAACTGAAATTATTTGGCCGAATAAGCGAAAAGGCTGAATAAATTATACCGAACAATGACGTGACGCGATCAAATACAAGCGCGCACTAATGCGGCAAACATGTCAGCAATGTGGAAGCGTTTAAAATTGTCTGAGATTATTATTGTATTTATTCTGACAGCATTTTTTTAAAGTCCAAAGCGTGAGGAAAATCTGCACTGAAACAGTGTAATGAGAATCATGCATTAATCTGCAGAGGTCTTCATGCGGGTTTCCGCCAAAATAAGTTCATAAATGTTAGTATTGTAATTTTACTGTTGTTCTGTAAAATAAAATAAAAGTAACACGTAAAATAAAAGTCAAATAAAAAAAGTAAAAAAAAAAACAATCATTACAACAGCTCTATTAATACATTTATTATAAAATTCTGCTTTGCTCAGCAAGGCTGCGTTTATTTGTACATTAAAAACACATGCCTGATTCAAGAAGGGGGTCTTAAAAATGGCCAAAGAATATTATTTTACTAACTTTTTAATTTTGAAGTTAAATTGTGCTTTATTGGTAGGCTATAATGTCTACTAGAATGTTAAAAATGTTCAGTGGTCACTAAATATTTTTTAATTGTTGTTTTGTAATTGATTTTTTTTTCTTTAAAAATCAAGATAATGCAAGAAATGTTCATGCATTTTCGAACGAGCATAATCAAAGTAATTAATTAAATGTTTACTTTTTTCAGAATCAGAACCATGCTACCTTATTGGTGCCAAAAGCCATACAGCTACACCTGCCACCAGCAAGCTGCAACCCATCATTGACAGCCTTTTTGAGAAATCCAAGAAGTATGAAGCTACATCGAAAGAAGCAGCTGTTCTACACAGAGCTCTGGCCGAGTTCACTTGTCTTCACCAAATATGAATATGTACAGTGGAAATGTTTGAATTTAAGCAGCTAGTTAAGAAGCTCAACGGCAAATATGAGCTGCCCAGCAAGACCTTTTCATGAATAATAAAATGCCAAAAATTGTACACAGAAACTAGAAAGAGAATAATGAACAATAATAAATAAAAATAATAAACATGCATGGCACATTGAATTACCGTAGTTGCTTCATGACTAGCATCTATGTTCCTGAGTTTTTCAAATAACCAGTTACTCATTCTCATTAAAAAATAATTCTGGGGACAATTTGGTCTGTTTTTATTTATATCTACGTATTTCTGAAAATTGGCTTCATTTCATAGATTTGAATTATGAATAAATGCAATAACGAATGGTATCGTGATACTACTTGGTATCATGAAACTTCAGCTGGTATAGTATCGTATAAATATGTATTTATGGTATCGGGTTTTCTATTTCAGATAAATGTTGTTCTTTTGAACATACTATTCATCAAAAAATTAGAATCATTTCTGAAGGATGTAATGACTGTAATAATGCTAAAAAAAAAGTCAGCTTTAAAATGACAGGAATAAATGACGTTTTAAAATCTACATAGAAAGTGTTTTCAAATAGTAAAAATATTTCAAAATTTAGTTTTTACTGTACTATGGCTCAAATAAATGCAGGCTTGGTGAGCAGAAGAGACTTTTAAAAAACCATGAACAATCTTAGTGTTCAGAAACTTGTGACTGGTACAGTATGTTCTAATTTTAAAGTCTATCACTTGAACATGTTTTCTCATGCTCTGCATCATATCTCTGCATTCCCCTGTATAGTGACTCTGATGGATGGCTGTTTATGACACAGTCTGTGACTAAAGCAGTCCAAACTATAAGACGACATAAATCAGAGTCCATCTGTGATTCTGGCAATGTGAGAGACAATGGAGACACTGAAAATGAGAGGGAAAGTGGATGTCATCGTGCGGAGTGCCTAAACAAAAGAAAATATCTCATCGAATTTGGTCCTCGAAGAGCTATTTTTCCATTTTTGAAGAAACCAAGACAGCACCTGCCCCTAAGGAAGTACCACATTCTAGAGGTGACGTTTATTTATGTTATTAATTTGTATATACATCTCATGTCATTTTATAAACTTGGATTCTAGAACATTAAATGGTGCATCTAAAAAAAGTACAATACAAAAGCTGTCCCCTCCGTCGGACCGGTCAAAGCTGGCCTGTGTGCTCTCGAGAAATTATACACGTGTGAATATCTATATCTGCAGTAGACTTCAACAGATGATTTTGCTAAACTAACATTATACCAATACAAGAAGACAAAGGTGTTAGCTAACACAACATTAAAAATTAGTACTGTTTAAAATCCTGTTATATTGAGTTGATACAGTTTTCAAAATGTTTCCAACTCTGACTTTGAACCAATTCTGTGGAATGGCCCGTGCATATCTATGGTTTTGATAACACTGTCATTGCATGTTTTTAAATAGTGCATTTTTTTGTTTTTTAGAACTCTGAAATGGGAGGATTCTTAAAATGCGTAAAGAAAATTGAGGAGGGATATGTGAACAAAGAAAGAGCAATCAGTCCATCTCTGCTGGAGTCTGAGTAAGATCTAAAAACAAACAAATATGTAGTTGTAAACCAAATATAATCTTTTTTTTAAGTATAAATATACTTTGTTTCAGGCTAAGTGATAACTCTGAGGAAGACGACCACAATAGCGATCATGAAGTCACAATAGTGGTATGTAAATACTGCCGACCTTGCGTAGTACAGAACATGTTAATTATTTTACCAAAATAAGAGGGATCATAAAAACATATTTATTTAGTACTGACCTGAATAAGATATTTCACATAAGACATTTACATATAGTCTACAAGAGAAAATAATAACTGAATGATCTATAGATATTTTTTTTTGTTGTTGTTGATTTAGTGATCGTTGTTTTTGAGTCCTGAACAGTTAAACTTACTACTGTTCTTCAGAAAAGTCTTACACATTTTTTTTTTAGCATTTTAGTGTATTTGAAACCTTTACAACAATGGCTGTATGATTTTGAGATTCATTTTTTTACACTGAGGACAACTGAGGGACTCAGTTAGATATGCTACTATTACAGAAGGTTGAAACGTAGGTTGAAACGTTGACTGATGCTCCAGAAGGAAAAACCATGCACAGCTGGGGGTGTAAACTTTTGAACGGAATGAAAATGTGTACATTTTTCTTACTTTGTCTGAATATTGTGTGTGTATGTATGTTTATGTATGTATGTATGTATGTATGTATGTTTATGTATGTATAATGGGTTTTTTTTTTTTCCATTTAGTACTGTTCAGAAGCTACAGAAGATATTTATATGTTACCAGTAGACAAAACAAGTTAAATTTACCCTGATCTTCAAATTTAAAAAAGTTTTCACCCCTGGCTCTGATTTGTTTGAACCTTCTGTAAAAGTTGCATGAGTTCTCAGTGTAAAAAGATGGATACAGTCATTGTTGGAGTGGGTTCTTACAAAAATGCTAAAAATAGTTCAAAATCAGCTTGGACCAGAATGACTTGTCTAAAGAACAGTGGGCAGTTTGAGTGTTGGACAAGGGACTCATGAACAACTTTCACTAAACAAAAAAAAAAAAAAAAAAAAAAAACACACCCAGGTGTGGATCATTCAAGTAATAACACAGTATTAAGAATCAAGAGTATTTAAAATTTCAAACAGGGTTATTTCTATGAATTCAACTATTATTTTCTCTTGTGGACTATATGTAAATGTCTTTTATGTGAAATATCTTACTCTGGCCAGTACTAAATAAAAAAATAGCATCCATTTTCAATAATCCCTCTTATTTTCGAAAAAGTAATTATTTAATTTAAACATTTTGCAGATTCAGCAAGGTGTATGTAAACTTTTGACTTCAACTGTATATATAATTTTTGTTTAATATCTTCTAAGAACAATTTCTCCTGTAACATCTAGATGCATTTATGTTGAAGAAATTATATTTAGTAGTCATTGTAAAACGTGAAAATTTGACAGTACTACTACTTTTTTTTTTAAATAGATTAACTTTCATAATGCTAAGAAATGTTTTTTGAGAAGCATGTTAGAATGATTTCCAAAGGATCATGTCATACTCGCTTTATCTATTGATTTTATTACATTTTTTTCAGGATAGAGAAATTTTTGTTCCAGGTTACTTCAAAGGAAACAAGCACAAATGGCTCCCCCAATCCTCCTTGGAGATGCGGATCCAGGATTCGCTTTTAAATGACAATGAACAACAGTTAATCATCACAAATGGAAAAGATAACAAGACAAGTGCTTCTGGTAAAAAACAATCAAAGAAGAAACACAAAGATCCCAAAAGCAAAGGTATAGTCAGGACATCATCAAAATCATCTGTCGACTCTCTCTTTAAGGAGCAGGAAAAACAACATGAGACACAGGAGGTTTTAGCTGCATGTTCAGATGCTGAACATTCAGATTCTGCCCATTGCAGCCAACGACTTACCAAGCAGATCGTCCAGTGTGCCAAGAACTTGCATCATTCAGTGGTAATTGAAGAGACACAGAGAAACTCTATAGAGTTAATTACAGAAGCAGCAGTTCATATAGAGCATGAGGATGATGTGAGGTCTCCATCTCAAGTGGACTTGCAGTCTACGAGTAAACAGAAAATGAAGAAAAAGCACCAATTAAAAGGGCAAAAGGAAGCAGAGCCTGGTTCAGATACTCGTAGTGTGGACAATGTTCATTTAGTTGAGATGGATCAGTTTAGTGACTCACAAACTACTGAGAAGACACCCAAAAGAACAAAAAAGAAGAGAAAAGACAAAGACTGGACAAAGAGGGCAAATGTAGAGGACGAAAGTGGTACAGACATTCTCTTAAATGAAACTTTTGAAGTTCCTGTCACCAAACAACCTGAGCATATGCAGACATCAGAGGATATCACCGGATGTCTGTCACCTTATGTACCTAGATTAAAATCAGGGAAAAAGAAACAGAAGAATGGCTGTGAAGAATCTCAGTATGAATCTATTGATTTTCCTCTGGATGTAAGTTCAGTGTCTCAGTTTGATAATGCGATTACAGAACCAGCAGTAGAGTATGAGAATGATCTGAGACCTAACAATTACCTGCCCACCAAAAGCAATTCAATGTTGGCACCCCAAGGGGGAGACATTTCTATACAGAGTTATATTCAACAGACTGACAATGACTTTGGCTCACAGGATTTATTCAGGCCATTAAACAGTCAGAAACATAAGACCAATGAATTTCATAAAGCTGCATCTATTACAGCGAACACTGAAGAGAGTGATCAAGACAGTGATGTAACTCAAATAGAGACAGAAGGACCATTTAAATCCATATTTGGACAAGGAACCACTAGATGGTCGGATGGTGACACCCATGCACATGAGGGCGACAAAACTCAAAGAGAGACTGAGGGGCAATCTGTGTCCGTGTTTGGGGCAGGAACACCAAACAAGCAGTTTACAACTCAAGACATGTATGGTACCATACACCCAGGATACCAAAAGACAGACCAAAGTCCTATTGGGCTAAATGCTGAACTGCTTTCAAGCAGAGAGGAAAAAGTCAAGAGTGACTATAAAAAAAGAGAAACAATGTCAAGGTCTCTTAAGGATTCTGAAGATACAGGTGTAGAAGAGACTGTGAATGTGCAACCATCATCTAAACATTTACCACTGGCTGATGAACCATTAAGAGAAGTTTACTCAAGTCCCTGTGTGAGGCACATCTTGGGTAAACAAAGAGCGAGGGCAGAGATGGAAACCGATGTCCCAGAAAGTCCTTTGTTTAAAAATTATGGACTGAGCTTTATTAAAAGAAAAAGAAATAGAAAGGATAACATGGGTGCAAGTGATTTGATACAGTGTGATTCAAATGTAGATGTCAGCTCTGAATCTCCAGTTGATAACATCACTGGAGATAAAACAACACCAGGAGAGAACGAGAAATCTTGTGAAGTGAACAATAAAGTAACAAATGAAGAGCAAAGGGAAGCATCAGTTTTACATTTAGAGGAAACATCAGAGCTCTTGGAGGAGAGTATTTTATCTATGGAGGCAGACAACACTGTTACTACAAAGGTTAAGAGAAAAAAGAAGAAAAAGTACAAATTAAACGAGGATGAAGATGAAACAGTTCAGTTCAGTGAGTCACAATCTACTGAACTGATATCCAAAGTAACTAAAAAGAAGAAAAGAAAAGACAAAGAGAAGACTAAGCTGCCATATGTAGAGGAGAATAGTGCTACAGATATCCCATCAAGTGAAACTTTGGACTCTGATAGGCCTGCAGAGTTGAGAGTAAATGAAGTGAATCAAACCAGTGAAGCTCCAGAGACTGATCTACCTGAGACATCAGAAGAAATCACAGGATGTCCAACGCCTAATGTAACTGCATTAAAATCAGTGAAGAAGAATAAAAAGAAGAAAAGGGATGAGACTGAAGAGCCTGAATATGAACCTGTTGATCTGGATGGGAGTTCTGTGTCTCAGTTTGATCATGTTGCCGAACTCAAAGTGGTTGAACAACAGGATGATCAGTTCTTTAAAGAGAGGCCAAGCGATAAAAACACAGCTGAAATTTTGGAAGGTAATACACCACATATTTTGAAGGTTGCCAAACATAAAAAGAAAAGTCAGAATTCAAGGCCTCCATCTCAAAGTGATGACATTGCACTGGAGAAACAAGCAGAAGAACTCTTGGAAAAGAAAAAGATGAAAAAGCAGAAAGAGCATAAGAATGCAGAACTTACTTCAGATATTGGTGACAATGTGCAGTTGTTAAAAAGGAGGAAGGAAAAGTTGTTTCAACACAGTGAGTCACAAACTATGGATTTACTGTCTAGAAAAACAAAAAAGAAGAGAGCAAACAAAGACAAGGAAAGAACAACAGTTAGCTCATCAAATGAACTTTTGGAGCACATGGACGATGGACATTCAGAAATAAGAGGAAATCTGATTCAGTCCACAGAGGACACTGAGAACAATCAGCTTGAGCATTTACAGACAGAGGAAATCACAGGATGTCTGACACCTAATGTAGCTAGATTAAAATCAGGGAAGAAAAAGAAGAATGGCTGTGAAGAATCTCAGTATGAATCTGTTGATTTACCTCTGGATTTAAGTTCAGTGTCTCAGTTTGGTAATGTCACTGATAGATCAACTACTCTTGAAACTGTTGAAGAAAGACCAAGTGATGTTGTTGACCATACAGAAGCGGAATTAAATCATGCTGAGCGTTTAGATTCTGTCCAGTATGCAGAGAACTTGGATAAAGATCATTTGGAGGTAATTAAAGGGAGACAGCGAAAAACTGTAGAGGCGGTTACAAAACCACCAGTAGAGCATGAGAATGACATGAGACTCAACAATTACCTGCCCAACAAAAGCAATTCCATGTTGCCACCTCAAGGGGGAGACATGCCACCTCAAGGGGGAGACATTTCTATACAGAATTATATTCAACAGACTGACAGTGACTTTGGCTCACAGGATTTATTCAGGCCATTGAACAAATGCAGCTTTATGAATTTGATTGGTCTTAAGTTTCGGACTATTACAGCGAACACTGAGGAGAGTGATCAAGACAGTGATGTAACTCAAATAGAGACCGAAGGACCATTTGAGTCCACATTCGGACAAGGAATCTCAAGATGGTGGGATGGTGACACCCATGCACATGAGGACAACAGTGACAAAACTCGAATAGAGACTGAGGGGCAATCTGTGTCCGTGTTTGGAGCAGGAACACCAAACAAGCAGTTTACAACTCAAGATGTGAACAGTACCAAACATCTAGAATCCCAAAAGACAGACCAAAATCCTGTTGGGCTAAATGTCGAACTGCTCTCAAGAAGAAAGGAAAAAGATAAGAGTAACAAAACAAAGAGAAAAACAATGTCAAGTTCTCATAAGAATTCTAAAGATACAGGTGTAGAGGAGACTGTGAATGTGCAACAATCACCATTACCACTGGATGATGAACCATTAAGAGAAGTAAACTCAAGTCCCTGTGTGAGGCACATCTTGGGTAAACGAAGAGCGAGGGTGGAGATGGAAACAGATCTCCCAGAAATCCCTTTGTTTAGTAATGGCAGTCCAAGCTTTATTAAAAAAAAAGCAAAGAGAAATGATAAAATGGGTGCAAGTGGTTTTATACAATGTGATACAAATGCAGATTTGAGCTCTAAATCTCCAGTCAATGACATCTCTGAAGATAAAACACCAGGAGAGAAGGAGAAATTTTGTGAAGTGGAAAATAGAGTAACAAATGAAGAGCAAAGGGAAGCATTAGTTTTACATTTAGAAGAAACATCAGAGCTCTTGGAGGAGAGTATTTTATCTGTGGAGGCAGATAAAAGTATTACTACAAAGGTTAAGAGGAAAAAGAAGAAAAGGTACAAATTAAACGAGCATGAAGATGGTGTAGAAAATCAGTCGGTTGAAACAGTTCAGTTCAATGAGTCACAATCTACTGAACTGATATCCAAAGTAACTAAACAGAAGAAAAGAAAATACAAAGAGAAGACTAAGCTGCCATATGTAGAGGAGAATAGTGCTAAAGATATCCCATCAAGTGAAACTTTGGACTCTGATAGGCCTGCAGAGTTGACAGTAAAAGAAATTAATCAAACCAGTGAAGCTCCAGAGACTGATCTACCTGAGACATCAGAAGAAACCACAGAATGTCCAACGCCTAATGTAAATTCATTAAAATCAGTAAAGAAGAAGAAAAAGAAGAAGAAAAGGGATGAGACTGAAGAGCCTGAATATGAATCTGTTGATCTGGATGTGAGTTCAGTATCTCAATTTGATCATGTTGCCGAACCCGGAGTGGTTGAACTACAGGATGATCAGTTCTTTGAAGAGAGGCTAAACGATAAAAAAACAGCTGAAACTTTGGAAGGTAATACACCACATATTTTAAAGCTTGCCAAACGTAAAAAGAAAAGTCAGAATTCAAGTTCTCCATCTCAAAGTGATGACATTTTTAAACTGGAGAAACAAGCATCAGGCTCCCAGTCAGAAAGTGCAGAAGAACACTTAAAAAAGAAAAAGATAAAAAAGCAGAAATTAAAAGAGCAAAAGAATGCAGAACTTGCTTCAGATATTGGCGACTATGTGCAGTTATTTCAACAAAGTGATTCACAAACTACGGATTTACTATCCAGAAAATCAAATAAGAAGAGAGCAAACAAAGACAAGGAAAGAACAACAGTTAGCTCATCAAATGAACTTTCGGAGCACATGGATGATGGACGTTCAGAGATGAGAGGAAATGTGATTCAGTCCACAGAGGACACTGAGAACGATCAGCTTGAGCATTTACAGACATCAGAGGAAATTACAAGATGTCCTTCCCCCAATGTAACCAAATTAAGCTCAGGAAAGAAAAAGAAGAAAAAAAGGGATACAAGTGAGAAGCATCAGGATGAATCTGTTGATGTGGAGTTGGATGTGAGTTCTATGATTGAAAGAAGGCCAAACACAGTAGAACATGTGGAAAACATGAATTCACCTGCCCTTTCGGACAGCACGTTTACCAGTAAAAAGAAAAGGAAGAAAAAGCACAAATTAAAAGAGCAAGAGGAAGCAGAGCCTGGTGTAGATACTCACAGTGTGGACAATGTTTATTCAGTTGAGATGGATCAGTTCATTGAGTTACAAACTTCTGAGATGACACCTAAAAGAACAAAAAAGAAGAGAAAAGATAAAGAGAGGACAAAGACGGCACATTTAGAGGACAATAGAGGTACAGACATCCTGTTAAATGAAACTTTTGAAGCTTCTGAGACTGAACAACCTGAGCATATACAGACATCAGAAGAAATCACAGGATGCCCATCACCTAATATAACTAAATTAAAATCTGAGAAGAAAAAAAAGAAGAATGGCAGTAAAGAATCTCAGTATGAATCTGTTGATTTTGCTCTGGATGTCAGTTCAGTGTCTCAAGAAACTGTTGAAGAAAGACCAAGTGATGTTGTTGAACTTACAGAAGCTGAATTGAATGACACTAAACACAAAAAGAAGAGGAAACGATCAAGTTTGTCTGGTAATAACAGTTCTGATGCCCAAATGCAGGAAACTGTCGCACCTGAAAGGAAGAGGAAGAAAAAAAGAAATTCCGATTACATCACAAATGTATGTGGTGAATTGACTTTGGAAAGTTCTGATCATACAGTGCCTCAGAAATCCAAGAGAAAGAAAAACAAGGAAATGAGTGAAAGCACAAGTCACGTACTGGATGATAGTGCTGAACTAGAAACCGTTCAAACAAAGAGGACTGACTCAACACAGACCAATGTTATTACCTCACTGGGAGATTATGTAGATACTAGTAAGAAAAAAAAGAAAAGGTAGACAGATACTGAAAATAATATTATAGAACTCTCCATGTCTCAGAACACTGACATGTTGGGAAATGGAGATGACACACCCAAAAAACCTGAAAAGCAGAAGCAAAGGTGTCATGACAAAGCAGGTTCTGTTCAAACTGACTGTAATGTTAATATCTTTGTTCAGTCACACAGAAAACTTAATGCATATGAAGAGAATAACCTAAACGAGGGATCTTGGGCAAGAGAACAATCATTGTCTGAGACTGGTGATGTGATGTTGCGCAAAAAGAAGGGAGGAAAGTTTGTCCGTACTTGATAGCTAAAACTCTTCAGTGCACCATGGAAATGTTTGGGAATCACAGAGTGACATTTAAAACGATGGTATATTAGTTACATGGAAGAAGGAAGAGGAGAAAAATTAAATGGAAAAAATGGCAGTGGTTGATATGTCATGGCTTTAGAGCTCATTTGAACTGTTTCAAAAGAAAAATAATCTTAAACTCTCATAGATTTAAGACAAGCTGTTAATCAAAAATGTTGGTAAAAGATTTTCAGTTCATGATAAATGGTCACAAAAATTTGAAGTGAAGTTTACAACTGAGTACAAATGTAAATGTTGTCAATTTATTTTTAAAGACTTATTTGTGAGACTTTATTTGAAGCCAGATTAAATAGACACTTGTATATTATTATTATTATTGTTACTTGTGTAGATGATTAATGTTCTAGTCACAATGGATTATTTTCTAATAAACAAAGCATTTCATTTGGTTTATTCAGTTATTGTGCAGCCAATTTATATGCTCTAATCTAGAGCGCTGTATCCTTTTTTTATTATCAGAATCAGAGTATATTTATACATGGTCAATGTGTTTGGTCAGTATAATTGTGCTGACATTTTGTACATTACTTTATGCTTGCTCTGCTTCAGAGAAATAAAAACGGGTTTCCCAGTGTTATAAATGCATCTTTACTGACCTGATCCATTTTTTTTTTTCTTTTTCTTTCTCTTTATTGAAGAAGTTCACAATTTACAGATAATTTACTCACCCCCTTGTCATCCAAGTCGTAAAGAAATTATGTTTTTTGAGGAAAACATTTCAGGACTTCTTTCAGGGATTATGGTGCCTGTGAGTTTGAACATCCAAAATGCAGTTTAAATGCAGCTTCAAAGGGCTCTAAACAATCCCAGCTGAGGAAGAAGGGTCTTATCTAGCGAAACGATTGGTTATTTTCTAAAAAAAAAAAAAGTTGACAATTTAAATACTTTTTAACCTCAAATGCTCGTCTTGTCTGGCTCTGCGTGTACTCTGTGTATTCCGGTTCGAGTTATGGTAGGTTGAAAAACTTCCATCTTGATTTCTCCGCCAACTTCAACTTTTACCTCCTCTTCTTTTTTTTTTTTCTTTTTTTTTTGTTTTGTTAAAGGGCGTTTGATGATCTTTGTAAACACTGGGTCGGTACTTCTGCAGCAATGTAGGATGATTTTGAAGTTGGAGGAGAAAATGAGATGGTAGTTTTTTCGACATACCCTAACCGGAATACACAGAGTACACGCAGAGCTAGACAAAACAAGCATTTGTGTTGTTGTTGTTTTTTGTTTGTTTGTTTGTTTTTGTAGAAAATAACTGATCGTTTCAGTAGATAAGACCCTTCTTCCTTGGCTGGGATCGTTTAGAGCCCTTTGAAGCTGCGTTTGAACTGCATTTTGGAAGTTCGAACTCGGGGGCACCATAGAAGTCCACTATATAGAGAGAAATCCTGAAATGTTTTCCTCAATAAACATAATTTCTTTACGATTGAAGAAAGAAATACATAAACATCTTGGATGACAAGGGGGTGAGTACATTATCTGTACATATTTGTTCTGGAAGTGAACTTCTCCTTTAAGAGCTGGAACAATTTGTTTGCATGATTATATTTTGTGTGCTAATACTTTCATGACATTGAATTTGTTTTGATGGTTGTTGACAGATGTTGTTAGCTACCCGAAAATACAAATGGTCATCTATTCACCCTCAAGTCAATCCAAAACCTGTATAACTTTATATCTTCTGTGGAAAATAGGAGATAATTTGAGAAATGTCTCTGTATTTTTGTGAATAGCTTATGTTTTAACAAAAAAGTAAGTCGGTTTGGAACAACATGAGTGAATAAATGATGACAACTTTAATTTTATGGTAACTATTCAGAATCTGCAAAATTTTAATTTTACTAAAATAAGAGGGATCATACAAAATGCATGTTAATTTTTATTTAGTATTGACCTGAATAAGAGATTTCAGATAAAAGACTTTTACATATAGTCCACAAGAGAAAATAATAGTTGATTTTATAAAAATGACCAAGCTTACATATGCTTGATTCTTAATACTGTTACCTGAACGATCCACAGCTATGTTTTTTTTTAGTGATCATTATGAGTTCCTTGTTTGTCCTGAACAGTTCCTTCAGGTCCCACAAATTCTTTGCTTTTTCAGCATTGTGTATTTTAACCCTCTCCAACAACGACTTTATGATTTTGAGATCCATCTTTCCACACTGAGGACAACTGAGGGACTCATATGCAGCTATTAAAGAAGGTTCAAAAGCTCACTGATGCTTCAGAAGGAAAAACGATGCATTAAGATCCAGGGGTGAAAACTTTCGATGTGTACATTTTTCTTATTTTTTTGAATCATGTTTCCTTCTGAAGCATCAGTAAGCGTTTGAACTTTCTATGATAGTTGCTTATGAGTCCCTCAGTCGTCCTCAGTGTGAAAAGATGGATCTCAAAATCATACAGTCACTGTTGGAAAGGGTTCAAATACACAAAAATGCTGAAAAACCTACTGTAGGTTAGGCCTACTGTATTAAATCCCATTAACCTACTTAAATTTTGCAACAGGATAGACAGAAATAATCAATAGGCCTAGTGAATTGGAGTAAATACTGTTCTGTGTATTCTATTCACTATACAGTATGTAGATTTAAACCTTCATTTTTTCAGTTGACCCACTGTTTAGTTTGCATATAGGTGCATAGGCCACCTGCTCGCGTTTATTATTTATTTTCCGCGTATCATCTCCTGTGACATTATGACCACACAGCCAACATCATAATCGCTCGATAAACGCGATTGTGAAACCCGACCCATGCGCGTTTAACGTAGATGACACACGGACGCAGTAATGCCCTGGGCTTAGCCTTCAAATAACCATTATATAACGGGAGTCACATCGCACCGGCGACTAGAGGAACCAGCAGTTGTGTGGAAACTTTGCGCTGTCGTCTTTCGTAAACCGTGCGCGTCCGTGTCGCTCTCGCTATGAGTTCGCGAACTATTATTTCTTGTTTACACGAAGCCAAACGAGTGGCTATCTTTGGAGGCACACATGGAAATGAGATGTCTGGCATTACGCTGGTAAATATGTGGATACAGAATTCAATCGAGATAGAGAGAGACGGACTGGTGATCAAGCCGTTCATAAGCAACCCTAGAGCAGTGGAGAAATGCACCAGGTACATCGACACGGATCTGAACAGAGCCTTTACGCCTGAGAACCTCAGGTAAATGAACACCTTACGAAACGTACGCGTTGTTTTCTAGCACAATTCCTGCTCGTTTGTTTAAATGTACGCGCTGTTTCGTAAAACGGAGAACAGTCAAGACAATGGACTTTACACTGTCAGACAACTTTTACGCTCGGTTCTTGTGTGTTAGAGGTGTATTATTGCGTTCAGTATGTGTTGTTTATTGTTGTCATGCATACGTCAGATCGACGTCTTTGCCCGCTGCGTTGCTCTCTATGTATTGCGTGTCGCGCCGCGTTTGAACACCGAGTTGTGTTACTGCGTTGGGCTCAGTCTAAATGATTTTGAACGCAGGAACGAGTCATTTGTAAACAGCTCCTTTACATGACACAACCTCCCTGATTTGAGCGATATAGTATCAGTGGAGCGAGCGGTCAGCTGATCCGAGCCGCTCATGTCATCACTGTTGAGAAACGTGAGTGGAGCGTGATTTGGGTCATGAAATAGACTGCAATATTACATCCTCCTACAACACGAAACGATTGTCGATTTTGAGGACCTTTAATTACATCAGCGTTTGTTGAATTTCTGTTTTATAAGTGTGACATTTTACAGTGTCAATATTGCACACATTAATACTTTAAATTACAGTAATGTAACGTTAAATGTGACCCTGGACCACAAAACCAGTCATATGTGTCAATTTTTTAAACATACAATGTATTTTTGGCTATTGCTGCAAATATACCCCTGCTACTTAAGACTGGTTTTGTGGTCCTTAGTCACAAATTATAGGATGAGGGTTTTTTTTTACTCCAAGATAGTATTTATTACTACAGTAGGTGTATATATAAACTCATTTAAAATCTTGAGTCCCATGACAAAGATTTAATGAAAACATTGACCTTTTGTGACAACATGCCCCACTATTATTAAACAGCCTGTTATTGGCTTTCTGGTAAATTTAAACAGTAAAACTATGTATGAAGACAGAAACTTTAGTTTGGAGGGCATAATTCACAGAAAGTACACTACCAGTCAAAAGTTTTTGAACAGTGATCCTTACTAATGTTTTTTTACTTATTTTATTGTCTCTACTGCTTACCAAGGCTGTATTTATTTGATCCACAGTACAGCAAAAACAGTACAATTTTGAAATATTTAATTTTCTATCTGAATATATTTTAAAATGTAATTTATTCCTGTGATTTCAAAGCTGATTGTTTAGCATCAATACTCCAGTCACATGATCCTTCAGAAATCATTCTATTATTATAATGTTAAAAAAGCGCAGTAGAATTTTTTAACAGCATTCATCTAAAAAACAGCATTCATCTAAATGTCTTTATCATCAATTTTGATCAAGTTAAAGCATCCTTGCTAAATAAAAGTATTAATTTATATAATAAAAAAAAAATACTGACTCCAAGCTTTTGAATGTTATATTGTGTAATGTTACAAAAGCTTTTTATGTCAGATAAATACTGATCTTTGGATCTTTCTATTCATCATCCTGGGAAAAATGTACTCAACTGTTTTAAATATTGATAATAATAAGAATAAATGTTTCTTGAACATCAAATCAGCATATTAGAATGGTTTCTGAAAGATCACGTGACACTGAAGACTGGAGTAATGGTGCTGAAAATTTACCTTTGAAAACACAGGAATGAATTACATTTTAAAAATATATTCAAATAGAAAACAGTTCATTTAAATAGTAAAACTATTTCAAAATTGTACTGTTTTTGCTGTACTTTGAGCAGAAGATGTGTCAGAAAATCTACTGTTCAAAAACCTTTGACTGGTAATGTATTTTAAGTTAAATTATATATGAACTAGAAATTTGAAACCAATGTATAAACCCAGTCCAAGAGAAAATGCATATACTTCACTTTTAAATCATGAAGTTAAAAACATATGGGCAGATTTTAACTGCATTTTCCATTCAGATGTCTAAAAAGACAGAATTTGCTTTGTGCTTCAATATCACATTAAATGCAGGGGCATTGATACTTTGTCTTAGAATTACATAAAACAGAGCAAAACAATGCACTCAGAAAACCCTTTTCATTTATTAATAGACCGTTTAAATACAGAATGAGGGTTGCAAAATTGAGACTCACCTGTCTTTGTGGTATTATAAATAAATCTGATCTTGGTCATTGACGTGAAGTCAGGCATATAATAATGTACTGTGAGGGGATGCAAAACATACACTTTGTTTGCAGCTAACTGTTGATTGTTTTTATGCATGTTGGACCAGATGGAAAGCTTAATGAAATTCTCTGTGCTTTATTTTTAATTTCTCTCTTGCTTCATGTGCTTATTAGATGCATTGCTAAAACTTATTTCATTCCTAATGGCGACAAAAGTGCATAATTTTGTCAGTGTTGTGAAATGGTATTATTGCTGGAACATTTCCACTAACTCGACAGTTAGAGCAGTTAATAAATCATTTAAAACCTTCAAGTTTCTAGCTTGGAAAAAAGTAAATTAGTTATTATTTATATAATAGCTGATCTTTTTTTGTCATTCATTACTCTGTTAAAAAAGTTAACTATACACCTGCACCAAATCTGTTTGCATTATGTATTGAAAAGAGAATGTTTATTGATTTACTTTTTTGTTATGTCTTTTGTCTTTTGTTATGTTATGTTTATAATTATTGTATTGATATTGATAAGGATTTTTTCTATCCACAGTGCTCCAGATGTTGAAGCACTGCCATATGAAATCCAGAGGGCCAAGGAAATAAACCGGATGTTCGGACCTAAAGGAAGCTCGGATGCATATGATGTCATCTTTGACCTTCACAACACCACCTCAAACATGGGCTCCACCCTTATTCTGGAAAGCTCAACAGACCTCTTCAACCTTCAGATGGTGCATTATATTAAAGTAAGAAACTAGATACAATTATATTGTACGATGTTATTCAAATATTTAATTATTTACCCTCTGCACCTACACTACTGTTTAAAAGGGTATGACCTTTTTTTTTTTTTTAAAGAAATCAATACTTTTATTCTGAAAGGACACATTAAACTTGTCTAACGTAAATACATAAGAAATACAGTTGAGGTCAAAAGTTTACATACACCTTGAAGAATCTGCAAAATGTTAATTATTTTACTAAAATAAGAAGGATCATATAAAATTGAAGGATCATTTTTTTTTATTTAGTACTGACCTTACATATAGTCCACAAGAGAAAATAATAGATGAATTTATAAAAAAGACCCCGTTCAAAAGTTTGATTCTTAATAGTTGGTTATCTGAATGATACACAGCTGTTTTTTTTTGTTTGTTTTTTTTAGTGATAGTTTTTCATGAGTCCTTTGTTTGTCCTGAACAGTTAAACTGCCTGCTGTTTTTCAGAAAAATACTTTAGGTCCCACAAATTTAACTTATATTGTCTTCTGGAAAACATGTAAGTATCTTCTGTAGCTTCTGAAGGGCAGTACTAAATGAAAAACAATATGATATTTAGGCAAAATAAGAAAAATGCACACATCTTTATTCTGTTCAAAAGTTTACACCCCCAGCTCTTAATGCATAGCTTTTCCTTCTGGAGCATCAGTGAGCGTTTGAACCTTCTGTAATAGTTGCATATGAGTCCCTCAGTTGTCCTCAGTGTGAAAAGATGGATCTCCAAATCATACAGTCATTCTTTGAAAGGGTTTAACTGTTCAAGACAAACAAGGGAACTCATAAACAACTATCACTAAACAAAAAAACACAGCAGTGGATCATTCAGGTAACACAGTATTATAAAGTATTAATTTTTATAAATTATATAATAGATTATATGTAAACATCTTTTATGTGAAGTATTTCATTCAGGTCAGTACTAAATTAATAAATAAAGATTTCTGAAGGCTCATGTGCCACTGAAGACTGGAGTAATGATGCTGAAAATTCAGCTTTGCATCACTAAATTACATTTGAAAAAATATTAAAATGGAAAGCAGTTATTTTAAAATGTAATAATACCTCACAAGAATACTGTTTTTACTGTGTTTTTGATCAAATACCTGCAGCCATCATAAAAATCTTACCAACCCAAACTTTTAAACAGTAGTGCACAAATAATTTGTTGCATGTATCATAGACTGAACATTAAATTCTTTACCAAAACCCAAGGTTTTGCTTAAAGTCTTAAAATTAGCCAATCAAAAGTCATCTTTACACAGACACCTGTGTTCTTCCCACTTTCAGAAAGCTATGGCTCCCCACACCTGTTCAGTACTGTTAAACGAACACCCACAGCTGAAGTATTCAACCACACGCTCTGTGGCCAAACACCCTGTTGGTGAGTACAAAGTCCTGGGATACTCAGCAGGTCAAACCTAATGCTAAATCAAGTTTAATATTATCCCTGAAAGTCAGCCAGCTGCTAAGAAGTGGAATAACCAAGGATAATATTTAAACTCTAGTTATAATGAAAGCATCCAAAGCCTCTGCAGATAATTCTGTCGACATCTAGAGCTCATTCTTTGTCATTTGATGAGACTCCTTTATCCATGAATTAATATTATCCACCTTATTCTTCAATGTGTAAGTAAGCCTATGAGTGAGACTTAACCCGCTATAGGGAAATAACGAGAAAAATAACAATGTGCAGTAAACTGTAAAACTGTTTGCACTACAAACCAGTGTGTTCATAATTAAGACAATACATTAAAATAATATGGTAAGACACCAACACCAAGACAGCAACATCAAGCAGCACACCGTTTTATACACCGTAAGACCGGAAGTCAGACCCATAAAATTTACAAATGGCTGTAAAATAAGGTGGATACTAGAAACACAGTACCAGTTGCACCTCATTTAACATAGCTTTTTACTTCTGTCTTATGATTAGAATAGACCTGTGACCCTTTGTTGGGTCACAACCCACCAGTCAAGTGCTAGTGACTGATGTGTTTGTGTTGCAGGTCTTGAGGTGGGCCCTCAGCCGCAAGGTGTTTTGAGAAGCAATGTATTCGAGTCCATGAGGACGATACTGAAGCATGCACTGGACTTCCTTGAGCTCTTCAATAGTGGTAAGGTCACTGACGGTTAAGCAGAGATCAGTATGCTTACTGCACTGAACCTGGAATGTGTTGCTATAAAGGGATTTTACAACCAGGGTGGCTACAATAGGATTAGTTTCTATATATTCTATAAACTAGGATTATTTTCTTAAATAAACCAATAGTGATCATGTGTGATGTATGGAAAGTGACAGTATGGAACCATAATGTTGTGTTTTTTAGAGCTGTCACACAATTCGATGAGAAATAGCACATGATCGTTTATAGGGGTTTGACTTTTATGTAACTTTCTTTCCCCTCTGGCCATCTGTTTCTCTGCCAGGATAGTGTGTGACATTTCAAGACAAACGGCTATGCTATATATAAACACACTCAAACACACACACTAAAAGCCAAAATGGAACTCATTTGCTAAGCATGTATGCATGCAACCTGTGTACGAACGTTTTCACGAACGAATCATGATTCACTAATACTTTCATACCAAAATGTATTGTAAATTTAAGAAAAAAATAAAGAAACTGAAAGCACGCCTATGCAGAAATCACACTCTGGCCAGTTTTAATAATCTATATTCTGTAGAAATAGGCTATATGTATATAGTTAAGACAAAATGTATGTTTCATGATAGTTATATACTATATATACAGTGGTGTGAAAAAGTGTTGGCCCCTTCCTGATTTTTTATTTTTTTGCATGTTTGTCACACTTTAATGTTTCAGATCATCAAACAAATTTAAATATTAATCAGAGATTACAACACGCAGTGCAGTTTTTAAATGAAGGGTTTTTTTATGTAGGGGGAAAAAAAATCCAAACCCACAAGGCCCTGTGTGAAAAAGTGTTTGCCCCCGTTAAAGCATAACCGTGGTTTATCACACCTGAGTTCAGTTTCTCTAGCCACACCCAGGCCTGATTACTGCCAAACCTGTTCGCAATCAAGAAATCAAGAACTTAAATAGGACCTGCCTGACAACGTGAAGTAGACCAAAAGATCCTCAAAAGCTACACATCATGTTGAGATCCAATGAAATTCAGAAACAAATGAGAACGAAAGTAATTGAGATCTATCAGTCTAGAAAAGGTTATAAAGGCATTTCTAAAAATTTTTGGACTCCAGCAAACCACAGTAAGAGCCATTATCCACAATTGGCGAAAATATGGAACAGTGGTGAACCTTCCCAGGAGTGGCCGGCCGACCAAAATTACCCCAAGACAGCAACAACTCATCCAAGTGTCACAAAAGACCCCACAACAACATCTAAAGAACTGCAGGCCTCTCTTGCCTCAGTTAAGGTCAGTGTTCATGACTCCACCATAAGAAAGAGACTGGGCAAAAATGGCCTGCATGGCAGAGATCCAAGACGAAAACCGCTGCTGAGCAAAAGGAACATAAAGGCTCGTCTCAGTTTTGCCAGAACACATCTTGATGATCCCTTTTTAGAAAATACTCTGTGGACTTTTGGAAGGTGTGTGTCCCATTACATCTGGCATAAAAGTAACACAGCATTTCAGAAAAAGAACATCATACCAACAGTAAAATATGGTGGTGGTAGTGTGATGGTCTGGGGCTGTTTTGCTGCTTCTGGACCTGAAAGACTTGCTGTGATAATTATGTGTTCTCCAGCAGAACAATGATCAAAAAAAAAAACAAAAAACTGCAAATCCACCTCTGAATGGCTGAAGAAAAACAAAATGAAGACTTTGGAGTGGCCTAGTCAAAGTCCTGACCTGAATCCTATTGAGATGCTGTGGCATGACCTTAAAAAGGCGGTTCATGCTCGAAAACCCTCCAATGTGGCTGAATTACAACAATTCTGCCAAGATGAGTGAGCCAAAAATCCTGCACAGCGATGTAACAGACTCATTGCAAGTTATCGCAAATGCTTGATTGCAGTTGTTGCTGCTAAAGGTGGCCCAACCAGTTATTACAGTTTTTCTCAATTGCTAAAACACTATAACCAGTCTTTTGAACTAAAATTTCAAAACTATAACGCCATTTTTGAAAAAGCACACCCATTTCCCTAAACAATAAACACTATTCCCTGCTTTGACACATGAGTTATATTTGGTGAACTGTTACTGCAAAACTCTACACACAAACCCCTACATTTCTCAGTGCTTACACCATGTGGTCATTTAGAAAGCACAAGCATTCAACATTGTTCACTCAATCTGTGAAGTTTGAGCTCAATTAGCACACAATTATCCAAGTGGAAACACTAGGAGTCAAAATTTAGCACACACCAATCAGAACCTAAAAGAAGCCAAAGTCAGCTTACAGTTTTTCTCAGTCACTTTGGTGCATTTCTCAGATCAGAAATGAAATTGTCAAAACTACTTGTTCAACATCCACATCATCTAGTCTCTTGTGCACATCATAAAAAGCTTCTCATTCTTCTGATCAAGTTGTGATTGCTTTGGTACATTCATACAACTGATTAGATACATTTGTCTGCGGTTTCCCACATTATCAGTTGCTATTGTCATGTTGCTCAAAATGTATGATATAGTTCTCTGTGCAATAGTTTGACCCCTCAAAACATCAAGTCATTAGCTCATCGTATAAGTCATTACCTAAATGCAAAATTTTTGATCTAGTTGTTATAAACTGTCAATCATATATTCTACACATTTCTATTAGACTTTTTGTAAATTTGCCATGAATTATTCAAGTGAATCTTGACTTTCACTAATGAAGATAATGTATATCAACCAATGATAAAGCAGTTCTCTGAAATAGCTCAAAGGTACATCTCTTGAACCTTCAATTGGAAAGCATACTGTATATAGACAGAGGACAACGCAGGAGTTACAAAATCTGACAGTAGACTTTCTAATTTTTATTTTTACCTTTGTGCCCATATTTCTTTTTCTTTGCTGTTTCACAATGACACTGTAATGCATTTTTATTTTTTTTCTCAGACCACTAGTACAGTACAAGTGTAACTGTGAATCCTATCCAGTCTTTTTCAATCAGTATCCCACATACAGTAATGTGTAATTTTGAAGTGGAAGAGTAGGAGGTGAAAGAGGAAGAGGAGGAGAAGAAGGTGGATGACAACGACAACGTGGAAGAGACAGAGGGAGGGCAAGGGCGAGAAAACAAGCAGTCTCATATATTTTAGTTGATGAGTGCCAGGGTTGGATCAGGCATGCAAGAGGATTTGACCCCTGCTGCCTGGCCAGGGCTAATTTAGCCTGTGATGCTGAAGAGGTTCTTTGGCCTGTCCCAGACCAAAGACAGGATTCTGGGCAGAAAAATTATATTTTGTTGTTGTTTGCTGTTTTGTACTGTACTCTACAGTACATTAAATTAAGGAATAAAACACTTGCAAAGGCATAGATTTGTTGTTTTCATCATGTGAAAAGTTTTTTATTTGGATTGTTTTGGTTGTATTGTTTTGAATTTATCTCATCAGTGTGTAAAACTGTGTTGTAGTGTGTGTGTTTTTGAGGATTTGTGTGTCATGTCTGAGAGCAAAGTTTGGTTTTTCAGCAAGATTGTGTTGTTTTGAGTGGAGAGCTTCATTTTGACCTCAATATAAGAAGTTTGGGGAATTGAGTTAGGAGTTGTGGATTTGTGTTTAGAGTTTCGCAAATAAGAGGCATAATTTCAAGAAATGTGTTTAAGCAATTGAGAAAAACTGTAAGTTTAGGGGGCAAACAGTTTTTCACACAGGGACATGTGGGTTTGGATTTTGTTTTCCCTTTATAATAAAAAAACACTTCATTCAAAAACTGCATGTTTTGTTTACTTGTTATCTTTGATTAATATTTAAATTTGTTTGATGATCTGAAACATGAAAGTGTGACAAACATGCAAAAACAAAAAAATCAGGAAGGGGCCAACACTTTTTCACACCACTGTAATTAAATGTTATTACGATAAAACGCATATTTCTTTTTTTTTTCTTTTTTTTGGAAACCTGTGATGCTTTTTTTTAGGATTCTTTCTTTCTTTCTTTCTTTAAAATAAATAATACTTTTATTCAGCAAGGATGTGTTAAATTTATAAAAAGTGATAGTTAAAGACTTAAATTTTTAGAAAAGATTTTTATTTTGAATAAATTCTGTTTTTTTTTTTTTACTTCTTATTCATCAAAAACTCCTGAAAAAAGAATCACAGTTTCCAAAAAATATTAAGCAGCATGACTGTTTCCAACATTGATAATAAATCAGCATTAAAGGATTATGTGACACTAAAGACTGCAGTAATGGCTGGTGAAAATTCAGCTTTTTATCACAGAAATAAATTTATATTTTAAAGTATATTAAAATAGAATATTTCATAATATTACAGTATTTTTCTTTATTTTTGATCAAATAAATGCAACTTTGATGAGCATAAGACCTCTTTAACATTAAAAAGCTTAACGATCCAAAACATTTGAACAGCAGTGTATAGTTTATATTATTTCACTATTCTGGCTCTCAGAAATGCATAAAAAAAATTGTAAGATAAGCAGCAGTCACAAGTGCCATTTAAATAATTATTTTAAATATATTAAAATGTTATTTTTCTTATGCCTGTAGGCTGCATTTATTTTCTTAAATATACAGTAAAACAGTAATATTGTGAATATTACCATTTAAAAATATGTTTTGTATTTCATAAATGTAAAAAATTTATTTTATTCCCGTGATGGTAAAGATGAATTTTCAGTAGCCATTACTTTAGTCTGTAATGTCAGATTATTTCCTGTATTCCCTATACAATAGGATTATTTTTGTAATATATACCAATAATAAATGTATGGAAGCCTGTTTCTGATAATGAATAAAAAATACAAGTACATACAATACAATACATCTTACAAGTTATGAGATATAAACTCGAAATTCTGAGAAATTAAGTCGCAATTGTGACTTAATTGTGACTTTATATCTATAAATATTCTGAAAACATTTTTTCCCTCAAAATTGGACTTTAGAACTCACAATTGTGAGTTTATATCTCACAATTCTGAGAAAAAAAATCAGATTTGCGAGAAAAAAAGTCAGAATTGAGAGATATAAACTTGCATTTGTGAGAAAAAAAGTCATAATTTCATGTTTTTATCACATAATTATTATTAAAAAAAATCTGAATTGCGAGGCTTTATCTCAAAATTCTGACTTTATTTCTCACAATTGTAAATTTATATCTTGCAATTCTGATTTTATAACTCGCAATTGCATGTTTATCTCACAATTCAGAGAAAAAAGTCAGATTTGTGAGGAAAAAAGTCAGAATTGTGAGTTTTTATCTTGCAATTGTGAGATTATTTCTCACAAGTGTGAGTTTGTCAAGCAATTCTGAGAAAAAAAGTCAGAATTGTGAGTTTATATCACACAATTCTGACTTCATTACTCGCGATTGCAAGTCTATATCTCACACCTCTGAGAAAAAAAGTCAGAATTGTGAGATTATATCATGCAATTCTGAGAAAAAAAATCAGAATTATGAGTTTATATCTCTTAATTCTGACTTTGTAACCTAAATTTGCGAGTTTATATCACGCAATTCTGATTTTATAACTCGCAGTTGCATGTTTATCTCACAATTCAGAGAAAAAAAGTCAGATTTGTGAGTAAAAAGTCAGAATTGCGAGTTTATATCGCACAATTCTGACTTCATTACTCGCAGTTGCAAGTCTATATCTCACAACTCTGAGAAAAAAAGTCAGAATTGTGAGATTATATCATGCAATTCTGAGAAAAAAAATCAGAATTATGAGTTTATATCTCTTAATTCTGACTTTGTAACCTAAATTTGCGAGTTTATATCACGCAATTCTGATTTTATAACTCGCAGTTGCATGTTTATCTCACAATTCGGAGAAAAAAAGTCAGATTTGTGAGTAAAAAGTCAGAATTGCGAGTTTATATCGCACAATTCTGACTTCATTACTCGCAGTTGCAAGTCTATATCTCACAACTCTGAGAAAAAAAGTCAGAATTGTGAGATTATATCATGCAATTCTGAGAAAAAAATCTGAATTATGAGTTTATATCTCTTAATTCTGACTTTGTAACTTAAATTTGCGAGTTTATATCACGCAATTCTGATTTTATAACTCGCAGTTGCATGTTTATCTTACAATTCGGAGAAAAAAGTCAGATTTGTGAGAAAAAAGTCAGAATTGCGAGTTTATATCGCACAATTCTGACTTCATTACTCGTAATTGCAAGTCTATATCTCACAATTCTTAGAAAAAAAGTCAGAATTGTGAGATAAAGTGTCGCAATAACTTTTAAAATAGTTTATTCAGTGCCGGAAACAGGTTTCCATATAAATGTGCTGTGACAGTATGTTCATTAGGTGTCACAGAATTTGCATTTCAGATTTTTCTGTAATGCATTTGAATAATGTGTTTCTCATATTGTTTATAGATGCTTCATGTTTACATAACTTTCTTTCCCCCTTGGCCATCCGTTGCTCTGCGAGGATAGTGTGTGGCATTTCAAGACAAACGGTTTTGCTCTCAGGTCATTGAGTCAGCAAGCACTGATTTAAATATGAACTGTCCAACCTTGGCATTTCAGCCAGTTTGAAGTATAGACTGCTTCTTCAAGCATTTATCTTCCTCTTTTTTTTCCTCTCAACTGTGGAAACATTTAAACAAGGTAGTCATGTGTACTTTTAGCCTGACATGAATACACAGTTCTCCATGTCTCCCATTAAGCAGGAACATGTTGTGCTGGACAAGCGTGGCTGGTTTCTCTTCTGGTTTTGGTGTTTTGTGACTTGAATACTTGTTTGCTAGTTGGTTAGTTTCCATGTCATTACTAGCTTGCTGGGTTTTGTAGTGTCATGCTGTGTAGAGGGGGCGCATTGTTGTGGATGAATGTCTCATTGTGAGCGCTCAAACGTGCTTTCCGTCGGCCAGTGTGGAACCATGTTTGGACCACATCAACATAACAAGCAAAACAAGAGATCTGACATAATGGAAACTATTAATTAGAGGACTCAGGGATTTGACTGACGCAAGATCCATCTGTTATAAACACAAGCTAACAGCTAAATGATCCAACTGTTTTAATAAGACATTTAATATGACTCATATTACAGTTTAAAGGAAATGGAACATAAACCTTCAGGGGGATTTTCATGCATATATTCATCTTTTCATAATTTGTGCACATGGCTTGTCTTGTTCAACTGCATTTATTTGATCAAAAATACAGTCAAAACAGTATTGGCATTTAAAATATTTCTATTTGAACATTTTAATGCAATTTATTCCTGTGATCAAAGCTGAATTTCTAGCAGTCATTACTTTTTCCAGAAAAAAGTCTTTTTAACATTATAAATGTGTTTAGTGAAAAACACAGCATCTTCTGCATCTTCCTTGTAAGGGTGTTATGTAGCTGTAAAACAACATATGTGACCCTTGACCACAAAACAAGTCATAAAGGTAATTTTTTTTTTAAATTGTTATTTATACATGTACATTTATACATATGAATGTACACATGAATAGATAAGTTTTCCATTGATGTAAGGTTTGTTCAGATAGGCCAGTATATGGCCGAGATACAACTATTTGAAAACCTGGAATCTGAGGGTGCAAAAAAATCTAAATATTGAGAAAAACACCTTTAAAGATGTCCAAATGAAGTTCTTAGCAATTCATATTACTAATCAAAAATTAAGTTTTGATATACAGTCAAGCCCGAAATTATTCATACCCCTGGCAAATTCTGACTTAAAGTTACTTTTATTCAACATATTCAAGTTTTTTTTCTGACCGGAAATGACACAGGCTTCTTCCAAAAGATACTAAGACGATGTACAAGAGCCATCATTGTGGAAAAAAATATTTCTCAGCTTTTATTTACATTTGAACAAAAAGTGGCATGTCCAAAATTATTCATACCCTTTGCAAACTGTCACAGTCTATGGGAAAATCCAAAGTTCTATACCATTCCAAATAGTCCAAGCTGTTCTAAAGCATTCCAATTACCCTGATTCATTGGGAACAGCTGTTTTAATCAACTCAACAGGAGAAAAACAGAAGCTCTCTGCTGTTGGTTTGTGGACAGTCATGGCTAAGACAAAGGAGCTCACTGAGGACCTGCGGCTGCGCATTGTGGCTGCTCACAAGTCAGGAAAGAGCTATAAGACCATATCTAAATGTTTTGAAGTTTCAGTGGCTACAGTGCAAAGTATTATTAAAAAATACAAGACGTTCTGCACTGTGAAAAATCTCAAAGGACGTGGTCGGAAGCCAAAAGTGACAGCTGTGCTGGCCAGGAGGATAGTGAGAGAGGTAAAAAAGAATCCAAGGATCACCACCAAGGCCATCCTGATGAATCTGGGCTCTGCTGATGGCAACATCTCAAGGCAGACAGTCCAACGGACACTGCACACTGCTGGGTTCCACGGACACAAACCAAGGAGGACACCACTTCTCCAGATAAGGCACACAAAAGCCCGCTTGGCCTTTGCAAATGCTCATCTGGACAAAGAAGAAGACTTCTGGTCTTCTGTTTTATGGTCAGATGAAACAAAAATTGAATTGTTTGGCCACAATGATGTAGCCTTCATTTGGCGTAAAAAAAGAGAAGCCTTCAACCCTAAGAACACCATCCCCACTGTCAAACATGGTGGTGGGAACCTAATGTTTTGGGGTATTTTTCAGCCGGTGGACCAGGGAACCTAATCACAGTTAACGGCACCATGAAAAAGGAGCAATACATGAAAATTCTCAACAACAACATCAGGCAGTCTGCAGAGAAACTTGGCCTTGGGCACCAGTGGACTTTTTAGCACGACAACGACCCAAAACACACTGCAAAAGTGGTGAAGAAATGGTTAGCAGACAAAAACATTAACGTTTTGCAGTGGCCCAGCCAGAGTCCTGACTTCAATCCAATTGAGAATCTGTGGAGGGAGCTAAAGATCAGGGTGATGGCAAAAAGACCCTCCAACCTGAAAGAGTTGGAGCTCATTGCTAAAGATGAATAGGCAAAAATACCAGTGGAGACATGCAATAAGCTGGTCAGCAATTATAGGAAGCGTTTGATTGCTGTAATAGCCAATAAATGAATTTCTATTGATTATTGGGAAGGGTATGAATAATTTTGGACATGCTACTGTTTGTTCAAATGTAAATAAAAGATGAGTAATTTTTTC
This sequence comes from Garra rufa, assembly GCF_049309525.1. Classification (NCBI taxonomy): domain Eukaryota; kingdom Metazoa; phylum Chordata; class Actinopteri; order Cypriniformes; family Cyprinidae; genus Garra; species Garra rufa. Next base: position 18,555,118 of record NC_133365.1, read on the forward strand.
CACAATGATGCCTCTTGTACATCGTCTTATTATCTTCTGGAAGAAGTCTGTGTCATTTCTAATTAAAAAAAAAACCTTGCTGGTTGAATAAAAGTAACTTTTATTCGGAATTTGCCAGGGGTATGAATAATTTCGGGCTTGACTGTATTTACAGTTGGAAATGTACAAAATATCTTCATGGAACATAATCTTTACTTAATATCCTAATGATTTTTGGCATAAAAGAAAAATCTATAATTTTGACCCATACAATGTATTTTTTGCTATTGCTACAAATATACCCGTGCTACTTAAGACAGGTAAGAAAAAGTTTTGTGGTCCAATGTCACACATTATTGGTCATTTCAGACTTGCCAGTTAACTTAAAATGTAAAATCTGTTGTATTTTGTTCTAGATAGTGATAACAAGGAAGATATGACAAATCTGTACTGTAATGTGAGGAGTGTCAAACTCTTTGTAGCAACTTGGAAAAGTGATATTTTTAGTGACCGCCCATGTCAGCACATGTCTGACATACCCATAAACCTGACAGCCTCACAATGCTGAACTTTATCCTCTGAGTGCTAAAACATATTATTTACATATTTCATGAACACAGTAACACAGGATGGAAAAATCCTCAGACTAATGGACAGAGCGAAGCTGGCAAATAGGTCTGCTTATGTAAAGAAATATTTTGCTTTTACAACATTTCTAGGCCAGCTTGATCCCACTCCCTGCTGAAGGACCCAAAGCTGAAAAAATACAACATGATCTAAGCATAATAAACATGCTTCTAGATTGAACTACATGTAATACATCTTTATAAGCAACTGATTAATACTTAAAGGAATAGTTTACCCAAAAAATGAAACTTGAAAATGTACTCACCTTTTTTTGAGTTCCTTCATCGGATTTTAACAAAGAAACAACAGATTTGGAGAAATTTCGCATTACATCACTTGCTCACCAATGGATCCCCCTGCAGTGAATAGGTGCTGTCAGAATAAGCCCAAACAGCTAATAATAACATCACAAGTAATCCACACGACTCCAGTTCACATCTTGAGAAGTGAAAAGTTGCGTGTTTGTAAGAAATAAATTCATGACTTTTTTAACTTAAAGCCGACAATTTTGGTCCTATCATATTAGGACTGAAATATGCACAGATCAAGTACCATTTAAAAGCACACACCAACCAAAGTACTTATGAACAAACAATTCAGGGGAAACCCCCTTGTCATCCAAGATATTCATGTCTTTCTTTCTTCAGTCGCAAAGAAATTAAGGTTTTTGAGGAAAAACATTCCAGGATTTTTCTCGATATAGTGGACTTCAATGGTGGCCAACAGGTTAAAGGTCAAAATTGCAGTTTCAATGTAGCTTCACAGGGCTCTACACAATCCCAACTGAGGAATTTTGCTTATCTAGCAAAACGAACGTCATTTTCTTAAAAAAATTAAAATGTATATACTTTTTAACCACTGAAGACTGGAGTAATGGCTGATGAAAATTCAGCTTTGCATGACAGAAATAAACTATATTTTAAAGTATATTCAAATAGAAAACTGTTATTTTAAATTGCAAGGATAATTCATACTATTACTTTTTTTCCTGTATTTTTGATCAAATAAATGCAGCCTTGATGAGCATAAGGAACTTTTTTAAAAACATTAATAAATCTTACTAATCCCAAGCTTTTGAACGGCAGTGTATATATGCCCACTTAAAAATTAAAAAATTTCTAATCTAAATATATTTCTAAATTTTTTAACAGTTTGAATGAATTTAAAAAAGTTGTTTTGCACTGCAAATATTTAATGAAATCCATGGTAGGTAATGAAGAATTTATACTCTTAGATTTTTAAACATTATATAGGTCTACCTCTAGTGTATGTCTGCACAGTTCAGTCTCCACTGCCCTCTAGCCTCTGATTCAACACTCTGTTGACACAAATACTGACCTGAAATAGCCTTAAAACAACAAAAACCTCTCAGCACTGTGCTTATATTTCATACATCATGGGAATTTGCCTACTGTCAAAACTCTGTTTTTGTGGTACTGGTGCACAAAAAACAGAGTTTGACTGACATTTTTGTCAAGATATGAGTCTTGTCATATAAGGAGAGAAATATGCACAGATCAAGTACAATTTAAAAGCAAAAACCGTCCAAAGTACTTATAAACAAACGTTTCAGTGGATTATTATGTGAGAGAACAACAAGGGATGGACCTTTCAATGCAGCTTCAAAGGGCTCTACACAATCCCAGCTGAGGAATTTTACTTATCTAGCAAAATGTTTGGTCATTTTCTTAAAAAAAAAAAAAAATTAATTGATTAATTTAAATTGATATAAGTTATTTTAAATTGCAATAATATTTTATAATATCACTTTTTTCCTGTATTTTTGATCAAATAAATGCAGCCTTGATGATAAGAGAATTTTTAAAACATTTATAAATCTTACTGATCCCATACTTATGAACAGCAGTGTATTTATGCCTACTTAAAAAAAATGCTAGTTTTTTTTTATTTCTAATCTAAGTAATTTTCTAATATTTTAATAAATGTTTTAACAGTTTGAATGAATTCAAATAAGTTGTGTTTGTACTGAAAGTGTTTCATAAAATCCATGCTATGTAATGAAGAATTTATACTCTTAGATTTTTTAAACAGTATATAGGTCTACCTCTAGTGTATGTCCGCACAGTTCAGATCCTGATGCATGTATGACGAATGCACAAGTTCAGGAACAGTCTTCACTGCCCTCTAGCCTCTGATTCAACACTCCGTTGACTCTAATACTGACCTGAAACAGCCTTAAAACAACCACACAAAAACCTCTCAGCACTGTGCTTATATGTCATGCATCATGGAAATTAACTTATCTGTCAAAACTCTGTTTTTGTGGTGTTGGTGCACAAAAAACAGAGTTTGACCGACATTTTGAGTGCTGTCATATAAGGAGAGAAATATGCACAGATCAAGTACTATTTAAAAGCAAAAAGAACTTATAAGCAAACGTTTTAGTGGATTATTATGTGAGAGAACAACAGGGGATGGACGCATTTTGGCCCAAAGCGATGAAATCACCTTAATGGTCTATTTGTTTATTACAAACAAGCAGTTTTTCACTTCGCTAAATGTTAAAGGAGACGCTTACTTGCAGAATAAAAATGTCCTTTTAATTTACTCACCCCCATGTCATCCAAGATATTCATGACTTTCTTTCTTCAGTCGCAAAGAAATTAGGGTTTTCGAAGAAAACATTCCAGGATTTTTCTCTATATGATAGACTTCTATGGAGATTAATGGGTTGAAGGTCCAAATTGCAGTTTCAATGCAGCTTCAAAGGGCTCTACACAATCCCGGCTGAGAAATTTGCTAATCTCAAAATGTTCATAGATTGTCTTTAAAGAAATTAAAATGTATATACTTTTTAACCACAAATGTTCTGCGTTACGCATGTGTGCCTTCACCCATTACATAGTCATATTGAAAAGGTCACACGTGGTTAGTTCGTCTATGTACTGCGGTTCAAAAAGGTAGGGTAGGGCAAAAAACTCTCATTTTCTCCTCCAACTTCAAAATCATCAGACATCGTTGTTTTACCTTTTTTTGTAAAGGGCGTTTGACTTTTCTTTGCATGTTCGCTTTGTAAACACTGGGTCAGTACTTCCACCTACGTCACATGTGACATTTGTGAGCATTTGTGGTTAAAAAGTATATAGATTTGTATTGTTTAAAGAAAATGACCAATCGTTTTGCTAGATAAGATTATTCCTTGGCTGGGATTGTGGGACCTTTAAACCATTGGCCAACACTGAAGTCCACTATATGGAGAAAAATCCTGGAATGTTTTCCTCAAAAACCTTCATTTCTTTGCGACTGAAGAAAGAAAGACATGAACATCTTGAATGACATGGGGGTGAGTAAATTACCAGGAAATGTTTCTTCTGAAAGAGAGTTGTGAGGATTTCTTTGGAATTATTGCGCTGTTTTTATCAGCTGTTTAGACTCTCATTCTGACGGCACCTTTTTTTGTTTTTCTTTACTCTGTCATAGGTGTAGAGTTTCCTCCGTGTACAGTGGATGTATTCAGAGTCCAGGAGAGGATGGACTACCCCAGAGACACCAATGGCAACATCACAGCTATGGTGCATCCTCATCTGCAGGTATTCTAAGTGAACCATCCAGTGACTGTATAGAGACACATGTTTCTTTTAAAAGGAAAGCATATACCCTTGAGCGACATATAAAAGCGTTGCTCTTTATGACAGGGATTCGGCGAGGGGGAAACACATGTAAGAAAATGTGTCCTGTGACTCAGATGTTTGCTGTGCTTGTTTTTACTCCCAAGCTTCACTTGTTTTCCACACTAATGGTCCTGTTCTATTCCCTCTCTTTCTTATTCTGTGTAGGACTGTGACTGGGAGCCTTTGAACCGGGGTGACCCTATGTTCCTAACATTCGATGGGAGAACAATCCTTTATGAAGGTGCCAACACAGTGTACCCCACGTTTATTAATGAGGCTGCATATTATGAAAAACAGCAGGCCTTCGTGACCACCTGTAGAGAAATACTAGCTGCTAATGCTATCAGAAAAGCATTCAATTAATGTTTTTTTTTCTTAAAAGTCACTATGACGCTTAGGTAGTTGACATGTTTGTCATGTACTGTACTTTAACTAAATGTCAACGTCAAAAGTTTTCTAATTCTTAAATATATATAATGGAGTTTTAAGACCTTTTATTTAAAAAAAAAATTGTAACACCACAGAACTTTTTGATTGAAACGTAAAAAAGCCAAAAGTTTATTATAATTGTCTTAAACGTGATTGTAAGAAGTCACAATATCTAAATTTGACATTATATATACCATATATAACACTATCATTCAAATGTTTGTGGTCAGTAAGATTGAAATGAATACAAACGTACAATTTAACAATTTTAAATAAATGCTTACTGTTTTCACATAAAATATTAAGAAATGAGCACCAAATTGGCATTAGAATGATTTCTGAAGGATCATGTGACGCTGTAGACTGGAGTAAAATTCACATTTGATACCACAGGAATAAATTATGTATAAATCACTAAATTTCAAATAATTTAAAATAATTTTTTAGAGAACAAAGTTATTTTAAATCCACAATATTTATTTCGTTATATATATTTTTGACTGTATTTTTGCCCCCAAAGGGGTGTGTGTGTGTGTGTGTGTGTGTGTGTGTGTGTGTACACTGCCGTTCAAAAATGTGGGATCTGTAAGATTTGTAATATTTTTAAAGAAATATTTTCTGCTCATCAAGGCTATGTTTATTTGATTAAAAAATACAAGAAAAAACAGTAATATTGTAAAATATAATTGCAATTTAAAATAGTGGTTTTCTATTTTAATATACTTTAAAATAGAATTTATTCCTGTGATGCAAATCTGAATTTTCCACATAATTACTTCAGAAATCATTCTAATAAGCTGATTGATTATCAGTGTTGGAAACAGTTGTGCTGCTTAATGTTTTTTTGGAACCTGTGATCTGTTTTCACGATTCTTTGATGAATAAAACATTAAAAAGAACAGCATTTATTTAAAATATAAATCTTTTGTAACAATATACACTACTGTTCTTTGAAAGAATTTATTACTTTTATTTAGCAAGGTTGTGTTAAAATGACTTAAAGTGATAGTAAAGACTTATATTGTTAAAAAAAAATCTATTTGAAATAAATGCTGTTCTTTTTAACTTTTTATTCATCAAAGAATCCTGAAAAAAGTATCAGAGTTTCCAAAAAAATATTAAGCAGCACAACTGTTTCCAACATTGATAATAAAGTAATAAATCAGTATATTAGAATGATTTCTGGATCATGTAACACTGAAGACTGGAGTAATGGCTGGTGAAAAATGTAGCTTTGCATCACAGAAATTAATTATAATTTAAAGTATATTCAAGTTATATATATTCAAGTTTTTTAAATTGCATTTTCTGATCAAATAAATGCAGCTTTGATGAGCATAAGAGACTCCTTTTAAAACATTAATAAATCTTACTGATCCCAAACATTTGAACGGCAGTGTATATATGCCCACTTGAAAAATTAAAAATGCTAGTTTTTTATTTCTAATCTAAATGAGATTAAGATGCTTTTTAAATTTTCTAACCGTTTAAACGAATTCAAATAAGTTGTGTTTTGTACTGAAAATGTTTCATGAAATCCATGGTATGTAATGAAGAATTTATACTCGTCGATTTTTTTAATAATGATATAGGTCTACCTCTAGTGTATGTCTGCAGTTCAGATCCTGATGAAGTGTATGTCAAATGCACAAGCTCAGGAACAGTCTTCACTGCCCTCTAGCCTCTGATTCAACACTCTGTTGACTCTAATACTGACCTGAAACAGCCTTAAAACAACCACACAACAACCTCTCTCTGCTTATATGTCATGCATCAAGGGAAACAAATCATCTTTTTTGTGCTATTTGTGATGCAAAAGTGTTGTAGTCTAAGTCTTCTAGCTCCTGACTTAATCCTCATTTAAGTGGTGGAACCCAATTATTGCCTTAATTGAACAAATAGGATTTTTTGTCTGATAGAAAGAGTTAGGATTAACATAAAGTGATATACAATAGAATTTGGTGTACTATGTGGTGGACTTTATAGACTGATGGATAAGCTCAGCAGGCACTGAAAAGAAGAAGCGTGATTTTAAAGAAATATTATGTGTGCTTCTTCCACTGTGATTTTGTTTTGTGATGTATGTGGTTTGTGCAAATTGTCGAAAGGCCCATTATTGTGCGTTATGTTTTGAAATAGTGTGATGTTTTAAAATATCATATCTATCTATGCAAGCAATAATACATTCACTTTATGTGAACAGATGTTCTTAATTTATTCCAAATTGAAGATTATTTTGTTATACATTTACAAATTATTCCATACAGTTGATTACATACTGTGTTGCATAATGTTGTTAAGGTCCAAGTGGTATTGAGTATTGCTTGATAAAGTTTAATGTTGTCAAAATGTGGAATATAATGTATTTTAATGTACTGTAATAGGCATTGTCACAATGTATGTGTAATACATAACGTCTTGTCAGTCTTAATGAGATTAATTAATACGGAGTAATAATTTCATAATGTAAATGTATTATGTAAAGCATTTACATAAAGCCACAAGAGATTTCTATTTTGTCTCACTTTTCAAACGAACAATAAAAAGTTTGTCTTTATTAAATCTACTCCGCACTTTTTAATTTGAACAGATCCCCTAGTATAAAAACAATAGTTCACCTAAAAATTACAATTATATTTATTTAATTATCATTTTAAAAAAGGATTATATTCAATAACTATATACTGGTTTGGAATGACATGAAGTTGGTGACGATAACAGAATTTTCATTTAGAAAAAACTCCTTAAAATGTACTTACCATCAGGCTATTCAAGATGTAGATGAGTTTGTTTGTTCATCTGAACAGGTTTGGAGAAATGTAGCATTACATCACTTGCTCACCAATGGATCCTCTGCAGTGAATGGGTGCCGTCGGAATGAGAGTTCAAACAATAATCCACACGACTATCAGTTCACATCTTCTAAAGCAAAAAGTTGTGTATGTAAGAAACAAACTCACCATTAAGGCGTTTTAAATTTAAGCTGTAATTTCTGGCCAAAATACTAGTCCATAATTCATAATAATGCTTCCACTTGTTGCAAAATAACAAATCCACCAACATATTTGTGACCCTGGATCACAAAACCAGTCTTAAAGGTTGTATCAGCGATTTCTAGCCTAAAACATAAAGTGTCAATTTCACCTGACCTTTCTTCACGATCCGCTCGCTGCCTGCCCCATAAATTGTCTGTGAAAAAACCGCGTCTCTCTGGTCAGCCTAGGGTCCGAGATATGCCAAAAAAACAATCGGCACTACCAACCTTTCCACAGATAAACAAACAGTGTTCCAACCAATCACCGTCAGGGGTTTGGTGTTGTGGACTTTCCTACTGGTGCTGGGATGTGAGGGAGGCGGAGCGAAAGTCCACAACACCAAACCCCTGACGCTGATTGGTTGGAACACTGTTTGTTTTTGTGTGGAAAGGTTGGTAGTGCCGATTGTTTTTTTGGCATATCTCGGACCCTAGGCTGACCAGAGAGACGCGGTTTTTTCACAGACAATTTATGGGGCAGGCAGCGAGCGGATCGTGAAGAAAGGTCAGGTGAAATTGACACTTTATGTTTTAGGCTAGAAATCGCTGATACAACCTTTAAGTCGCTGGGGTATATTTGTAGCAATAGCCAAAAATACATTGTATGGGTCAAAATTATTGATTTTTCTTTTATGTCAAAAATCATTAGGAAATTAAGTAAAGATCATGTTACGTTAAGATTTTTTGTAAAATTCCTACTGTAAACCTATCAAAATGTAATTTTTGATTAGTAATATGCATTGTTAAGAACTTAATTTGGACAACTTTAAAGGTGATTTTCTCTGTATTTTGATTTTTTTGCACCCTCAGATTCCAGATTTCAAATAGATGTATCTCGGCCAAATATTGTCCTATCCTAACAAACTATACATCAATAGAAAGCTTATTTATTGAGCTTTCATATGATGTATATATCTCAGTTTTGTCAAATTTAACCTTATGACTGGTTTTGTGGTCCAGGGTCACATTTGTTTTGGACTGTGCATGATCTGTGCACATTCCTCTTCTGAATCAGACAAGATGACTACTTCTTGAAGTTAATTGATGGACTTACTTAATTGTGGATTACTTGTTTTGTTATAATCAACAGTTTGGACTATCATTCTGATGGCACCTATTCACTGCATTGGTGAGCAAGTGATGCAATGTTAAATTTTGAGTGGGCTGAGGGAGAGTACAATTTTCAGTAAATGTTCATTTTTGGCCAAACTGTTCCTTTAAGATATTTTTAATGTTCTGTGTTTTGTTGTACAGTTGAAGTCTCTGAAGAATCTGTAAAATGTTAATTATTTTACTAAAATAAGAGGGATCATACAAAATGCATGTTATTTTTTATTTAGTTCTGACCTGAATAAAATATTTCACATTAAAATATGTTCACATATAGTCCACAAGCAAAAATAATAGTTGAATTTATAAAAATGACCCTGTTCAAAAGTTTACATACACTTGATTCTTAATACTGTTGTTTTCTTTATGATCCACAGCTGTTTTTTTTTTTTTTAGTGATAGTTGTTCATAAGTCCCTTGTTTTTTCTAAACAGTTAAACTGCCTGCTGTTCTTCAGAACAATTCTTCAGGTCCCACAAGTTTTTTGGGTTTTCAGCATTTTTGTGTATTTGAACCATTTTCAACAATGATTGTATGATCCATCTTTTCACACTGAGGACAACTGATGGACTCATATGCAACTATTACAGAATGTTTAAATGCTGACTGATGCTCCAGAAGGAAACACGATGCATTAAGAGCTGGGGGTGAAAACTTTTGAAAAGAATGAAGATGTGTAAATTTTTCTTATTTTGCCTAAATATATATAATTTTCATTTAGTACTGCCCTTCAGAAGCTACAGAAGATACTTACATGTTTCCCAGAAGACAAAATAAGTTAAATTTACCCTGATCTTCAAATTCAAAACAGCTCTTAAAGGAGAAGTTCATTTCCAGAAGATGTTCATGTCTTTTTTTTTTCTTCATTTGTAAAGAAATTATGTTTTTTGAGGAAACATTCCAGGATTTCTTTTCATATAGTGGACTTCTATATAGCCCGTGAGTTTGAACTTCCAAAAAGCAGTTTAAATGCAGCTTCAAAGGACTCTAAACAATCTCAGCTAAGGAAGAAGAAACGTATCTAGCAAAACAATCGTTTTGAAAAAAAAAAAGAGTTTATATACTTTTTAACTTCAAATGCTCATCTTGTCTAGCTCTGCGTGAACTCTGTGTACTCCGGTTCAAGACAGTTAGAGTAGGTCGAAAAACTCCCATCTCATTTTCAGTACCGACCCAGTGTTAACAAAGTGAACATGCGAAGAAGATCAAATGCCCTTTACGAAAAAAGGTAAAACAGCGATGTGGAGTAGAGAAAATGAGATGGGAGTTTTTGACATACCCTGTCTCGAACCAGAATACAGTACACGCAAAGCTAGACAAGACAAACATTTGAGGTTAAAAAGTATATAAATTGTAATTGTTTTTAGAAAATAATTGATTGTTTTGCTAGATAAGACCCTTCTTCCTTAGCTGTGATTAGTTATAGCCCTTTAAAGCTGCATTTAAACTGCATTTTGGAAGTTCAAACTCGGGGGCACCATAGAAGTCGACTATACGGAGAGAAATCCTGAAATGTTTTTTTTTTTTTTTTTCAAAAAAAAAATAATTTCTTTACGACGGAAGAAAGAAAGACATAAACATCTTGGATGACAAGGTGTTAAGTAAATTATCTTTACATTTTTGTTCTGAAAGTGAAATTCTCTTTTAATTTCCTTCTGGAGCATCAGTGAGCGTTTGAACCTTCTGTAATAGTTGCATATGAGTTCCTCAGTTGTCCTCAGTGTGAAAAGATGGATCTCCAAATCATACAGTCATTGTTGGAAAGAGTTCAAAAACAAAAAAGGCTGAAAAACTGAAGAATCTGAGACCTGAAGAATTTTTCTGAAGAACAGTGGGCACTTTAACTGTTCAGGACATACAAGGGACTCATAAAAAACTATCACTAAAGAAAGCAAACAAACAAAAACAGCTGTGGATCATTATACAGTATTAAGAATCAAGTGTGTGTAAACTTCTGAACAGGGTCCTTTTTATAAATTCAACCATTGTTTTCTCTTGTGGACTAAATGTTTTTGTTTTTTTATGTGAAATATCTCATTCAGGTCAGTACTAAATAAAAAATAACTTGCATTTTGTATAATCCCTCTTAATTTTGCTAAAATAACATTTAGCAGATTCTGCGAGGTGTATGTAAACTTTTGACTTTAACTGTATAAACTGACCACTAGAGAGCAGCACTTCATCATTAAACCTAAGGAAATAACTTTCTTTTTTGCCCTTGATTCCAAGATATTAAAAAGGCTGTTGTTCTAGAAGTTGCAGGATTGCTGAATTACTAAATTTGCAGTTTGTTAGCCACATTTGCTTTAGTAAGGAGAGAAAAAAAAGCAGTTTTCATAAGTGAAAAAATGCCACATAGTGACGTTTCCCCTCATACTAATTGTAAATGATCTGCGGGATGGGCAAATATGCATACTAACATGAAACGGGCATCTAAATCTTAGTTGAATCACCATCGTCTTGTGTAAATACCAAGCGATTCATTGTCGTGTGTGCCTTACTCACAGGTGGGTAATACGGTGCATCATGTGTATCACTGTGTGTCACATTTTGTCAGTTTGCTAGAAAGTGTGGAGTGATTTTAATGTGTGAATCACCATGGTAACTGAAGCAAGTTATGTATCAGTCACTGTTGATCGGTAAAAGTTGAATAGGCTTTTAGAAAACAAAACGACCTTGCAGTTCTGGGACAGAGTCCAAAACGGAACAAAGCCCTTCTAAAGGGTTCTCTCTTTCCCAAATGAAAGATATTGCACTGAGCTACTAAAACAAGCTTGAATTTACAGGAAGACTTTCTCTCTTTGGCTGGAGTTAAAGGCATTGATGCGTATCAAATAAAGGATGACCTAATCGGGTCTTCGGTTTCTGACACTGTTCATTGTGATGCCAGTTTTATAATGGCTCTAAGCCCAGAGGCTTTGGCATAACTACAATAATTGGTGAATAATTGTTAGGTATGCTAAGAATTATACTAGATCATGTTAGATGTTTACACCCCGCTGATGGTTCATGCAGACTGAGTGTTTTGCATCAGCTGAAGATGTGATGAGAAGAGCCCTAGGCCTTTCAGAGGTATGACTGCATTAGCTCCAGTGAATGCACTCGTCTCCTGTTTCTAATGTAACAGACCATTCTTTCCTCCCCCAACTGCCTCATAATTACCATCTTACTCATCGTTTTTTCCTCCCACACTGAAAACAAGTCATTTTCCTTGTTTTTTATAATGCATTTTTTTTAATGAAAATGTCATGTTTCCCCTTAGAATGTAATATATTTATTAAAACTTTGACAATATTCACTTTAGTGTTATTTTAGTATCACTGAGATGCTATTATAATTTTCCTTTTTTTTTTTTTGTTAGTAGTTTTGGTGCGTTTTGTCATTTGTATTAGTTACTGTTTTTTAAAATATGTCTGTATTTGTTTATTATTTTTTTAAAAAGTACATTTATTTATTTAACATTTATTTGTAAACCTGAACTGAAATGTATATCAACAGGCAAATATTTTTATATATGTCTATATATGTTTATTATTTTATCTCCGTTTGTTTAAGTTATTTAAGTAAAACTAAATAAAAATATGTTATTTATTTGTTATTTTTGGTTTTGGTTTTTATAATAGTTCTTTTAGTTAATGTTTTAGTAATTTTGGTGAGTTTTGTCATTTAAAAAAGTTATTAGTTAATGGTTTTTTTTTTTAAATATGTCTGTGTTGATTATTTTTGAGTACATTTATTTATTTAACATTTCAAAAGTTATTTTATTTTATTTTATTTTATTAGAACATTTATTTATATAAAAATTGGAAGTACATGCATGTGTAAACCTATTAGTTACTGTTTTTTTTTAATATTTATTTTATTTACGCAATTTTTTATAAATATGTCTATATATGTTTATTATTTAATTTCAGTTTCAGTTTAAGCTATTAAAGTAAAACTAAATGAAAATAAGAAATGTTGCTTTGACACCTAGCTGAATTAAAATCTTTTTTTAAATAATCAATAAATTAAAATAAATATGTCAATTTATTTCAGGAACAAAAATAATTATTTATTTGTTAATAATTGTTAATTTAGTCAACTTTTTTAGTAATTTTGGTGTGTTTTGTCATTTTTATTAGTTATTGCTTTTTTTTAAAAAAATATGTCTATATATGTTTTTTTTAAGTAAAAGTATTTATTATTTATTTAACAATTTGGAAGTATTTAATTTAATTAAATTTTATTTTATTTTTGTAAACCTGAACTAAAATGTATATCAATAGGCAAATATTGTATATATAATATATGTCTATATATATAAATATGTTATATATCTATGTTTATTATTTTATTTCAGTTTAAGTTTAAGATAATCAAGTTAACTAAATGAAAATGATCATGTTTTTGTACAATTTATTTTATTTCAGGAACAAAAATTGTATTTATTTATTTTCATGATTTTAGCTTTAGATTAATTACAATAACCCTGATTTACTCACCCTCATGTCGTCTCAAACCTGTATGACATTCTTTCTTCTGCTGAACACATTGTCAATACAATAAAAGTCAAACGGTTTTCTCATTGATTTTAATTGTAAGGACAAAATAGTTTAAACATTCTTCAAAAGATATTCTTCTCACAGAATAAAGAAAATCATACAAGTTTGGAATTACCCTGATGGTAAATAACTGATGTCAGAATTTTCATTTTTTTGATGAACTATCTCTTTAAGCCTGCTGTATGGTTGTTAACCTGTTAAAATAAATAATTATATATTACTAAACCACTGAATGTCCCACTCAAATACATTTTACAAGGGCTCAAGTTCAAAGGTTCAAAGGATGCAAAATCTCATGAATTATTAAAAGGGATTCCTGCTGAAACTGCATTTGAATGTCCGGTGCTAATGCATATATGCGCAAATACTAAAACCCTTGTGTGAGGGCTTTGTTTCAGTGTACACTGTGAAGTTGCAGAGGTCAAAATGATTCATTTTTTTAAAAAGTAAGAAAAAATGTAGCACTGTAGCATCACAAGCTTCTAAACACTTTCTAAAGTGGATTGATCCATGCAGCAGATCCCTCTCCCCCCTCTCATCTCCGATGTGATATCAGTACTCTCTCATCTTTAGTTTCTCATAGAACTGCTGGAAGCCAGCCATTCCAGTTCTCCAGTGACACGATGATACCCATATCAAATTTGTCCTGCACGTCTCTGCTAATGGTATTGACACCGGGGTGAGAAGGGGAATCTGAATGAAGAATAGGCCCTGGCAGCTCTGAACAGAAAATGGACCATGAATTACACTCAACTGGGATATAAAAACCTGACCTCAAATGTACTGGAGGACACTTCAGTTAAAGAGTCAGGGAAAATTCATTATGTGTAAATGTCCACTTTCTTCCCAACTAGTACTATGCTGATAATCAACGAAATTCTGCAGTGATGCCTGCAATAATCTATCTTGCAAAGAACCATGTCTTTCATTTTCCAGTCGTAAAGAAATTATGTTTTTGAGGACAACATTTCAGGATTTCTCTCCATATAGTGGACTTCTATGGTGCCCCCGAGTTTGAACTTCCAAAATGCAATTTAAATGCAGCTTCAAAGAACCAGAACAAAAATGTATAGATAATGTACTCACCGCCTTGTCATCCAAAATGTTCATGTCTTTCTTTCTTCGGTCAAAAAGAAATTCTGTTTTTTGAGGACAACTTTTCAGGATTTCTCTCCATATAGTGGACTTCTATGGTGCCCCCGAGTTTGAACTTCCAAAATGCAGTTTAAACAGCTTCAAATGGTTCTGTACGATCCCAGCCGAGGAAGAAGGGTCTTATCGAGCAAAACGTTCAGTTATTTTCTAACAAATTTTTTATACTTTTTAACCTGAACCACCCGTGGAAGTTGGAGGAGAAAATGAAAGTTTACACAGAGCTAGACGAGATGAGCGTTTGAGCTAGATAAGACCCTTCTTCCTCGGCTGAGCCCTTTGAAGCTACATTTAAACTGCATTTTGGAAGTTCAAACTCAGGGGCACCATAGAAGTCCATTATATTGAGAGAAATCCTGAAATGTTTTCCTTTTAAAAAAAACATAATTTCTTTACGACTGAAGAAAGACAGACATGAACATCTTGGATGACAAGGGGCTGAGTACATTATCAGTAAATGTTTGTTCTGGAAGTGAACTACTTATTTAATTATCAAGACACAAAATGCATCATTACATTTGGTTTCAGCTTTTTTCAATACCACAGTCGTCACAGGTGACACAAGAACAATGTCAAAGTCAAGAGCTGCGTTTTCTTGCATGAAATAGATGCAAAACAACAACAACAACAACAACAACAACAACAACAACAACAACAACATGCAAATTGCATGTAAAACTAATGCAGAAAGTACAAAGATTTGTGTATCTGCCTTTATAACAAAACTTTTTCTCTTGCTTCAACTTGATGCATTTATACTTATATTTAATATTTAATATAATTTATTATTAATTAATATAATTTATTAAATGTTTGTATCAGTTTATTTGTAATTATACTACAGGGCCGTTGAATGCTTGAATCTGATTGGCTGACGAACGTTCTAGAGGTGTGCATTATATTCAGGGAAACGCACGGCGAACGTAGTTCCAGGCAGCTTTAGACCGCAGTGCATGTCTATATCACTTCGCCATACGATTTCAGTTATTTCAAAGGTCCTTACAGCCCAAAACAGCAAAATAACTAAAACCCACAATGACACTGGCCAAACTAATAAATACAGTAAACATCAGGATAAAAACGACAGATTATTTCCATGTTTTTTCCACAATATATTACGTTTTATTATGTACGGAAAGCACAAACTCTATTTCTCTCGCCCTCTTCTCACTCACCTCACAGACGCACACACATAACAGTACAGTTTGCACTCGCGCTAGCATTCGCGCTAATGTTGTTAGCGCTGCTCTGACGATTAACAACTTAAAAACGACATGACAGCTCTCACACGCAAGGTAACAACGGCGTGGTCTTGAAGAAAATGAGCTTAAAGTTTAACTGTTAGTAGAGACGATGCTGCCAGTCACCCTTGAGAGACACAGAGGTGAGAGGGGTAAAGTCATACACTTAGTTTCTCTCCCTCACTCTTTCCGTCTGTCTGCTTGTCTTTCGGTCTGTCTAAACTTCATTATTAACGGCATTATTTTGCTATTAACAGCCCAAGCGTCGTTACTAGTTCTAAAATGACGTTTTGGAACTAGCAACGAAGCTGTTGAATGAGCTGCGTAAGAAATTAATCCTACTCACAATAGCATTTTAAGGATAAAAACCGGACGAATGTCTTGAAATATATCACTTGATCGATGTCTTGAGGTGTGGTAACTGTAGTATAAGCGGAATAATTGACTTCGGGCCGTAGAATTCTACAAAAATAATGCACACCCGAGGTGTAACGGCCACTCCGCTTCGCGTCGTGACCGCATCACCACCTCTGGTGTGCATTATTTTCTAAGAATTCTACGGCCCGTCGTCAATTATTCCTTACTTATACTACAGGGCCGTTGAATGCTTGAATCTGATTGGCTGACGAACGTTCTAGAGGTGTGCATTATATTCAGGGAAACGCACGGCGAACGTAGTTCCAGGCAGCTTTAGACCGCAGTGCATGTCTATATCACTTCGCCATACGATTTCAGTTATTTCAAAGGTCCTTACAGCCCAAAACAGCAAAATAACTAAAACCCACAATGACACTGGCCAAACTAATAAATACAGTAAACATCAGGATAAAAACGACAGATTATTTCCATGTTTTTTCCACAATATATTACGTTTTATTATGTACGGAAAGCACAAACTCTATTTCTCTCGCCCTCTTCTCACTCACCTCACAGACGCACACACATAACAGTACAGTTTGCACTCGCGCTAGCATTCGCGCTAATGTTGTTAGCGCTGCTCTGACTATTAACAACTTAAAAACGACATGACAGCTCTCACACGCAAGGTAACAACGGCGTGGTCTTGAAGAAAATGAGCTTAAAGTTTAACTGTTAGTAGAGACGATGCTGCCAGTCACCCTTGAGAGACACAGAGGTGAGAGGGGTAAAGTCATACACTTAGTTTCTCTCCCTCACTCTTTCCGTCTGTCTGCTTGTCTTTCGGTCTGTCTAAACTTCATTATTAACGGCATTATTTTGCTATTAACAGCCCAAGCGTCGTTACTAGTTCTAAAATGACGTTTTGGAACTAGCAACGAAGCTGTTGAATGAGCTGCGTAAGAAATTAATCCTACTCACAATAGCATTTTAAGGATAAAAACCGGACGAATGTCTTGAAATATATCACTTGATCGATGTCTTGAGGTGTGGTAACTGTAGTATAAGCGGAATAATTGACTTCGGGCCGTAGAATTCTACGAAAATAATGCACACCCGAGGTGTAACGGCCACTCCGCTTCGCGTCGTGACCGCATCACCACCTCTGGTGTGCATTATTTTCTAAGAATTCTACGGCCCGTCGTCAATTATTCCTTACTTATTACTTATTTGCTCAATTTGCAGTATTGGTATTTTATATTATATTGCTTATTTTGTAAGACATTTGCCGAGTATTTATTTATTTATTTGCTTGTTTAATTGTACCTGTTTATTTGTAATTATTACTTGTTTGCAGAATTGGTATTTTACATTGTATTGCTTATTTTGTAAGAAACTTGCAAGCTACATACTTTTTAAGTACATTTATTTATTTGTTGGTTTGTATCTGATAATTTGCAATTATTACTTATTAGTTCAATTTGCAGTATTGGTATTTGTAAGCTACATACATATGAAGTATATGTATTTATGTATTTATTTATTATTTGTTTATTTGTTTCTTTGTAATTATTACTTATTTGCTCAATTTGTATATTTATTACTTTTATTACTTTTTTATTCATAATTTGTTTTTTATCTGTTTATTTGCAGTATTGGTATTTTGCATTATACTGCTTATTTCGTAAGAAATTTGCAAGCTACATATTTTTGAAGTACATTATTTATTTATTTGTATGTGTTTATTTGTAATTATTACTTATTTGCTCAATTTGCAGCATTGGTGTTTTGCATTATATTGCTTATTTTGTAAGAACTTTGCAAGCTACATACATTGTAAGCACATTTGTTTGTGTGTTTGTATGTGTTTATTTGTAATCATTCATATTTGCTCAATTTGCAGTATTGGTGTTTTGCATTAAATTGGTTATTTTGCAAGAAATGTGCAAGCTACACACTTTAAGAGTACATTTATTTGTTTGTATCTGTTTATTTGTAATTATTACTTATTTGCTTAATTTGCAGTATTGGCTATTTTGTAAGAAATGTCTAAGCTACATACTTTTGAACTACATTTATTTGTTTCTATCTGTTTATTTGTAGTTATTAGTTATTTGCTCAATTTGCAGTATTGGTATTTTTCATTATATTGCTTTTTTGTAAGAAATTTGCAAGCGACATACTTTTAAAGTACATTTATTGATTTAGCTATTTGTATGTTTATTTGTTTGTTTCTGTTTATTTGTAATTAGTATTTACACTTTTGAGGTACATTTATTTATTTATGTAATATTTGGAAGTACATTTATTTATTTATTCATTGTATTTTTATTTTATTTACAATTGGAAGTACATTTATTTGTAAACCTGAACTGAAATGTATGTCAATAGGCAAACGCATGTTTACTCAACAGGTGGGGCTTCAATGGTGAGTAAAAAAGCAACCACAGACAGAGATTTCGCACGTCTAAATGTAAACGGCTAATGGACCTGATTGGCTCCTTGTCCAGCTGACGTCACGACTTTCCAATGTAGCGGAAGCTGAAAGTTTTTTCAGTTGTAAACTGATCTGTGGTGTGCGAGTGAGTGGATATGCGCGAAAGAGAAAATGAACAGTCGCTACTTCACAACAGGCGTTTGAGACAGTGAACCCAAGCTGTTTTAGCAGGAACGAGACACACTCAAGGACTTTTCCCCCTCATCCTGGTTTTAAAATGTGGGAACAGAAGGAATTTGAGAAGCACTGGAGGAATGAGTTTCCCGACGGTGAAGTGCCCGTGATGAACCTCAGCTCGGTGGAGGACATAGAGGCAGCGCTGGAGACATGCAAAGCCAATCTGAAGGTGCTACAGCAGGCTCTCTCGGAGGAGAAGTTCAAGGTGATTTACCTGCAGACCACCATCGCGCAGAAAAAGAAGGACAGTCCTTGCGACGCAGACAGTAAAGGCGGGGACGAGCCTTTAGTCCGAGAAGTGCTCCGGGGCAGCAAGACAGGTAAGCCTATCCTCGTCCCTCCTCGGAAAAAGCCCGATATTCCGCAAGATCACTCCTCTGCTAGTGACATCCCACGGTGCGTTGCCGAGCAACGGAACAGAGAGCAGGACAGTGACCACGAGTTCGAGGACGTAGAGCTCAACGAAAACTTTCTGCGAAAAAACATTCTCAACCCGAAGGGTAACGTTCGGGACGGTCACCGGCTCAATCCTCGCATCCGCTGGAGTCGAGACCTGGACTCGGATGATGGCAGACTGTCTCCTTCAGTCGCGCTCCGCGGCTCTCATGGGTCTGGACGCAGCACACCTGACGGATACCTGAGCTCCGACCATGACGACTCCTCCTCTGCAGGTAAGACAAGCATAACTAAAACTCTTACCATACCTGTTTCTTATCACCTTCAAAGCGCTGAAGAAGTTTCCTTCAGGAGGAATGTGGGCTGCTGCTGTTCATCAGTTTACCCAGTTATGCTTGTTATGTCATATGTTAGTCTGTTGAAGCGCTTTGTCACATGTCACACGATGTTGCTTAAAAGAATAGTTCACCCAAAAATGAACATTTACTAAAAAAAATATGCATTATCATTTCATCCAAGATGTTGATAAGTTTGTTTCTTCATTGAAACATATTTGGAGAAATGTAGCATTACATCACTTGGTCACCAAGGGATCCTCTGTAGTGAATGGGTGCCGTCACATTGAGAGCCCAAACGGTTAAAAGCATTACAATAATCCTCAAGTAATCCATGGATACTAGTCCATCAAATATAATTTTATTGTTGACTAAATTTTAGGCATTTTGGGGTAAACTATACCTTTAGTAAACTGTCATTACTGAATACATGAGGGAATGGAAAACCTGGAGTTGGGTGGAGATGTGAGTACAGAAAGCTTTGATCATGGGAGAAGGAATCTCCCTGCAACTGAAATCAAATACTACAAGACAAGTACTATGTAGGCTACTGTATTATGCGATAGGAGGTACGCCAAAAGAGGACTATGTCTGAATTCATAGTATTTGAAAAACAGCAGCCAAAATGTGTGTGGAAGTCCGACTCTTTTCTCTGGGATTCTTATGTGTGTGTTAAGTGGACACTATACTATCCCGTGAGGCTATGGGAGAGAATTTATGAATGGTAGCGAAGTGATGCAACTGATGCTGGTAGGTCATGTGACAATAACAACACAGCGGATATAGTACATACTAACCATAGGCATATAGAGGGTTTGCACAGTCAGTGTTGCCAAGTCCGTGGTTTTCCCGTGAAATTGGGCTGCTTTAACACTTTTCCTGTGGGTTGTTTTTCATGTCCGTGGCTTGAAGTGACCCCAGTAATGTTAATAATGTATTTAGCTCCTGGACAGTACCTATTGCAGGATGGTCCATTAAACCCTTCTGGCACTTATGCATCAGTATTTCACTCCTTATAATGCTTGGAATAATTTGTGTATGTATGTATGAATGTGTTTGAGCTCACCAAGAAATTCTGGACAATTATGTTGTTTGGCAATAAATAAATATGTAAATATAAATAAATAAATACTACTACAATTAGGCAGGTTTTGTTGTGAAAACCTGGCAAGCCTGGGCAGTTTGCTCAGTTACTCGCATGCACAGCCATGTTGAAGATATTCGGATGTAAACAACAGCATTGATTGAATGGTTAAAGTACTACTGAATACGTTATTCTGCTAATTTATACTTTCTAAACCATGGAAAACTTAAGTAAGCAGGAAAGGGCGCAATGGTTTGACAAACTAAAGGTAATGAGTGGTTAAGATACGTATGAGCAGTATTAATGAACATTTTAGCCTAATATTTCATCTGCTTGACTGGAAATGATAATAACAAACACAAATGTTGTCAAGATTCTTGTCCTGGAAATCCTGGGTCAGTTTGGCCAACCACAAACACCTTTAGTTCCTCAGACAGTTTTTTGCACTCTTCTCCTTGGTTTGTCATAACTTTTGTCAGTCTGTAGTACTCCAAATTAGGGATGCTCATATTGACCGTTTAACCGTTAACCGTCAGTTAGAATTTTAACCGATTATTACTATCAGTTAAACGGTTTAAAATAATAATAATAATAATAATATATTATTATTATTTTTTACGTTTGCTGCATGCATGGTGAAAGAAAAAATAATGTTTACTCGCTGGCGCATGTGGACACGTGCAGTGCGGCTGTTCAGACATATTTTGCTGAGTAAGCACCTGCTTTACCTTAACTCATGTAAGTAGCCTATGCAACACGATGGCAATGGCGATATTGGGTTATCAAAGAGTGAATCCATGAATAAATGTATTAAAATTCTGAATTAATTATAGTCTAAAAAGTGTGCGCTCCCCTTATAATCACTGGAAAGCTCTCACTCATACATTACTTTAGTTAATCGCAATCTCACAAAGTTAATAAAAAGTAATAAAATAACCTTTACTCTGTAAATGGATCTCTTATTTACATCATGTCTACACTTTCTTTGTTTTAATGAGAGAGTTCGTGGAGGTATAGAATTTAGCAGAATTGAAACCGGCACTTTGAGTGGTGAGAGGATCGTAACATAGCCGCCTCTGATTGGCCATTGCGATAATGTTATCAACAGAAATGTCTGTGATTGGCTATTGAACGTTGTGAAAACACGTGTCTATATGACTAGTGGATGAAAAGACCCGAACCGCAAATTGAAAGGATTTTTGTGAAGTGTTTTTATCACGGATCTAAGCGTTAACAGACAGCGTCCCAGTCTATCCGTACAGCATGTCCACATGTTAAAAACTGAGGTATAAGCTGGCCTGCTATATGTTTTTATGTCCGACGAGAAGAACAAGACCGGTACCTTTCTTCGAAGCGCATAGAAGGATTCAGTGTGTTTTAGTTTTGTCATCTTAATTAGGTAGTTATTTAATTTCTACATATTTAGTGTAGGCCTATTTATATTATTCTTTTTTTTATTTCATTCTGATTTTCTCTGTTCTCAGAAGCGCTGCTGATGCGTGATAATTTGAGTATATGAATGCAGTTTTTGTTGTTGCTCTGTATGCTGCTGTTTGCACGTTAAAATAAAACATTTGCTTGTATTTTTATGTATCATCACAGATACTCGTGCATTCTATTTTTATTTTTATTTTAAACAAATTTATTATTCTTATTTTATCAGTTAACGGTTAATGATCGGATAACGAGCAGCGGTTGTCGGTCAGGAAAATTAACCGAAATGAGCATCCCTACTACAAATGTTTTTTCTAGTCCGACCCATTAGTACAGCCTAAAACATGACAATAATTGACCTTTTTTAGCAGCAACAATCAGCTAAATTTGCAAGTTTCGCTCGGTTCGTTGTTTATGTTGAGTGCCGTCAATATGGCCGATTGATAACGTGTCAATAAAAACAGTCTATAGGACACCTGTGTGAACTTGAGGAGAACTGACTACATCCATTATATGGACTTGTTGTCCATATACTGTCATTTTTCTCTTCGGACAGTTTTATCAGTTAAATGCAAAATGAATCAAAACATTGTCACTTATGTATTTATCTCACAACATGATCAGCTGAGCGTCCATAACATGCTCTCACAACACCGCTGTGACACAGATACAGGTTTTATCCGATTTGACACTCTTTTAAAAAGCCCCGCAATGACTCTAATGCAGGAAAGAGGAAGAGGCACCAAATCTGATGGAACGGCACGTGTTGCTCTATGAGACATACTCACATGTTGCCGATGTCTTTGACCCATGTGCGTTAAAGTTTGTGCATAGCTTTTATGTGGATCAAAGGCCAGATCCCAACCCTAAGCTTACATTTACTTTAAAATTGTGCAAGGGAACATATGTGCATCATGCTAGACTGTGTATTTGTTCGTTTAGGGGAGTAAATTTGGGCAGAGGTGTGAAACAGAACAAATATTACAATAAATTCAATGTTGTGATAGGTGACATTGTGAAAACATTAACAAAAACATCCTTAAAATTAAATCTATAAAATTGTTGCCATAATGCAGTCTGATTGGATGCACAGCCTTATGCACATTTATTTAGCCATTATATGTGACCCTGGACCACAAAATCAGTCATAAGGGTACATTCTTTCTCATTTTTTGAGATTTAATAAATAAGCTTTCCATTGACATATGGTTTGTTGGGATAGGACAATATTTGGCCAAGATACAGTACAACTTTTTGAAAATCCAAAAAAATCGAAATATTGAGAAACTCGCCTTTAAAGTTTCCAAAATAAGTTCTTAGCTATGCATATCACAACAAACAAAACAGAAATTACTGTAAGTTTTGAAATATTTACAGTATGAAATTTACAAAACACCTCCATGGAACATGATCTTTACTTAATATCCTAATGATTTTTGGCATAAAAGAAAATTTATAATTTTGACCCGTACAATGTATTTTTGGCTATTGCTACAAATATACATATCAGGGTCACATATCTGTTAGTTAGTTTGTTTTATTATTTGCATTTGGCATTGTTTGTCCATTGCTATCCATTACCAAAACTGTGACATGTTTCTGCATCATAAACCTCTGCCTTTGAGTGTTTATTCTTAAGTGGATTGATAAGAAGCTTCCAGGCAAACATTTTAGTTTCCACAGTATTGTTAAGATGTTCCATTGTGGTACAATGGAAACATAACAGCTTCATATTTGCTTAGTGTCACTTGACTTATCTGGACTGTCAGTGAAGTTAGCATGCACATTACTTGCATGTTACAGTTTGGTGGACTGATCCGGTTCATTTAATATGGGATAATCAGGGATTGGGGTTGATTGTGTTGTGGTGGGCCGGAAGGGCAAAGAACATCTGGCCTCGGGAGAGGATGTGTGGGTGTGAAAGAGAGTGAGAGAGATGAAGATAAACGCTTAGGAAGTATTAGAGAACTGCTGACCATATCAATATCATATTCATCTCCATCAAGAGTGTAAGTTTGGTTTTAAAGTGAGACAGGAAATTTTAAAATGCAATGATAATGCATGTTTGCCCTACATATTAAAAATGAGCATTCTGACCCTGCATAGACAGAAACGCAACTGACACGTTCAAGGCCTAGAAAGATGCATTGTTGAATAGTGTCATTATTTTAGTTTTCTTTGTGCACATAAAGTGTTCTTTTAATTCATAACATTATGGTTGAACTACCAATCTCACATGGACTATTTTAACAATGTCTTTACTGCCTTTCTGGGCCTTAAACGTGGTAGTTGTCTTGCTGTCTATGCCAGGTCAGAAAGCTCTCAGAGCTCATCAAAAATATCTTAATTTGTGTTCCAAAAATGAACCAAGGGCTTACGGGTTTGGAACGACATGAGAGTGAGTAATTAATAACAGAATTAAAATTTTTGGGTGAGCTAACCCTTTAAAAAGTCTGAAAACATTTTACAACCTGAACTTACCTTGCCTTAACAAAAGTCAAATTTTTGATCTGAACTTACTGATCTTGATGCACATGACTGGTTGACATGTCGATTGGACCTCTCATAAACGCTTGTTTCATTACTGGATTAATTAGCGTTTTTAAATGAATCTGTTGAATGAATGATTCAATGACAAATGCATTTTTAACAGTTACTTGTTACTTGCCACCTACAGGTGAAACAATGCAATTGACACAAACGTTATTTGAAGCACCAATTCCTTTCAAAATGGCATACTCTATTTTGATCTCTACCAAAGAAATCAATGTTTATCTCTGAACTATGGCCTAATCCCAGTATTTCTGTGATAATATGAATGACTATAAAACAGAAATATTACTGGGTAGTTGAAAATACTGTTTGTTACTGTTTCTTACGTACTCAAAAAGTAGTACTAAGGTCTTCTTGCGGGTTTCCACCAAAATAAAAGTCAACATTCATAAATGTTAGTATTGTTATTTTACTGTTGTTCTGTAAAATAAAATAAAAAAGTAACATAAAAATAATGATAACAATCATTACAACAGCTATATTAATAAATTTATGATAACGTTTTCCCTTGCTCAGCAAGGCTGCATTTATTTGTACATTTAAAAACACATGCCTGATTCAAGAAGGGGGTCTTAAAAATGGCCAAAGAATATTATTTTACTAACTTATTAATTTTAAGTTAAATTGTGTTTTGTTGGTAGGCTATGTCTACTCGAATGTTAAAAATGTTCAGTGTTAAATATTTGTTTTGAAATACATTTTTTTCTTTGAAAAGCAAGACAAAACTGTAAAAAGCAAATATTGGCTATTTAATTTATGCAATGGTGAAAAAATTGGCAAAATACATGGGGGAAAAACATGAAAAACCGTGTTCAGTAATCAGCCTTCAGCCCAGTGTGTAATTTTGTCCGGCTTCGGGCAAGAATTTTCATTTAGGTGCATACTTTTAACAATTAATCTTGCAGCTCCACCATCTTCAGAGCGCAGTGTTACCAGGGAGTCCAATATTTCTGCCGCTCCAAAAGTGCCTCCTGCTGGCAAAGAATAAATTTGCATTTTTAATCAGCCTGTCTGCTGTTTTCATTTAGACCAACATGATAATCAACTTAAATATATATAAATATTTAAACCAGCAGAAGTGGTTTAAACCAGCA
Source organism: Garra rufa (assembly GCF_049309525.1). Classification (NCBI taxonomy): domain Eukaryota; kingdom Metazoa; phylum Chordata; class Actinopteri; order Cypriniformes; family Cyprinidae; genus Garra; species Garra rufa. Next base: position 18,580,793 of record NC_133365.1, read on the forward strand.
GAAGTGGTTTAAATATAGAATGCAAGTCTGTGGGAAACACTTGTTTCGAATTCTCTTTACTCAGCAGTGCCACTTTGCATACAGTGAATGTTTAGTTTGGGAGGTAGTGTCTAATATATTTATCCATTTGCGTAAATACAATGTTCTCTGACTTCCTGTCAGTTTTACATTAACCATATAGCGAACAATGTGGGTGTATATGGCTGTTTAAAGGGAAATACCATTTTATAATGTCCATTATTGACCATGTGAAAATCAAGGCATCAGCCACTAGTAAATAGTGAAGCTGTTTAACCTTTGAAACTGATGTCTCTGTCAACGCTTTGAAACAGTTTAGGTTTATAATTAGCCTCAGCCTCACTACCGCAATTTGGATAAATGCATCTTCTGACCTAATTATCAGTCAAATTTATAAAGCCTTGAAGGCTTTAAAAAGGCTCGATGTAGTTTCAGTTTTGAATGAGATCAGGTTACACAAATTTTTTTGTTTTTCTTTCTTTTTTTGTGTAATGTCTCAATTATAAAGTATTCAAGACTCTTACAACACAGTCTAGTTGACAAGCTCCGACAGCTTAGCCAAAAGTTGTTTGCGCTGTTGCCTGGACAGGATGCAGCTGGATTAAACATAAAAATGACCAAAATATATGTGGTTAGGATATGCATAGCATCTTCACAGTCTGTTAGATTTCCTCTGTATGTTTCACTTTCAAGGTGTCACTAGCTCCTCATCTGCAGGAAGATAGCTGCCTGCATCACAAGTTTAAACACTTATATATATATATATATATATAGACATGAAGTTCAGAACATCGCTCTTTTGGTGTACATTAGCATATGCTCATTATAGGGTAGTAGCAATACAGACTTGAGTTGGACCTGGATAGTTTGGCAATGTTCACTCAAAAACTGAGGTCAGTGGGACCTGCTATCAATCACTTTTAAAAAGAAATACAAAACCTCTGTCTGTTTAAAACAAGTAAAATGATTGAATCCAATATTTGGTAATAATATAACATAAGAAATTGACAATTTTTTGTCGGTCTGTCATTTTTGACAGGAACACTGCAACAAGGTGGGGGTATACAAAAAAAAGAACAAAAATTATCATGTTTTTTGTGGGGGTGGGGGGGGGGTGGGAGTTGTTATACCTCTTTGAGCAAAGTCAGTAAGTTTAAGTCCTTTGCGATAACAATAACTAACATTTTTGGGAAAACAAAAATCCTTTCCGCGTCAAAATGACTGGAACACAACATGAGGGTTAAGAGAGTTGTGTAACAAAAGAATGTAAAACAGTAAAACCTGTTTTAGTCTGTGTTGTTAAAACGGCTCTGTGAAATGCATGATTTTTTCCTTGATTTTTCCTGTCATGTTTTCCTTATGTGAAATATTTTGCCTGTTGAGGCGTGTTTCTACGGAGCTGGTTAAGGACGAGAATACTCTACACTGCCTGCCAAGCCTGTGCATGAACTGTGTGTGTGTGTGTGTGTGTGTGTGTGTACCTGGTATTCATCACGTTGTGGGGACCAAATGTCCCCACAAGGATAGGAATACCAGTAGATTTTGACCTTGTGGGGACATTTCTCAGGTCCCCATGAGGAAACAGGCTTATAAATCATGCACAATGAGTTTTTTTTTTGATGAAGTAAAAGTGTGCACAATCTCCTGTGAGGGCTAGGTTTAGGTGTAGGGTAGGTGTAGGGCGATAGAAAGTACGGTTTGTACAGTATAAAAACCACTACGCCTATGGAATGTGCCCATAAAACATGTAAACCCAACGTGTGTGTGTGTGTGTAAGAAAGACTCAGTGAAAGAATCAGTGTCTCAGAGTTTACACAAACAAAAGTCTGTGTCAAGACTATCTCTTCTAATAAAGATGTATGAGGTAATTGTTTTAATGTTAATTATATTTAAGTTAAAGAAAAATAAAACGGGTTACCCCACAGTTTACGCTACAACATGACCTATTGACCTCTAAACATCTTTTAGATGTCAAAAAGCTACTTTGCAAATTAAACAAAAGAATACAAAAATGTTAAAGAAAAATACAGCTCCGTATAAAAGTAGAATAATCTTGAATTAGCAATTCATGTCAAGTCATCTTTATTTATATAGCGCTTTATACAATACAGATAGTTAAAGCAGCTTTACAGTGTTAAACAGGAAAATAGTGTGTCAATAATGCGAGAGGACAATAGGAAACAGTACATTTTTCCAGTTAAAGTCAGTTCATTGTTGATTCAGTTTTAACATCATCCAGCTCAGTTCAGATCTCTTCAAATAATGTCTGTACAATCAAGTCGACATTGATGCCAAAATTTAAGTGTGATTTTTTTATTTTTAGTTTATGTTCTCACTGTTCATCTGTTGAAAAGTGGAGTAGAATGTTAGATTTATATGTTCATCAGCTCTTCTTTGTTCTACTATCTGTTATCTGTGGAAGCATGTGTCTCTGAGAGATAAAATGCATTGTGGTCTGCTCAAAAGCTCTGCAGAAGTGTGTAGAAATTCATTTATTTTGATTCGCTCCAATGCGTCAGAGTATCTGGGCAAAAAACAAGAACGGGCTGTTGCATAATGGGGGCATGAAAGACATTTTTGTTCTCTTTCTCTCCATCTAACTTTCTTGTCTATTAAAAGCTTTTAAAGTGCTTTAAAGTCAGCTTGAACGGGATGTTGCACCCAACTTTATTGCTACTTGTTTCCAAGTAAAACAGAATATTAAAAAAGAAAAAAGAGAGCTGTGCTTAATTTGAAAGGGAAAGTGCACCCAAAAATATAAATTATGTCATTATTTACTCACCTTCATGTTGTTCCAAACCCATAAGATTAAAGGGATGGTTCGGAGTAGAATTGACTTCATTGCTATGCACTCCGAAGCCCATGTAAATACCCCATCCGAAGTTTTTTTTTACCTTAGTCAAACATTTATGGAGATATTAGAGTTTTTCGAATTGCTTGTTACAGGAGTGAATGGTACATGTGATGTATCTCGTAAATTGCACCACTAAACGTGCAAGTAATCTTACCAAACTTGTACAGTAGTGTAAATAGGTTATGTACTCACAAAACGCTGCATCAGAACATTTGTAAGTCCACCATGAGTGTTTTAAAAACACGTTTTAGCCGAGAACTACTAGTCTCAAAAACTACAAATGGCGACACGTCAACGTCACTTCCCTGGTTTGAAAAAAGCACGTAAAAGTCCTCCTACAAGTTGACATGCACACAGATGTAGTAGGAGGACTTTTACGTGCTTTTTTCAAACAAGGGAAGTGACGTCGACTTGTAGTTTCTAAATTTACATTTTGCCATTCTGACTTTTTCTCAAAATTGTGAGATAAAAGTCGTAAATCAGACTTTTTTTCTCAGAATTGTGAAACAAACTCACAATTCTGAGAAGTGAACTCAGAATTGCATGATGTAAACGCACAATTGTGAGTTATAAAGTCAGAATTCTGAGAAATAAACTTGCAATTCTAAGAAATAAACTCACAATTCGAAACAAACTTTTCTGTTTCACAATTCTGACTTTATTTCTTGCATTTGTGAGTTTATATCACACAATTCTGACTTTATACCTCACAATTGCGAGTTTATATCACACAACTGTGAGAAAAAAACTAGAATCACAAGTTTGTATCACGCAGTTCTGAGGAAAAAAGTCAGAATTGTGAGATAAAAAGTCACAACAACTGCTTTTAAATTTTTTATTCAGTGGCAGAAATAGATTAGAACATATTTGATGTTTAAAAATACATTTATGTGAAGTAGCGTTTTAGACCAATGAGATTTCATTGTGGGCGTGGCTACCCAGTGTGGTGAACAGTATTTTCTTTCGCTTGCTGCAGTTAATGGCTATTCATCACATCAAAATCTCAAAACAAAGCTGCTTTTGTCTCACATAGTTACGAAGCAATGTGGTTTCGTCATTACATCTAAAATAATTGTCAAACAGTTGTGTAGTAAACCAATCCTGATCTTTGAACCCTTTAAACCCAAAGCTAACATATTTAAGAAACTTTATTGTCTTGTAGTTTTTAATGGCAACAGATAGATGTTGACTCTAGATTTCTAACTTCCTGGTGTTATCATGGTGGTCAGGCTGCAATAAGTCAGTTCAAGGAAATTAAACCCTTTCCATGGGTGAAGTGAGTGCAGGATGTGAACTGTTGTGTTTGTGTGTGTGGACCACTTCTGTACTGTATGGTGTATGTCAGTTGGTTAGGATGGTCTGCAGTGTTTCTGCACATGCATCACCATCACTTTGCAGGTCTGCAACTGCGAACAAAGAAAACCAAAGCAAGTTCACGACGCGTCTCATTTCCTGCTGTGTCATGCCATAGATTCACACCATAATTCATTCAGCACCATCAGCACCTAAATGCCATTACCGTGGTGTTAACAGCTCTTCAGTGTTTTCCTCAGAGGCTTGTCCTTCTTAACCGCAGAGACAACATTGTTGTTCGTTGTTCAAGGCCAGCACACCACCGTTTCATAGTCATTTGATACCTGTCTGATTGAGATAAGCATTCGGGAAACCCATTCTGCTGAAATCGGATGCTGATTTATTGATTTAGTGTTCTTAGAATTCAGAGCTATTCACTTGCATAATAAAGGTTGTTTTATTTATCATTCTGTGGTTTTAGTACAGTTTAACCCTGCTGTTGTACCGCAGCTTATATTACAGCTATAGTTACTGCTGGAAAACCATAGCAAAATGAATTGTGATTTCAGTCAAGCTTGTCTATTGACAGCAGTCAGAATCTGACCATCTTGAAACATGTGATAGAAGTTTTGTGCATCTTCAAACAGATCTTCAGCAGTTTTATCTCTCTAACCTTTATAGCAGGTTTGAAGTGCACATGTTCAGTCTACGTGCATGTACCTAGTCATAAGATCACTGCAGTTTTACCCGAGGGACACGTCTGCTGACGGCTCACTGGTCTGTCCTGTTTGCTTGATGATTTCCTGTCAAAACATCTGCTTTGCAGAGCGGATGTTATGAGGGTGAGACTTTTCATACTCATGCTAGGTAATAAGCACAGTGATTTATACAACTGTGCTATGACCAGACGACTTTGGAGCATGATTAGTGCGTGTTAGCAGCTGATGATTTCTTTCATAAATACTTCTGAGGAGCTTTTAGAATGACATCACAGCTGTATGTCATCAGACCAGGCTGTCAGGAGCATGACATCTTTAATAATATCACAGGACTTTAATCCTGCTACATTTGTACAGTGATGAAAAGTCTTTAAGAAAACCACAGACTTACCCTCAGTTATAGGCCTTTAGTCAAGGTAGAAGCCTTATTAATGGGATAGTTCACATGATTTACTCACCCTCAAGCCATCCTAGGTGTATATGATTTTCTTCTTTCAGACGAATACAATCAGAGTTGTATTAAAAAAATATCCTGGTTTTTCCAAGCTTTATAATAGCAGTGAATGGGGGTTGAGATTTTAAAGACCAAAAAAGTACATTCATCCATCATAAAATTTACTCCACATTGCTCTGAGAGTCAATAAAGGCCTTGTGAAGCAAATTGATTCATTTGTGTAAGAAAAATACCCATATTTAAAACTTTACAAACCGTAATCTCTAACTTCCGCTAACGGTCATATGCACGATCATGAGAAAGTGGCGTTCCAGTGGATGAATCATGGGGTAGAATTCATTTTAGGGTGAACCATCACATTAAAGGGATGGTTCGGAGTAGAATTGACTTCATTGCTATGCACTCCGAAGCCCATCTAAATACCCCATCCGGAGTTTTTTTTTACCTTAGTCGAACATTTATGGAGATATTAGAGTTTTTCGAATTGCTTGTTACAGGAGTGAATGGTACATGTGATGTATCTCGTAAATTGCACCACTAAACGTGCAAGTAATCTTACCAAACTTGTACAGTAGTGTAAATAGGTTATGTACTCACAAAACGCTGCATCAGAACATTTGTAAGTCCACCATGAGTGTTTTAAAAACACGTTTTAGCCGAGAACTACTAGTCTCAGAAACTACAAGTCGACGTCACTTCCCTGGTTTGAAAAAACCACGTAAAAGTCCTCCTACTACATCTGTCTGCATATCAACTTGTAGGAGGACTTTTACGTGCTTTTTTTCAAACCAGAAAAGTGACGTCGACGTGTCGCCATTTGTAGTTTTTGAGACTAGTAGTTCTCGGGTAAAACGTGTTTTTAAAACACAAAAAAATTATATAAATACTGTCCAGTTTCTTGCACATATCGATTGTTTGGTGTATTAAGACGTCAGTGTATCGTCACAAGCCACAGGGTTTAATCTGGTTTTGTCTGTGTATGTTTTTTTTTTTTTTGTACTCTCAAAGCCGTGGGTCACATTGACTGCCATTATATGACTGACAGAACGCAACTGTTTGAGTTAAAAATCTTCGTTTGTGTGTGAAGAAACAAAGTCACCTATCTTGGATGCCCTGGGGGTAAGCAGATAAACATTAAATTTTAATTTTTGGGCAAACTATCCCATAATCCCATTGTGTCATAATGTAATTGTAAGAGCAGACATTTTTTATGCACATTTCCTGTTGGGTCCCTTTTTTGTAAGTCTTCTTTTAAAAGTCTCATAAGCAAGTATTCAGAGCTCATGACCTTTAGGCACTGGTGCTAAAAGAAATATTTCCCATAATTTAAAGACAAGAATGAAGTTAAAATTGTACAGTATGGTGTTAGTTCTCAGGGCTGCATACAAAAACCTACATGTAGCACAAGCAGTATAGTCCAATTCAAAAATAAATGAGCAGATTATTTTTTATTACAGAAGACATCGGATTTCTATTTTCCACAAGTTGGTATGATTCTTTATGGTCTTTATGAAATGTCTGCAACATACTTTGGTTAAAATTCCTAATGGTCGTTTAAAACAACACCGTTTTTACCTTGACAACAAACAGATCTGTTCACAGCAACCTGTTTTGGTGCATGACTTTTTAAATGCTAATGAGCTCTGCTCACCCTGCCTCACTGTTCTGTGGATAAGGAAAGGTGATTTGCAAATAATCATAAAAAAAAGTATGAGACAGATAGATGACGAACAGTGGGTGCCGATTCATCCTTGAGTTCGAACTTTTTTAGCAAATCCTGCCTGAATTGTCCCTCGTTCAGAAAGCAGTCTGGAGTAAAATCATTTGCGCAGACATAAACAAATTTAGGTGTATTCGATGGTGCATTACCATCAAAAACAAAACTAATCCACTGCGTCCTTAGTGGCTCTGATGTCGGGAGAAAATGAAGACTTTTGTTCACTTTTACATCCAACTACAAAGCAGACATTGTTGTCGCTACAGCTGCTCAAGCACAGAGAAAATAGCGGACAGCATACAACTGGCTGAGGGCGTAAATATGCTAATACGAGACAGTCCGTCATTGGTCGTGGACGGGGCTTGACCAGTATGTTGTCATATTGCTCAGAAAATGAAAACAGCTTGATGATTTAGACGGTTTAGGTTTTTTGGGGATCGAAACAAGGAGAGAATGGATTTTTATCATTGTAGGGTGGTTGTGTGCACACTGCTAAGAAACATTTATATGCAAACACCATGTAAAAGTGAATTTTGCATCCGATGTCCTCTGATAAAAGTTGATTAAAGTGTGATCAAAACTGATCAGCTTTGAGCAGTTACTAAATCAGCATGCATTTTAAAGATTTATCTGTGCAGGTTTCATGTTTAAATTTTTGTTTACCTCATAATTTTTCATCAAAATCTCATAATGGTCTTCTGACAAACTGACTTCTTTCTAGTAACGTATACCAGTAATTTAAACTGCAAAACATGCTCACATTCATCTGTCTTTATTTCTATATGCAACACCCACATCTCAAAATCCAGTCAACAACCAGTCAACAAGTCCCTTTCCTATTTATTTTTCTTCTTTCAATAATCCGTTACACTCAGATGTACATTACATTACGGAATAGAAGATCTGCCGCTACTTCTATTTCATCGGGACTTCAAATCATCACCGACTGGTTGTATTTGACAACATTTGCCACATTTTTTAGTAATACTTTATAAAACCCATCAACGATGGGGGCTCCCCACTGCAGAATTCTGTAGAAAAACAGTGGGAGGCAGAAACCTCCTGCGATGGGAACATTCTCAACTAATTCATTATAAAACCATGGAAGACCCCTTGTTATAAACGGACAAGACACAGAATGAGGTTTAGCTGAAACACCCTCCTGTCACAGAAGCCCCAGAGAGGAGCAGAGAATGTGGACTTGTTTAGTGGTTTGTGGGAAGCAGGTTCGTTTTATGGTATTTCCCTCCTCTTCTCTCTCTGTCTGTCTGTCTCGTGTCGGAGCGTACTCGTCTGACATATTTGGCACAGCAACATATTGTGTTTCAAAACCTAACATCTAAAATGCTGAACCATGAGGCTCAGCAAGTGTGGTATCCCACATATACATCCACACTGCACATAAATGCTTACAGGACACATTTTTTTGTATCTTGCTGGGTCAGTTTTTTACTTTTCACTTTTCTTCCACTTCAGTTTCTGTGTGTGTGTGTGTGTGTGTGTGTGTGTGTGTGTGTGTGTGTGTGTGTGTTAATATAAGTACGTCCCTGTCTTTTCAGAGCGTTCCCCTCTTCATCAGTCTCACTTCTGCCTCTAACCAGGTGAAATGCAGAAGTGCTGGACATTTTTGCATGGCTTGCATCCTGTGTGTTTTAAAGTAAACAGATGAATTTGTCAAAAGTAATTGTCTTCCTGTGACTTTGGTGTTAATGTACCAAAGCAGAAGTATTGTTAAAGGGATAGTTCACCCTGAAATGAATATTCTGTCTTGGTTTATTCACCCTTATGTCATTCTGAGAGAATTTTTTTGAATAACGGCTCAACATTTTGTTGTTCATACACTGGAAGTCAAACATACTTCAAAATATCTTCTTTTGTGTTTAGAATAAGAAAGAAAGTCATACAGGTGTGAATGACATGAGGGAGAGTAAATGATGACAGAATCCCTTTTAATGTCTTTCAGACAGGATGCTCCGCTTTATAAAAATACACCGACCCTAAAACTCAGACACGTTGGCCACACGTATAACGCATATGAATGTCACAGTATTAGATACAAATTATCAAACCAAGCGCTAATTGATAAATGCACAAACCACATCCTTTTAATTTTAAAGGTTATACCAGAAGAGTTTGTTAATTTATTATTTGATTAATTTATTTATTTATTCATTTAGTGAGATTTTTTGCATTCAGTAACAAGTCATTGATTTTGGTAGGATTTCTTTTACTTTTGATTCTGATTATTCTTTCAAAGCTCTTCAGTGGAATTAAACTGTCAGTGTGGTGCACAGGGTTAGTAATACCAGGAGATGATACATTTACACAGGGTCCGAAATTAACACTCGCCACTCGCCAAATGCGAGCAAATTCTCTGTCTGGCGAGTTAAATTTAAAGCGCCATCCGCCACATGGCGAGTAAATCTTTTCACCAGTAATGTTAATCAGTATCAGTCTCACGGATCTCTGTGATGCTCCCCCGATCGGGCCAGTGCTGCCTTGTCACTAAAGTTTAATTTGCCGTGCGCAAATACAGTCTAATGGTGCGTTCACACCGAAAGCCAAGCGAATATGCGCATCGCGTCACTCGCTGTAGTTTTTCCCGTCACTAGCGCGAATAACAAGAAGGCGCGATCAACCATGGCAGAGATAAATACGATCGCTGCTTTGTACCTGTTATGTAAGTCCTAAATACACCAGAAAGCCAAATGCCGACGTGTCTGGGTTCACAGCACAGTAATGTATCACAGATATATCTCAAGAATTCTAATATAAACAAAGTGTAGAGAGAGTGTAAATAAGAGATTGATCTTGCGGTACAGAGAGCGTCGTTGATTATAATAGAGCTCTGTGATATCGGAAACTAAGATGAGTGACGGCTTTTAATATTTTTTATGGGAGTTTGTAAATGAGATATTGATTTAATACAGCAGTTAAATAAACAAGAAGTTATTATTAGGTGACTTACATTGTCTGACAATAACACTATGGCTGATTTTCCGTCGTCAAAATTATTCTGGACCAAGTCACACTGTGTTTGATTGTAGATGTGCAACGGCTCTGCGCGTCTCCATTCAAACACAGCGGTGTTTCTTTTATAAGTGAACTTGTTTTTAAACGAATCTTGTGAAATGATTCAATTTCCCATTCATTAAGAGAGTCACTTGCTTTATTCTTGAATGAACCATGCATTCAAACGAATCAAATGAATATGATTCAGTGATCAATTTCAGTTTCGTGCCGCCACCTGCTGGCATATATTTTTAGTTATTGAAATCTTAAATACTTCTTTAATTCTTTAAATTATCAATTTTATTTAAAGAAAAGTTATGCTGAATAAAAAGTGTATGTATAGTTATATTTGGCTTTTGACACATTTAAAATATGTGGCTAAGAAATAAATATTAACTTTTTTTTTTCTTTTTGGTGGGGCCAGTAAAAATTTTGGCAGGGCAAGTAAAAATCTGAACCACTGGCCCGATCGGGCCAGTAGAAAAATTCCTTAGCGTTGAACCCTGCTGTGGCACAAAGACTGCGTCAGAAGCAGGAGGCCAGATTTCATGGACAAAGAAAACAAGTAGTCTGACTAGATCAGATAGTTCGTTAAAAACATTTCCAAGTTATAATAAAAAATCTAAAATGACCAAAAAGTTGTTTTTCTTATTGATGTTTTAATTGTCACTCCTCTCTGTCCGGAGCACATATAATATACAGAATAACGTGCTTTGGATATATCTGTGTTAAATCGTTCAGAATTTTGGCAGGTAAAAAATAAGCTTGGCCGGTGTGTCAAAAACTTAATTTCGGTCCCTGCATTTACAGTAGCAGTGCATTGTGGGAGTTGCTCACTTTTATTACTCACTTTCTCAGCTCTCTGCTCATTCATGGATGATTCCCTCTTTTCTTGCTTGTTCTCACGTACACATACAGAGAGACACACACACACACACACACACACACACACACACACACACACACACACACACACACACACACACACACACACACAGACACACACACAGACACACACACACCAACAAATCAGGTGTGAAGTGTGGTTAGCATTTCCTTTTAAGAGGGTTTTATGAGTCTGTTAGTCAAGCTAGTCACATTTTTTTCTAGTTTTAAACTTAAGCAAGTGTTTAGTTGGTAGACTGGTAAACTGGTAGTTTGCAGTTTGCATCCTAAAGTGGTTATGAACTGTATTTTTATTTATAATAAATAAATAAATATATTAATTAAGTGTTAAATGTGGAACTTTTTTTGAAAACTTACTTACTATTAAGTTTTTACTGTTGCGGCTGCGGGGTTAACCATTGCAACTTGATTTCTGTACTCTCACAATGTTTTCATCAGAACTAACACAGTGTAAACGTATGTTATAAGAGATTCATTGTGCAGTGTAGGCAGCATAAATTGATTATTATAACTCAACAGTAAAATGAACCAAACAAAGAAATAATGCTCCGGTCATTCACGGTTGAAAATAAACCGCTACTTTCCTAACGGTGTAGGATTCTTTTGAAGGTAATGTTATTTTTAGTCCATTGTCTCCTGTCTGTCACTTTGCTAAAGTGTTAGTGTCTGCAGGCAGTCTCGTGCTGACGTATTAAACATTATTGCGTAATATTTCAATAAAAGCTGTTTTTGGACTAGAAGGGAAGTGTTATGTTCTGAAACTTTATATGCTTTTAGTGCAATAACCTCTTATATGTCAAAAATTCTGAGAAAATTTGATTTTTCAATACATGACCCTCCCTAAAAACCAAATGGAAATTGCATAATTAAATTTTTTCCCCTGTGGAGTAGCAATACCTTGGAATGCTTTAGCAGTTGTATCATGACTAGGGATGGGTATCGTTAAGGTTTTAACGGTATTACTACTTCTATCGATACCACTCGATTCAGTACTTTACCGGTACTCTTATCGGTACTTTTTGTCGTGTTTTTAATTAAAAAACCGAAACAAATTGAGAACAGAAATAACAACACTTTAGTTTTTAAATGTAAAATAATTATCTATAGTTTAGCAAACACCAATGTTTGAGCAAATATCTGTTACACAAACAAAACCAATGATTGTAAAACAAATAAACACAATTTTCTTGTAAATGAATATACAATGAACTACAAATTAATTTTAGGTAAGCTCTGCTCTATAATTTCTTAGCATAGTTTATTATTATTTATCTATTTGTAAAAGCAGTACTATAAAGGCATTTTAATGTTTAATATATTTAGGCTACTGCATAAAAATATTCGAAATATTTAGCCTATATGTAGGCTATATGTATCTGAATGTGTGTTTTTTTGTAAATTATTAACATTATAATACTGATTTAGAGAGACCTTATGTGATGTTAATGTCGTTATTTTAACATAGCATGCATACCTGAGGAGACGGATGATGAAGTAGAAGCTAGGCAGTCGAACATTTCTGCACATAATGCACTTTGGCTAGATGTTTTGATAAATTGCTTGTGTTTCCGACCTTTACAAGCAAAAATGTTGTTGCACTTGTTGCAACGAGCATTGTCCGTGTTCACACGGGTGAAGTGTAACCATACTTTAGATTGTTCTGCGCTCTCCACCATTGTCACTCCATTGTCACAGCGCGAGCTCTTTCGTGTTGTCTGCGCGCGAGCTCTGTTTACTGCGGAACAGACTACATTTTGTGCGTGAGATAGCAAATAACGGCAGTGCAGGCGAATTACAAATATTATCGCAAATTACAAAAGGCTGGTCAGGTAAAATACGCTAGGTAATGTTTATTTAGCAATAATAAATAGGACATTTATTTTTTTAATTTCTCCAGTACCGACAGCAGAACCGTTAACGTCAGAGCTTATCGATACTTCGGTCTTTTATAATTTGGCACCGGGGCCGATAAAGTACAGGGTTTCGGTACCCATCCCTAATCATGACTGATTTTGTTTTACATCTTTCGTCATGAGTGTTGCATTTTTAAGTGTCAAGTTAACCTCTAAAATCACAGTTTCTATGAGCTTCTATAAGCTGTCCACCATATTGGAACAGTCAAAACCAGTCCATGAACACTTGAAAGCAAGTTGACGGTGCGTCTGCAGTTGTAGTTGTACGCATGTATGAATATTTATATCTGAATTAGACTTAAACTAACACAATACAAGAAGACTTAGCCATTATCTAACATTACCATTGTTTAAAAAACAGGTCATATGGTATTTTAAGGCGTCCGGTTGTCCCCTACAACAGGTTTAAATGCTTATAAGGTAATTTTCTCAAAAATGTTGTTAATGATTTTGAAACGGTTTATTCGATTCAGTTTTGCCTGTAAACCCCTTCCTTCCATAAGCCTACTCTGCTCTGATTGGTCAGCTAGCCAAGTCTGTTGTGATTGGTCTTTGTAACACTTCACAAAACTGCTTTTTGGAAGTTCAAACTTGGGGGATGACAAGAGAGTACATTATCCGTAAATTTTTGTTCTGGAAATGAACTGATCCTTTAAGGCGATTCAGAATCGACTCTCTCTTTTAAAAGACAGTATCTTTATTTATCATGCACTTTTATGATTAACAACTTTTCAGACTTACAGATAACTGAGGTTACAAACTACAAAAAATATATTTTTTCAGAAACCAAAGAACTGTTCTTTAAAAACTTTGTAATATTGTAATATTAAGTTAATACATGAAAACACATTTTGGCATCTTGGAAAACTTTTTTTACCATGAGGGACAACAACATTGACATTTCCAAGATGGCTGACACATCAATGTGTGTGGAACAGAGATTCTAAAGGACCTTTATGCATAATTAGACGTTTTTATAAGATTCATGCTTGCATTAACACATTTTTAGCAGCAAAAACACATTTTATGTTTATGTACCTACTTCACCATTTTTTGGGAAATCATTTGTACCCACACTTAAAAACAGCCATTTCTTTTATTATATTGCTGGTTTAAAATGGACTGGAAATTAGAAATCACACACAGAATTACTAGAGACAACAGTAATAATCAAAAGGTTAATATTTATTATTAAGCAAGCACACCCATGGGCAAAAATATAAGACAATTTAATTTATTTGGAAAAATACTGCATAGTTTACAATATTGCATGCATTTAAACTCGTTTAAGAAGCTTTTCAGAAATAAAAAATCTAATGTTTAAAGGTAACATTTTAATTGAAGTGTATTCAACCATTCTTTGTAATCCTTTTTCACCGAAATAGATTCTAATGCTGGCTAACGCCGAAATCTGAGCTGGTGATTGGCTGCTGTTTGGCGGGGGAATTGCAAAACCTCAGTCTGCCGCCTCTTGTTTCACTCGTAGCTAAAAGATGCTGTGGCTGACTCCATAACCTGCTCATAAACAAACACTACTGAGATTAAAGAACATATTTTAACATCAAAATAAATTAAATTCAGTGTTATAATAATTAAAATCAACCTGTTACGCAAGGCAAATTATGTTTCTATCATGTGAAACGACTGCTGCTGACGCATTTAGCTGGTTGACATCTCGTCCCTGTATGCTGGGTTTCGTAAAATTACGCATTTACAGCACCGTAAAGACTTTATGGATTAAATAAAACTTATGCAAACCTTTATTTCACTTAAGAAGTGCACCAGTTAGGCTGTGTTGAGAACTGCTCTCTCCTGTAGAGGATGCAAAAAAACTAGTGCTCTAACTGTAAGCCAACAGCTGTGTTGTTTTGTCAGGGGGAGGGGTGTATAGTTTCAGCTGTCAGTGAGATTGACCCAGCCACTAACCCAATGGCTGGGTAACACAAAAACAACCCAACATATGACCCAACAGGCTCAACTCAGCGGTTACGTAGAAAAAACAACCCAGCATTTTTTAGACTGCAGAAGTGAGCTAAATCTGGGTGTCCTCATTTGTAAAAGCGATTTAAAAAAGTAAATGCTAAAAAGTATTTTTTTATGTTTGGGTTTGGTTATAGTATTTGTAGCTAGCTGTATATAAAACTAAAGAACTCTGTAATGTGCTCTTTTAGATGGCTAAGATAATGTGTGCATGCATAAAGGTGACATTTTTTTTCTTTCTTAGGTTAGTTGTTCACCACAGGTCTAATGATGTTGCACTGTGCTCCTGCAGAGAGTAAACTCTCTAGACAGGAAGAGGGAGGTGTGTGTGTGTGTGTGTGTGTGTGTGTGTGTGTGTGTGTGTGTGTGTGTGTGTGTTTGGAGAGCACTGTTTACAGTGTCTGCAGGCAGTGCCCACCATCATTTCCGCTCGGTTTATAAAACCACCAAAACATTTCAAATAGCAGAAAAAAGAAAACCCTGCTCTGAATCAGTGAACTCTTTAATGAGATTAGAAGTATCATCTTTTCTCAAACACAGGAGGACATAAAAGTTTGTGAGGGCGTGGAACGCTGTTAATGTACAGTAGTGTAAGCTAGTTTTGTACGCATGAAACTCATTCAGAGTGACGCATAAGGAGGAATAAAAGCAACTACTCATGTGTCCACCCACCTACAGGCACACAGTTTTCTGTGTCCACAATGACACTAGAAATCCTACGTCATTTCTTACAGCCAGCATGTGTCAAAACTCGTGTTGAGAGGGAAAAAGGGAGGACTGAGGGGATGTTCATGCAGAATGCACTTTTGGGCTGTTTTTCCGGTGTTTATGTAAATATCTGCTAGACAGGCATGTTTGCTCAAGTTAAAGGGATAGTTTACCCAAAAATGAAAATTCTGTCATTAATTACTCACCCTCATGTCGTTCCAAATCTGTAAGACCTTCAGAACACAAATTAAGATTTTTTTGGTGAAATCCGAAAGCCGCTGTTTCCCCCCCCCCCACTTAATTTAGTTTTCTTTGCCCACTTCTTGTAGCTTCGTAAAATTATGATTGAACCACTAATGTCACATGGACTATTTTAACAATGTATTAACTACTTTTTTCTGCCTTGAACGTGGTAGGACCCTTGCTGCCTATGGAGGGTCAGGAAGCTGTCAGATTTCATGAAAAATTATATTAATTTCTGTTCTTGGGACCGATTAATGACAGAATTTTAATTTTTGGGTGAACTATCCCTTTAAAAGAAGTTCAACTTTTACAAATATAAGTATCTAGCCCATTCACACTAAGAAGGGTAACTATAACGTTAACTATATTGGTGTCCACATCAATGCACAATAACAGTTGTGTCACCTGCCACTTTAAATGTTCAAGCTCTTTATATTCGGGTGGTTTCTGATTTGCTGTATTTTCTTCATTAGCTGGAAAATATTGCGTTTAAAGTGATTTCAACAGTATTGTTCCTTTTTGTCATTATCAATAAAGCTATGAGGACTTTACTTTTTTTTAATTTATTTATTTTTTTTATTTACATTATTAAAAATTTATCTGTAACCGTTATTGTTACAGTTATTGTGCTTGGTGTGAAAAGGGCCTTAAGTGATTATCAAAAAACACTCAGCCAAGAGCTTGTTTTGTTATAGAATAAAAAAGTCCAGTCTTAATTGCTGATTGGTCAATACAGTGTTTCTATTGTGCAAATAAACAATACAGTAACAGCTGTGAAATAAATATCAATAAACAATGCACACATCATAATGTACAAGCAACTCTTAAAGGGATCGTTCAGACAGAAATGAAAATGAAACCTACACTACCAGTCAAAAGTTTTTGAACAAGAAGATTTTTAATGTTTTTTTTAAAAGAATTCTCTGCTGCTTACCAAGCCTGCATTTATTTTATCCAAAATACAACAAAAGCAGCAATATTGTGACACATTACAAACATTTTTTGAAATTAATACTTTTATTTAGGAAGGATGCTTTAAATTGATCAAAAGTGATGATAACGACATTTGTAATGTTACAAAAGATTTCTATTTCAGATAAATACTGTTCTGACTGGTAGTGTATATGACATTAATATGACATATGACCAACACAAAAGGAGATGTTTTGACAGAAATTTCTTAATTTCACACAAGGAAAGACTGGTTTAGTAAAACATCAGAGTAAGTAAATGATGACAGAATTAAACATTTTTGATGATCCTTTTCATCATGAACCTGTGGGATGGCGCTTTATGAATTTATCTAAATTTGTATTCCTGATATTTCTAATGTCTGCTAACGGTTTTATAAAAGCAGTGATGCACTCAAGGCCATGTTGTATTTTGAACATTTTCATAGCTAATGAAGGGTTTGCTAACAATAGCATTTAGCCTTGACAAAATTCTCAATACTGTACATCTTTGAGTGCGTTTTTAATATAGAAACAGAGTCACAGTGTTGTTTTCAGGTGATTCGACCTATTATTGATTTGCTCAGAGCTGGTTAGGAGAAAGTATGTTAACAGTAAAAAAAATAACCTTTAAATATTACTAGTGCTGATGTAGCAGCATCACTAGATGGCAGCAGAGTGTTTGTTTGGTCAGTGTGTGGTCAGCAGGCTTTGTGTATTAAAGAATGTATTTTAGTGTCTCAGAGACCAGTGTTTGCCGCTGGCAAGATATGGTGGTTATTTTGACAAAAAAAAAAAAAAAGAAAAAAAAAGAAATTAAATGAAAAGCTCTGTTAGCTACCTCGCTCCTATTTCTCTCTCAATCACTCTGTTACTTTATTTCTAATAAAAATACACCTTATGTAGTGTATTTTACAGATGGAGAGTTAGTATGGGCATCTACAGGCAGAGCTTAATGGTCATACTGCCCCTAATTAAACATCTCACACACTATAAAAGAACACAAATAAAAATGCTAAGTATATTTTACTCCATATTATATTTTCACACCACTGATATTCATATTTGATCAGTATGCTGGTGAGATGCATTGTGCATGAACACAAGCAGATATCCAACCACCGTACCCACTAGCCAATCAGAGCACAATGCTGTGACCTCAATAGATCAAAGTGATTTTGGTTGGTACAGAATGAGTGGTAGCACATTCACTCAGAGGGGAATTTGTCTCATTCTTCTGAATGAGAAGCCCCCCCTGAGCTGATCCAGGAACAGCTCTCCTGTCCCACCTGCAGACTGAATCCTGTAAACACAGCAAATGCATTGTCAAATTAATGAAGCCTAGTATTTATTGTCTATGTCCAGATAAAATAGACCACCATGTGTTGTCAGCACACACATGATTTCTTTATATATGTTTTGATGTGGAGAATTCTGAAGTTATGGCTTTTGCTTGAAGAAATGAGAGGCACATTCTCTGCCTCTGTGATGTAGTGATATAGTGACTTCGTATATTGTTTTATTTCATGGGCTGTTTGTGTGTTTTGCATTTGTGCGTGTTATTCTTATGTTATGAATTTTGTTTTTGTGCTATTTAAAAAAAAATGTTTTGTTTTTAGTTTTTTTATTTATGTTCTGATTTTGTTTTTTTGTTGTTGTTTTGTTTGTTTAGTATTTGTATAAAATCTTTAGCAGTGTGGAACTGATAGTAAAGCTGTTGCTTAACAGGCTTTTTGTGTTTGTGCTATGGTTTGTTTTGTATTGTTTTTATGTGTTTTTTTTGTATTTTGTTTTGTTTAGTATATTTAGCATTTGTGTCCTATGTTTTGAATTTTGTTTGTGCTTTTTTTAGTTTTGTTTTTGTTTATTTTTTGTTTGTTATTTAGTTTTTTTGTTGTAAAGTAAAGCTGTTTGAAATAAGTGAAAGAGAGACTTAATTGTGTGCTATGTTTTGTTTGTTTAATTTGTGTGTATGTGTTTTGTTTTTAGTATTTTTTTTGGTTTTGTTTGTTTGTGTTGTTTAGTATTTTTGTTTTATGTTCTGTTTTTTTGTTGTTATTTTGTTTTTGTTTAGTATTTTTGTATATAGAATCATTAGTAGTGTAAAACAGTGTTAGTAAAGCTGTTTGAAACAGCAGAGATAGAGAGATATGTTTAATTGTTTAACAGGGCTTTTTGTGTTTGTGCCATGTTTTGATTGTTTGATTTGCTTTGTTTTTGTTTAGTATTTTTTGTTTTGTTTTGTCTGGTATTTTTTTCCCCCATTTGTGTGATTCTTATGTTTTGAATTTAGTTTGTGCCTTTTTTTGTTTTGTTTTGTTCCATTATTTTTGTTTTGTTTTTTAGTATTTTTGTTTTGTTTACTATTTTATATTTTTTTAGTAGTAAAGTAAAGCTGTTTTAAATAAGAGAGAGAGAGAAAGAGAGAGGGTTAATTGCTTAAGAGGGCTTTTTGTGTTTGTGCTATGTTTTTGCTGTTTGAATTGTTTTGTTTTTATGTTTTTTTTTTTTTTGTTTGTTTTAGTATTTTTGTTTTGTTTTTCTCTGGTAATCCCCCCTCCCATTGGTGTGTCTAGATGTTTGGAATTTTGTGTTGTTGTTTTTGTTTAGTTTTTTTTTTCTGTTCTGTTTTTTGGTTTCGTTTAGTATTTTTGTTTTATTACCATTCGGTATTGTTGTTTTATTTGTATGGAATCTTTTATAGTGTGAAACAGAGCTAGTAAAGCTGTTTTAATTAGCAGAGAGAGAGAGATTTAATTGCTTTACAGGGCGTTTTGTGTTTGTGCTATATTTTGTTTGTTTTGTGTTATTTTGTGTGTTTTTTTTGTATTTTGTTTTGTTTAGTATATTCCTTTTGTGTGTTTTGAATTTAGTTTTTTGTTTTGTTTTTGTGTTTTTACTATTATTTTTCATTTTGTTTGTTTTTGTTTTATATTCTTTTTTTAGTATTTTTGTTTTATTTGTTAGTATCTTTTATTTGTATAGAAACTTTTTTGTTTGTTTGTTTTGTTTTGTTTTTATGATTTTTGTTTAGAATTTTTTGTTTTGTTTTTGTCTGGTAATTTTAAATGGACCAGCAGTGTGGTCCATTTAAACAGCCATGCCAGTAAAGCTGTTTGAAATTGCACAGAGAGAGACAGGGGTGAGAGGGTTAATTGCTTAACAGGGTTGGTGATTTGAAGAAGATAGCAGTGAAGAGAACAGACTGAGGGACAGAACTGGATGATGGGGAAAGAAAAGCTCATCTTGAGTGTGGTTTGGGGCTGATTGTGGTGTTTGCAAGTGCGTAACTTGACCTGTCAGTTTTAATTAATGTGATACTGCAACCCCCATGATTCAGTACCCACCCTCTGTCTGCATGCCTTCTCTTGCTTTCTCTCTCTGTTTTTTATTCTCTCCTCCCAGCAGTCAAATGCCCCTGCTGCTGGTGCCAGGGTTGTGTTAGAAAGCAGAGGGTATGTAGCATCAGTCATACTATCAGCGGTGGAGCTTGGCCTGAGCTCAGCTCAGAGAGGAGGGTGAAGGGTGGAGGAATAAATGGAAGACTAAGAGATAAAATCAGAATGAGAATAAGATTTATTTGCAAGTATGTTTACACACAAGGAATTTATCTTGATGACAGAAGAACCTTTCACTGCACAGAACAACAGGACACAGATATTAAAAAATAAAAATAAAATATTATGATTTTACTGGTTTACTGTATTTTTTATTAAATACATGTAGCCTTGGTAAGAATAAAAGACTAAATAAACAAATAAATAGATAATGGATAATAGAAAAAGCTCTATGGGTTTCCCAGCAGTCAGTGGGGCAGAGGGCGACACTCTGTGAGATCCAGCTCCATTCAGTGCTAATGACAGCGGTCTGGAGCTCTCGCCACAGACCATGTTAATGGCTTTCTGACCGCTCAGCAAGATCAAGCATCAATTTTTTATTGCCCATTTGTGATTCAACAGGAAGAGGACAAATGTGGCATGTGTTTGTGTGTGTGTGTGTGTGTGTGTGTGTGTGTGTGTCTGTCTATATCCTGTGGTGTGTTTGTTTACTACGGTCTACTATCTGCATGCTATCTTTACATTTTCTGAAGTGGTGTTTTTTTTGTTTTGGTTCTCCACAGAGCTATTACCACCACAGAGTGTCCCCCCTCAGTATTTAGGTTAGTAGGTTTTTTTCCGTGTCTGTTCCGCTGCCCCTCGTATTGGTACCATACCAGTTTTTGGACAAGATTAAAAAGGTTTAGGTATCGGCCAGTATTAAATATTTATTTGTGCACATGGTCATTTCCCCTGTGTTTTACTTTTACTGTGATTTTGTGCTAAATTGAAGTTAACCTTTAACACTTATAACTTAATAGCAATGTTTTTTTTTATTTAATGAAACCAAGAAACCGAAACTGAAAATAATGTTTGTTTAATTCTAAATGAATTAGTTAAATTGATTTAATAATCACCTTGCAAATCACAAATGAATTGTATACAAACATTTAAATTGCACCCAATGCAGTTTTTATACCAACTTGTTAATGACATAATTATGTTTCTAATCCAATTTGTTTTGCAACAAACAATTAAATGGTTGCTGTTATAAAACCTTCAATACATTAAATAATGACAACATATTAAGTAAAAATAATCTTTTATAGTTATGTAGCTATAGAGCCACTTAACGGACATTACAAGTCAGAACTGCTGTGACACGTGTGAAACCAATGTCACATAAAACGTACCATCAGTCTGTTCATCTGTTACGCTTGCTTGAAATGCTGATTGAGTGATTACATGGGACATAATACTATTTGGCAAATTGTTCTGTTTCCTTCAACACACCTTCTGTTGTTCTTTTATGTTCATTTATTCTATAACTAGTAGTAAAGCGAAAGAAATGATTGGTTTAGAACTGAGGTGGCTACAATTATCTGTCATGGCAGAATAAAGAGTGTCAAAACAACATTTATTGCTTGAATTTCATTTTAAAATTGACAGATTTTAAAATGACAAATTTGAAAGTTGAGACTGAAGTAACAATGCACAAAGCTTACTGTGATTTTTGGATGAGAGGCATGCAACAAATATTTTGTTCACTCATCAACTTAAAAAAAACACCATGGGGTTTTTTACACCACACCGTTTTCAACTAAAACTGGAAATCAATATTAGCAATCACAGACATTCATATTGAATGGAATTATATTTTTCAGCTATTGAGTTTGCTGAAAAACAGTAGGTAATTTGCTCTGGGTTTTCTATGAAGGTTGTGTGAGATAAACAGACTTGGCTTATTCACACAGGATTAAAATTGCAAAGTAAGTTTGTAAAACTCAAATTTTTTGAAAGCCCGACTGGAAAACTCAACTCTGCAGAATTTAGCTCCAAGCTCCAGCTAAATTTCAATACATTCATCCAGTTTTTGTCCTTAAAATGCTATTGTGACTCGTGAGTAGGATTCATTTCTTATGCAGCTCATCCAATGCCTTCTTTGCTAAATCCAAAACATCATTTTAGAACTAGTAATGACACTTGAGCCGTTGATAGCAGACTAATGCAGTTAATAATAAAGTTTAGACAGACCAACAGATAGACGGCAAGAAAGATTAAACTTGTGAATTACCTCTCTCAAGTCTGTATGTCTCTCAAAAGTGATTGGCAGCATCGTCTATACTAATAGTGAAACTTTAAGTTCATTTTCTTCAAGACCACGCTGTTGTTACCTCGCTTGAGAGAAATGTCAAGTATTTTTTAAGTTGTTAATCGTCAGAACAGTGCTAACAACATTATTACGTGTATGCTAACGTGTATGCTAACTGTATGTGTGTGCGTCTAAGGGAGAGAGTGTGGGAGAAATAGAGTATGTGCTTTCCGTACATAATAAAATGTAATATTGCTGCAAAAACATGGAAATAATCTGTCGTTTTTAACCTATTGTTTACTGTATTTATTTGTTTGGCCAGTGTTGTCGTGGGTTTTGGTTATTTTGTTGGTTTTGGGCTGTAAGGACCTTTGAAATAACTGAAATCGTGTGGCGAAGTGATATAGACATGTAATGTGGTCAAGTGCTGCCTGGAACTACGTTTTCTGTGCGTGTCCCTGAAAATAATGCACACCATTAGATGGTGTAGTAGTATGGCCCCGTAGTACTGTCCTTTTTCCTGAGTAAACGATGAGCGCTGCCATTACGAATTCTAACGTCAGATTAGATGCACTTCTGTCTCCATAGGAACCCATTCAAATAGCGCCCATCTGTTTTTAATGCAGCTAACATCTACACACTCATTAAACTTTGAGGAGTGAGGCACTGACAAATGACGGTCATTTCAACATTGTAAAGTGATGGCGCATTTGAATAGGTTTAACATCAGATTATCAGCTCGGAATATACAATAATTTTACTAGAAACACTGGAGACCAGAAATGCACAGCATTCTTCAAGTTAAGAGTCAGACGTGACTTCCACGTTCAGGAAAAACGTCTATAAGGTTTATTAGCACTTATATTTGTCTCAATAAACTCAGTGGTGCACACAGTACTCTCCAACCTATTTGTGGACATGATATTTTAGTATTATCTATCCAAAATACCACTTTTTATTGACTAGTATTGCTAACAATGGACATGTCCATCTTGGGTTTTTTTGACTTCTCTTCTCTTGAGTGTGAGATCATTCCCAGCCCCTACATCCGACTTCCGAGGTTAATGAGGCGCAACATAAACTCACTAGGAAAGTGGACCTTGAGGGCAAGAGTTGAGATCACCTGGAATAAAGATTGATTTGGGGTTTTAAACATTAGTATTGCTTCCGCCCAGCCCTAGAGTCCACACGTTTCTCAGCCATAGCATTAAAATAATTTGTGGTTTTTGGAGCTTATATTTTAGTATCAGTGCACTAAATAATTAATTACTAACCATATTAAATTCAAGTTTGTTTGTGTTGTTTTGATATTTTTTATTTTTTTATTTTTACATTTCCTTGAGTGTGTCTCTGCGTGTAAATGTTATTCTTCTTTGTGCCCAGTTTGTGTAGCACATCACTCACAGAAGCCCCCGTTGTGTTGGTGTCACATTGGCCTTCATCCAGAAACAAAGGGGTGTGTGTGTGTGTGTGTGTGTGTGTGTGTGAGAGAGAGAGTGTGTTATGCCAGATCCATATTTGATGAACTGCTACTTATCTCTGCCACGAGTAGCCACACACACACACACACACACACATATGTAAGAATGTTTCTGTCTGTTTCTGGTTCTTATGTGTGTGTGTGTGTGTGTGTGTGTGTGTGTGTGTGTGACCTATATTATTTCCCTCTTTGTTTTAACGTTGTCACTTTGAATAGTCTCATGCATAGACACAACTGGACTGAGCAGAGATTGCTTTGTGCTTGCACACATTTAGATGCCCATGTGCGCACACACACACGCACACTTGGCAAGAGACAGCGCTTTAATTTGGGGTCTTTGGGGGCCTTTCTAAAGGTCTGACTTTAGAAGACCTCTGGCGAGACATTAGAGTATGTGTTTATGAGTTATATAGATCTTAAGTGTTTAAGTGGATACTTTGAGATGCCCAGTTTATGTTTGAATCTGTAATGAGCAAGTATACTGTACGTGTATGTGTGTGTGTCTGTGTGTGGACGGTGTTCTTTGTGTTGGGTTTAGTGCCGGCAGCGTGCTGTGAAAGGTTTGGGGGGGGGGGGGGATCCTCCCAGAGCCTTTGTGTCCTAATTGAAGTTGTTCAGTCTGGCTTATCACAACCCATGCCCCGTGTGTGTATGTGGGGGTGGGGTTTGGGGGAAGAGGGCTGTCTTTTTAGGGGTTTGTAATGGGGGTTCCTTGTTGCCCAAGGCATGATGCATGAAGTTCATTCCCTCTCTCTCCCTCAGTTAATTGGCATCTTTATCAGTGGAATGAAGGGAGGGCTTGTAAACATTGATTTCATTGTTATATACATGATCTGGTGAGATGTGTCTTGTGAAGTAAGCGGTCCTTTGTAGTTCAGATAGATTAATTAATGCATCCTAATGAAAGAGCACGATACTGTGTATTAAGATGAGCTGTTTGTTGAGGTGGATCATTTTTAATTAGAGGCACTCAGATACTAGTGTTATTTTTGTTTTTTTAAATTAAATGTCCAAATGTTTCTTGAGCACCAAATCAGTATTAGAGTGATTTCTGAAGGATCATGTGACACTGAAACTGGAGTAATGGCTGCTGAAATTTCGTTCTTTCTTTCTTTAGTGAAACAGGGGGAAAATAACAATATATATGGGGATAAGTTATTTAAACAAATTGAAGAAGTTAAAACATTTACAGATAATTTATCACCCCCTTGTCATTCAAGATGTTCATGTCTATCTTTCTTCAATCGTAAAGAAATTATGTTTTTTGAGGAAAACTATTCATGATTTTTCTCCATATAGTGGACTTCTATGGTGCCCTCAAGTTTGAACTTCCAAAATGCAGTTTAAATGCAGCTTCAAAAAGCTCTAAACGATTCCAGTCGGTCTTATCTAGCAAAACAATCGATTATTTTCTAAAGTGAACATGCAAAGAAGATCAAAGGCCTATTAGAAAAAAAGGTAAAACAGCAATGTAGGATGATTTAAAAAAAAAAAATTAAATTAATTGTCAATTTTTTTTTTAGAAAATACCAATCGTTTCGCTTGATAAGACCCTTCTTCCTCATCTGGGATCATTTAGAGCTTTTTGAAGCTGCATTTAAACTGCATTTTGGAAGTTCAAACTCACAGGCACCATAGAAGTCCACTATATGAGGAGAAATCCTGAAATATTTTCCTCAAAGAACATAATTTCTTTACAACTGAAGAAAGAAAAACAATAACATCTCGGATGATAAGGGGGGTTAATACATTATCTGTTATTTTTGTTCTGGAAGTGAACTTCTTTAAATCACATATCATAACTTATAACTTATTAGTTTCAGTTGAAGATATCACTGAAGTACACTAATGCAGTTATAATCTGTGTACTATATCATGATGGATTGATGTTGTGTGACATGGCAGAAAAAACATACTCCCTCACCACATGACTGAATGTCACAACACATTATATTTCATGCTGTTAGACTTATTTTGATATTAGGCTTGAAATGCATAAAAAAGCTACTAAGGCATTATTCAACCAATAATAATGAACAGTTTTTACCTTTGATCTGTAAACAGCACATTACATCCAACCATACATTCATATCTGGTGTGTAGAGAGTGCCAGTGTGAGATGGGTGTCCTTGTGCATATCTCACACAGCATGAGCCCAACACGAGCATCATCAGCCTCTCCAGGACCAGCGAGACTGAGATGATGAGCTGCCACAGGAACAGACAGAGAGAGATTTGACACGGCCCATCTGCTCCAGACCTTACACACTCCTCAGTGGATTCTTCCCTCTCTCCTTCCCTCTATCTGCATCCCTCATTCTTTCATGTCTTTGAACCAGCCTCCTGCTGCGTGTGTTTCTCCATCCATCTCCTCTCCTCCAGAGTTTAGTGTTTTCGTTCCTCTCCCGAGGTTAGCGGTTCTGGTTTAGTGTTCCTGCTCTCTCCACACACACACACACACACACACACACACACACACACACACACAAAGCGATATATTCAATATTCAGAATATATTTGCAGTGATAAGTAAGCGACTTTATAAATATTGCATTAATCAATGTGCCTTGGCCATTAGATTTTCCTATAGAATAAAACATTAGACCAGTTTCAAGATCCTACTTGTTATAGCATTCAAACCAAGATATTTAACCCTTTATTTTAACTTGACTTTTTTTTATGTAATGAGAAACGTGTATGGCATCCCTGTAAATTGCAGTATGACTCAAACACATAATGTGTCTGAATAATGAGCTTAAATTTGAGCTTGATAATATTTAATAGGGCTAGTTCAGAGATAGTTTACCTAAAAATGAAAGAAAAAGAGTTAGTACACCCAGTATTTTTTTGACTATGGAAGTCAATGGGGTCCATCAACTGTTTGGTTACCCACATTCTTCAAAATATCATTATTTTTTATCATTATATCAATATTTATGTTCTACAGAAGAAAGGAACTTGTACAAGTTTGAAACAACATGAGGGTGAGTACATGATGACAGAATTGAAAAAAATTTGTCAAACTATTCCTAAGCATTAAATTACAGATAGAGATTTTTTTAAGGCATAGGCATCTATGAAAAATTGCTTGCTTACTATGAAAAAGTTTGACTTTGATTCATTTCCATGACTCAGTTCAAACTGGCTGTTTCAGCAAATCGATTTAAAGCTTTGATTCAGCAATTTGTTTGTGTCATCACTCAAAAATATTCAGAAGCCACTGTGTGAATGTATAAAAACCACTATACTGAAAGCATATTGAAAATATCAAATAAAAGTAATAAATATGGTAAACATGTCTATTCACTTGATAATTTTTTTTACTGGATTTAACCTGTAATTTCTGAATGTGGCTCTTCGGAAGGACAGCCATGAGAAGAAATGCGTTAATAATGAGACATACATTGAATATCATCAAAAGGCAGAAAAATCTTAAGATAGATATTTTACATTTTCCAACCCTGACACACACACTGTTTTTTGGAGAGTAGGGGGTTGTTACCACATTGTCCCAAATCCCTGTGGAGGATGCTTAATGTAAGAGCTGCTCCGAGAGAAAAAAGAAGTGTAGAGCCTGAGAAGAAGAGGCATTTGAATGAATAGTATCATTTGTGGTTCTTAAGGTGTTCTGGGTGGTTGTTAGGTGTTTGTGTCCTGGCCCAAGTATAAAAAGCCCACTCTTAAAGGGATAGTTCAACAAAAAAAAAAGTAATTTACCCAAAGTTATTTACCCTCATGGTGTTTCAAACCTGCATCACTTTTGTCTTCTGTGGAACATAAAAGAAGATATTTTGAGAGTTGTCTCAGTGTTTATTTAATTATATAGTATAAAGCTGTCACTAATGATTATTTTGGTAGTCAAGTAATTGGTCGATTATTCTAAACGATTATTCTGTGTACATAATATATGTGCATGTACTGTGTATATTTATTATGTATATATAAATACACATGCATGTATATATTTACGAAAAGTGTTGTTTATATATTAAATATATTTATATATAATGTAAATTATATGAATATAGATATACACATGTAAATATTTTCAAAATATATACTGTATGTATGTGTTTTTACATATACATAATAAATGTACACAGTACACACACATATATTATATAAACAAAAACTTGGATGTGATTAATCGCAATTAATCATTGCCCAGCACTAGTTTTATTGAACAAAACTGTTAAAATACTTAATGCATTATCAAATGCCGTCAGAGGGCACCAACGGTCTGACGATTGTTTTTACTCTTTACAAGACAATCAAATCCTTGTTTAATATTGACTAAACAACATTTAATTAAAATGTCCACTTAAGGGTTAATATTTGTTCGTTTCTTTATGACAGAAATGCTGCAGTCACTGTAATTTTTTAAATATGTGGACAATGTATAAATGTGTTAAAGATACTGATGTATTCTTCTATGTTTGCATAGGTTTAGCAATGATTTACCTAAATCTGATTAAATGGTGTATGTTGCGTTCTTAGATGAGTGTTATAATAATAATAAACCAAAACTCACAGCAATAGGCAGAGATGGAGTTTGAGGTGCTCCACACATGTAAATGATAACTGTTTGTGCGGAGCAGCGTTTACTGTGAACGAAGCAGTTCTGAGATGGATGTACGTAACCTGTTTAATTGAATCGGAGCATTTGTAAATTCACAATAGCATTATGCTTATGATTTTTAAATCTTGCAGCCTTGAAAAATGGTCTAATAATGTGTTTAATGGATTCTCGTGCATGGAATGCTGCGCTTCCATTATTTTGACGGTTACTTGACACGGGCAAGTTGCCATTCAGGATTTTTAAAAATCAAGTAAAATTGAATTAAATTGAGGAATCGTGACAGCCCTAATTTCATACAATGGAACACAATGGTCACCAAAATGGTGTGGTTTCTTCAAAATATCTTCTTTTAGGTTCCACAGAATTTAATTTAATGTTAATTATGGGTGAACCATCCCTTGAAATCTCTATGATATTCTTATAAATAGCCCCTAGATATGACTAAAGGACTTCAGTGTAAAGGTGTAAAAGTGTGGACACATTTACGGTTGTTTAGTACATTTTTGCAGGTGAAATCGTGTCATTTTAGGAATTAATATAATCAGAAATATCGCATCAAGACAAAAGAGTCAAGATTCAAGTTCAAGTTGACTGCATCAACCAACAGAATTCAGCTTGATTTGACATTGAATGTGCTTTATATATCACTACACTATTGACAATAGACATTTTCCCCATGAAATTTCAACCAAAATTCGCTCATGTGACCGAACCTTAAGTCTAGGGTTTTCTCCATGCTTTTAAAAATCTAAATCACAAAAAGTCAGTCATTGAGTTACGAACTTCAATACTTATTGTTAAGCATTTGTCCCTAATCGTAAGTATAAACAATAGTAATTGTGTACATGCCTTAGCAAGCACTAATTGCATGTAAGGATAAGAGTGAATGAAAAAGAAAGAGAGGATGAAAGATAACAGGAAAGAGGCAGTGGATCGAAGAAAAGAGGATTGAGTGAGCGAGCGAGCGAGCAAGCAAGCGAGAGAGCGGAGGAGGAGGAGTGCCTCCCTTCCCATAGCAACCGTTGGCAGCGATCAGCTCCAGCCTGTTGTCTTACATGTGAGGAGCCGTAGTACAAACCGACACACACACAGACGCGTGGATCTCTCCTCAGCAACACACAGCGGCTTCATATATCAAACTCAGATATGTTTAGCTCCCTCCATAATCATTAAGGAGATCAGGCGAGTGGCAGGCGAGTGAAGGGGAGTGTAAGAGTAAGTGACGAGAGCGGGGGAGCGTTCAGAGGAGTCGCAGCGCTGGAGGATACGGCAGGCGGGGGGATGGAGCACCTGAGCACTCGCGAGCTGCCCAGGCTCTCCTGGATAGACACTCTCTATAGCAGTATGTACTTAAAAGTCTCTTTCTTGCTTGTGCGTGTGTGAGTTGTGCTGAATTTGCCTGTGTTACTATTGTTATCTTCAGCTGTATGAGAATGACGCTGTCAGACATGGTATGTTTGTCGTTTAGTAACTGTTTGCTCTGTGACTGTCGGGCTTTTTGAACAAGTACAGTGGTACATAAATGTAGTAGTACAAAAGTACAGTGGTATATATCAAAATACCATGTTAACTAATATGTCACTGTATTATAGTATCACTTCAGTACTTTTGTTGTAAGTTAAAAGTTAAAATAGAAATGTTGCCTTGTCAACTAATTGAAATTAGTTCATAAAGTACTAAAAAAAAAAAATGAAAACTGAAAATATAAAAGCTCATTCAGATTCATTCATTTGTTTCAGTTTTCCCTCTCATTTCTTTCTTCCTTCTCTTTTTCTGCTTTCATTATGCTTATGATTTTTAAATCTTGCAGCCTTGAAAAATGGTCTAATAATGTGTTTAATGGATTCTCGTGCATGGAATGCTGCACTTCCATTATTTTGACGGTTACTCGACACGGGCAAGTTGCCATTCAGGATTTTTAAAAATCAAGTAAAAATGAATTAAATTGAGGAATCATGAAAGCCCTAATTTCATACAATTCCTTCTCTTTTTCTGCTTTCTCTATTCATTCTCTTTCTTTTTTCTTCTCGCATTCTGCTCTCATGCTGTATCTTACCTTTCTTCCCACTCTCATCCCTGTCTTCCTTCTGATTTCTTTCTTTCTTCCAATTGTCCCTTCTCTTGTCACTATCTACCATTTCCCTTTCTTTCTTCCTTCCCTCATCACTCTTTTCTCTTATCATTTGTCACCTTTTGTTTTCCTTTTCTCATCCTTGTCTTCTCCTCACTGTCTACTTTCTTTTTTTCTTCTCTCTTCCCTCTCATCCTTCTCGAGGTACCATTTCCCATCACTTCCTCTTACTTAAAAATATACCTCATTTTCATAGTTGACTGAGATATACCAAATTTGTTTGTATGAGACCAAAAGTACATGCTGTTCTCATGAATATTCAGATGTTGTGTTTACTGTTTACAGTCAGATGGGCTGTTTATCTCTTGGTGGAAGTCATGTGGGCTGAAGCGGTCAGAAGGGGTTTGTGGGTAATGCTGGACTGAGGAGATGCACTTGTTGTGGTTGTTTAGTCTGCCGTTCATTTGCTCCGGCTGTAAGGTTGAGTTACATAAAGGGCTTTCAGAGAACGTTAAATGGAGGAAAGGCTGGCAGAAACGCACAGATCACGCTGGAAGGGATGGAGGGGTAATAGAGCAGTGAGAGAGGGAGAGAGAGCTTTTTTCATTCACTACAGAGAATCCATTGAGGAGTTAACCAGGAAAGCACTAATCCACCGCAACCAACCCCCCCTCCACCCCACTCCATAATTTCACACTGAATTATGTGAGATTTGTGGTGTTTGTGCATGAGTGACGATGTGTGTGGGTCCGTATGATAATGTAAATAATTGGTAATTCAGGAAAAGGGGCAATCGCCCCACAAGATGTTATTAGTTTTACCCCTCATCCTCCCCTATTTACACCCTCACATGTCATGTGTGTGTGTGTGGTTAGTGTATGCTAGTATTATCATGTCAGCTCATGTGCTTTACGACTGAGGAAGCAGGAAGCAAGATTGATCATTTTTACTAACCATGGTTCATGGTATGTGTTTATCTGCCCATTTTAAATGCCCCTTTCTAAAATAGCCTACCGCTTACATTTAGAAAGTCTTCAAGTTTTGTGGACACACACAAACCAGTGATTAGTCAGGTGGTGACCATTGATTTACAAAAATCATTTCAGGTTTAGGAAGTGTTTTAACATTGCATTAACTACTGATAAACATCATTATGTAGGTTATTTACCCATTTATTTCTATGTCTTTGGAAGGTTTCTGTATTATTAATGCACACATTTACATTTTCTTTTTGTCACTTGATTCTCTTATATGTTTAGTTGAAGTACACCTGAGGTTTTTAAATAATTATTTTAATAATTAAGTATCACGTTTATTGGTTCTCTGACATTGGTTAAGGTCACATGACATGCAGGTAAACTAATACAATTTAATGTTTTTTTTTTAAAATTGATTTTAAAATGATTAATTTTAAATCAGGGTAATTCCATGTCAAATCAAACCAATTTCAAAACGTCCCTGGCTCAAATTTTTGATTTTGGTAATATTTTTTTCTGAAGAAAGATAGACATGTATAGTGATAAAAGCCAAAATATTGAATGTCAACTATTTTGTAGAAGGAGGTCAAAATGCTAAATTTCACCTAAGATTTAGAGTCAGATTACAGGGGGTAAAAATTGCTTCAGAAAGATAGCAGCATCATTATGCTTTTTTTTACACAGAGATTGGTAAGTCTGTTAGTAAAATCTGTTGACTTTATAAATCTTTGTTGCATTATGTGCCATTGGTGACCATTCACAATTTAGGAAACAGCTTTTTCAAGTTTTTTTCTAAAGTTTGCATGCCTGTATCTCAAGAAGTATTAACAATATCTTAATGCCCTTTTAGATACTAGGACCTAACAAACTTTCCTTTTGTCCTCTTTATTTCCTTCCATCAAGACAACTGCTTTGAACATACATGTCTTATTTTTTCAAAGTTTATGAACGTATAACTCAAGAAGTATTAAAGATGGCAATATTCTAGTTGATAATAACCTTTTGTTTTAAAATCTTAAATTGCAAGGCCCTACATTCTTCATTCCCAGAGATATGGAGATCTCAATGAGGCTCCATGTCCAGATTGTTGAATATTACTCATTTTCAGTGGTTAAAAAAACTAATTTGGTCACTTTGTATACAGCTGATACTTATTTTATATGCTGCCATCTTTCTAAAGTCATTTTTACCCCCCTGTAATTTGACTCTGAATCTCAAGCCATTTTGACCCCTCCTACAAAATAGTGGATTACTCGGAAAATATTCATCAGTGACATTTAATATTTTGGCTTTCATCACTATACATGATCAATCCAAAAAATTGACCCTTTAACATTTTTTATGATTTAATTAATTATTAGTTTTTCATTAAATTCAAAACCACTTGCAGTTCTCTCACAAACGCCAATTTGGGAAATCTTGATGCAATATAATTTTTAATGCACTTCATGTTGTTAATAACAACAAATGGAATATTTTCTTACTCTTTGTATTTTTGTGTCAATATGGTATAAGATTACCCTTTTTAAATCAATGTGATAAACGAGTTAGGTCAAAAGTAATCTAACAGTAGTCTGATTATATTTATTTTTATTTTTATTCTAAATATAAAACTAATTCCTATTTATGCCATTTGCATTCTTTTTTGATTGTTCTCTACTGCGGTAAAGCAAATGCACACTTCTGGTCAACCTAGTAAACTACTACAGTAAATAATAATAGCAAATTACCACACAACATTGCATTGAAATGGAGAGAAAGGGAGATTTCAACAGAACAAAAGAACAAGAGAGCATTACATATTTTCGCCCCTAATAAGTGGATATTTTCAGAGCTAAATTACCTCACAGGGGTAAAACATCTCTTTAGCAGGATGCATTCAGCATTTGTCTGGTTTTGATGACCTTACCAGTGAAAAAAAAACATTGAAAACACAAACCCAAATCAAAGCCCTCCTCTATCTCTGTCAGTCATGAGCTCTTTAACAAATTACCCCACCACTCATTAACATACACTAACAACCCTCATTAACTGCTTTGAAACAATAACAGTGTTTTTGGGTTACCTTTGACTGATACCGTTTTCATTGTTTGAACCCTTATTGTTCAGCGCCTTGGTACAGCCTTGTTAAAAAAGAAAAAAGTACAGCCATTTAATAATTTATAACCGTTATTAAACATTAAAAGGCTTAATAAAGGATGTACATTTCAAATGACGTGATGTTTCCATAGAGGCTAATAACAATATTAGTGAGAGTATATTAACAGCAGCAAATTTGATGTTTTCATAACATGCCAATGGGGAATTCACATTGCCAGATTTTGCAAACACATTAGTCATCATTGTATTTACGTATCTCTTCATCAATTTGTTTATCTGGTAATTTCAGGTCTGTCTCTGGAATGTAAATGGATTCATTCTGCTTATTAAAACCATATATTCATTTGATCTCTGTGGATCTCTCTTCCACCTCCTCACAGCATTTTCTCCATTTGCCTCACTGATATCATCTCCTGCCTCCTCTACACTCTTTCCCTGCTCGGTTGTCATGGTTTCCTCTGTTCGGAGTGGTTGAGAGGCAGTAAACTTAGTCAGACATTGATGTGGAGTGTGTGTGTGTGTGTGTGTGTGTGTTCAGGTCCAGCAGCTGTGGTCAAACTCTCTTTGTTAGACTGGTAGAACATGCGTCTTGTGGGATTATTCTCTCTCCCTGAGATATTCCCTCCTCTTGTCACTTCCTGTATATCTACATCTCAGATTCAACACACACACACACACACACACACACACACACACACACACACACGTTGGGTTTACATGTTTTATGGGGACATTCCATAGGCGTAATGGTTTTTATACTGTACAAACCGTACTTTCTATCACCCTACACCTACCCTACACCTAAACCTAGCCCTCACAGGAGATTGTGCACACTTTTACTTCATCAAAAAAACTCATTCTGCATGATTTATAAGCCTGTTTCCTCATGGGGACCTGAGAAATGTCCCCACAAGGTCAAAATCTACTGGTATTCCTATCCTTGTGGGGACATTTGGTCCCCACAACGTGATGAATACCAGGTACACACACACACACACACACACACTCACACTCAAATCTTCTCCTTTAAAATCTCCCAGCTCTTATTTTCGTTTTATGTATGTTATCTGGAGAGAGTTGAGCTTTAGTCGTGATGTTGAAGATACAGTAACCGACTGACACACTCTTTTTAATTTTCCTTCTCTCTGGGTGTGTTTTTCCGGTCAGAAGCAAATCAAGGTAATTTGTTGTAATCAAAACCTTTTATAAACTGAAAATCCCTTTTTGAAAAGCACTCAGTCGATTGTGAAGAAAATGGAAGTCAAAACGTACCGTAAATGCACTGTGTGTGGTCACATTTACAGTTGTTCAGTGAAATTTGCCAATGAAATCCAGTCACTGTAATAGAAATCCACACAGTTTGGAATATTGCATTGAAAAAATTCATTACAACCAACAATGTTATGTCATGTTGTGTTTTATAGTGAGCTTGTGTTGTAGATTCATTGCATCACATATTTTCACTCTTATACAACCTTCTTTATCATCCTGTGGTTGACGATACTTGTCATAATCCCCTTTGAGTCGTTTAGTTTCAGAGGCACACAGCAATATTGAGCCAGTTGCTCTCATGTGACTGTACATGAGCATTAGAAGAGCTCTGTTACATAAGAGAGAGAGAGAGAGTAAGAGACATACCTACTACTACAGGAGGGACATTGACATTTACGGACATTTTCTCAGCAAACCAGCTTACAAGAAAGTGCGCATACTGTGCTAGTGGCATTTACCAAAGCAGCTAGTCAAGAGCACAAGTGCAATACTAAAGCTGGATGTCAAGTGTGTGATCGAGTAGTAGAGTCTGTGTAGTCCTGCTGACTGGAGAGGCTCTCAACGGTGATTTGAGAGGTGTATGGGGGGTCAGGGGTCTGAAAGAAGGTGTATTCAAGTTTTAAGATTGATGCGAAGCAGATCATAAAATAAAAAAATATAGAATTTTATATAGTTTATTTTTATTATACTAATACAGTTTCAAAAACAAGGAAGAATAAAGAAAAAATCTTGCTGTAGATATGTCAATTTGCCATATGTCAATAAATTATAAAAAGTAATAGATTTATTTTGCAAGGATGCTTTAAATTGATCAAAAGTGATGATAAACACATTTATAATGTTACAAAAGATTTCTGTTTCAGAAAGAAGCCTAAAAAACTACTTAGCTGTTTTCAACATAATAATAATAATAATAATAATAATAATAATAATAAATGTTAAAAATATAAATATATAAATGTTAATAAAACTTTAGACTTTTTGACTGGTAGTGTACATTTTAATAATTTTTAATATCCATCTAATAAAATAAGTAAATGTTTTAAGTGTTGGTTGTTTTGTTATTTTTGGTGAAATTTTCTAGATTAAATATAGACTACTGTTCAAAAGTTTGAGGTTATGATTTTTTTTTATGTTTTTGAAAAATTGCAGGCTCAGTAGCCCCTTTAACACATATAGTCTATTATGGTAAATTACTGGTAAGAGATCATGTGTGAATGTTAATGTTTTTACGAGAAGTTAAAACATTACCAATAAATTACCGGTAATGTGCTCTGTGTGAACGCAAAAAAACCCCTAAAAAACATTACCAGTGTGAGCATGTACAATGCAACACAATACAACAACATTTTTTCTCTTATAGTCAGCGTTGCCAAGTCTGTGATTTTCTTGCAGAATTGGACTACTTCAACACTGTTACGCAGGTTTTTCCTGTCCATGGATTGAAGCAATGCTAATAACGTGGCCCGGATACCTGCGTATATCTCGTATATCATAGTAAATGACTATTGAAAGCTGCTGATATACACAACTAAATCTTCTCATGCAGGTGCAGAATGCATGTGTTAGTTTGCAATCAGCTGTAGTGTAAGCGGTGTGTTCAAGTGCAACTTTTTGGTCCAGATGCTGCCGACTTGAGGCGACAACACCGTCGGCTTTCGCTGCTGCTAGTTCTTTGAGGTCGGCTTGGTGTGTCCCGACCTTATTACAATGTCTCTGGGCCAAAAGCAGCTGCATGAATGTTAATGTTTGACCAAAAAAACACAGCCTTTAGAAGTAATTTCTAGTTAATGTCACAGATTTTACCGGTATTTTGAAACGAATGTGTGAATGGTGTTTTACCGGTAAAAACATTGAAAGTCAACAGCACATTTTTGTATTTAATGGTTAAGTCACACCAAGGTCTTACGGTTAAGGGCTAGTGCCACATGATCCTTCAGAAATCATTCTAACATGCTGCACTGCTGCTAAAGTAACATTTCAAATGATGCATTGGTGCCCATAGATCTCTTTGTCAAAAACATAATTCCTGTTTTTTTTTTTTTAATACAGAATTTTCTTTTCATTTAGTGAGAGGCTGTTGCAGTGTTTAGTTTGTGTACTGTAGCCATGTCAGCCTTCATTTTGTTTGAGCTCTGCTCTCA
This sequence comes from Garra rufa, assembly GCF_049309525.1. NCBI lineage: Eukaryota > Metazoa > Chordata > Actinopteri > Cypriniformes > Cyprinidae > Garra > Garra rufa. The sequence goes on from NC_133365.1 coordinate 18,617,810, forward strand.
TAGATGCTTGTGGGTAGTAAAGTCTTTATGAGAGATGGCTTTCTTGCGTTTTATGTAGAGCTGTAAAGGGGATTGTTGAAGCAGGGAGTGAGCTGCTGTTCTGGAGTGCACTCGTACTGCACAAGAACAAGACACACCATTTCCAGCCAGACAGTTTTTGGGAGAGAGGCGCTTGTGCATGATGTTTGAGCTCAGTGGCTCTAGTGTGACCCTCTTACTGCCTTGGTGAGATCTTCAATTAAGCTCTTCAGTTAAATATATCACTTTGAAGTGAGTAACGATGCATAAGTTGCATGACTAAGACTTAACACATAACGTCTGCTTGCAGCTGATAGTCAGGTTAGCTTAAATTTCTCGGAAAAGTGACTAAACACTTTCTAAACTATGATATTGCTTCAGAAGACTTGGAATGTCGCACACAAATTGTATGGACCACTTTTATGATACTTTTATGGCGCTCTTTGTCATTCTGGATCCCGTTCACTTTCATTATTTGGCTTTTAATTAATTATTTATGAACAATGAATGAAGTCTAACGACTTCTAAGGCACAGAGAGAGAGAGAAAGAGAGGAAAGAGACCCATTACAGCAATCTCAGAACTGTTCTGAAGCTAGTAGAGACAGTCACTCTTTTGCTGTTACATAATGGTGCACTGATTTGATGTTGGCGGCTCTGCAGTTTTCCCTTAGTTTCATGTGCAGGTCACATCCTGCTGTAGTGAGCGCAACAGATCCAGGCACCTTAACTTATCTTTTCACACTGAGTACAACTATGGGACTCGTATGCAACTATTACAGAAGGTTCAAACATTCACTGATGCTTCAGAAGGAAACACAATGTTTTAAGAGCTGGGGGGCGAAAACTTTTAGAATTTGAAGATTAGGGTAAATTTAACATATTTTGTCTTCTGAGAAACATGTAAGTATCTTCTGTAGTCTCAGAAGGGCAGTATTAATTGAACAAATTAATCATTTTTCTGAAAAAGAGCAGGTGGTTTAACTGTTCATATTATTAAACAAAAAAAAATACTGTTGTGGATCATTCAGGTGACAATTAAGAATCAAGTGTACTGTAAACTTTTGAACGGGTTAATTTTTATAATTTCAACTATTTTCTCTTGTGGACTATATGTAAATGTCTTTTATTTGTAATGTCTTATTCAGGTCAGTAGTAAATAAAAATTAACATGCATTTTGTACAATCCCTCTTATGTTGCTTTATGAAAACATTAACATTAACATTAATTTCAAGATTCATTCTCCCCATACATTCTTGTACAAAGCATGCTGGGAACTACAAATCCCTACTCAGTTTATGCAATTTTACATTAACATTAGTGAAAATTATTTATGTGTCCCAATAGAAAATGGGTTGAGTAAATCTCAGTTTTAAATGTTTTTTTTTTTAACTGAGGGGCCTCACGAAGTGGCTGTTAATTTATGTGCAGTTCTGAGCTTGCTTCATTTAACATGTTAAGCATTAAATTTATGTTATATGTATGCATAACTAAATCTCATAACTAGACTCATATGCCTTTTGGTTCTTTGTCCACCAAGGACTATATGTGTGTGTGTGTGTATTGTGTGTGTTTTCATGGTTGAAGACATGCCCTGCCCTGCCCTACCCGGCTGGTAACTGGGGACCTCTTAACTCTGCCCTTCAATTGTTAACCAATCAGAGTGCAGCATCAAAGACCACACACCAGACGGCTCAGCCAATGGGACCTCCGGCCTCTTTTTACTCCACCAGGGAGTCAAAGCGTGATTAAGCATTCAGGCCAGTGAAGAGGAAGAGAAGAGAAAGGGGTGGGGAGGAGGAGGATGACAGCAGAGTTGGCCGTGAAGAGCTCTCTCACCACAGGGGGTTCTCCTCGCTCCTCTTTTACCTCCAATCATTTTCAACCTTTCAGGTGTTTCCAGCCTTGAACATTTTAGTCGTTAGTCATGTTTAATGTTCTGAGTGATTACACACTAGAATACACCTCTAAGTCTCTGTGATGGCTTGGGTTCTTTCTTCAGTGTTTTGTTGAAAGTATTATTGTCCACCAGGTCAAAATCATAAGTCTGATTATCTAAAGATCTATAGCTATGATTTTTTGCTTAGCTTTGAACTTTGAGGCTCTCTCTAATGGAAGCTTTGATGGGGAGATCACAGTCTCTGTCTTCACTCTGTTAAGTTCATATCAAAGATGTCATCTTTCCAGACCAGACTAATCTGCTTTGAAGACAGTTGATCGATGTCAGGGATCCCCTATGGCACGATTACAGCCTACACCTTCCATGTTTATTCAAGCCTTTCTTTGTGTTTGACTTTGTCTTCTTATCTTTTTTGTTCTTCAATATCCTCTCCTCTTTATTGTTGTTCTTCATCTTCTCCTTATTTTTTTCTTCTCCTCTATCTCATCCACCTTCTCCTTCTTCCTTTCCTCTTCCAACTTCTTCTTGTTCACCGTTTTCTTCTTCCTTTTTTTCTTCTTTTTTTCACATTATTCTTCTTATATTTTTATTCTTCATCATTGGTAAAGCAGCTCACCTATTTTGTGTTTTGTTGTGTTTTGGTATGTTTTGTGTTTTTCGTTTTTGTTTGCTTGATTTTTGTTTTATTTTATTTTGTATTATCTTCATTCTGTTCAAAAGTTTACACCCCTGGCTCTTAATGCATCATTTTTCTTTTTGGAGCATCAGTGAGTGTTTGAACCTTCTGTAAAAGTTGCATATGAGTCCCTCAGTTGTCCTTTGAACGGGTTTGAATACACAAACCTTGACAAAACAAAACAAAAAGCAAGCAAACAATAGCGAAAAACACAAAACATGTGTTTTATATTTGTTTGCTTGATTTTTGTTTTGTGTAGTTTGTTTTGTTTTGGTATGCTTTTTGTTTTTTTTAGCTTTGGTATGCTTTGTGTTTTTTGCTTTTGTTTGCTTGATGTTTGTTTTGCGTGTTTTGTTTTGCTCTGCGTTGGTATGGTTTGTAGAGTTTTTTTGCATTTGCTTGATTTTTGTTTTGTTTTTTGTTTTTATTTTGCTTTGGTTTGGTATGCTCTTTTGTTTTGTGTTTTGTATGTTTAGTTTTCATTTGGTATGCTCTGTTTTTAGCTTTTGTTTGCCTGATGTTAGTTTTGTGTGTTTTGCTATGCTTTTGTTTTGGTAAGCTTTGCATTTTTTTGGTTTGTGTGTTTTGCGTTGGTATGCCTTTTGTTTTGCTTTGATATTATTTGTTTTTGGCTTTTGTTTGCTTGATATTTTTGTTTAATGTGTGTTTTTTGGTTTGGTATGTTTATTTTGTGTTTTGTTGCATTTTGCTTTGTTTTGGTATGTTTTGTTTTGATTTTTGGATTTTGTTTGTTTTATTTTGTGTGTTTTGTTTTGCTTTGGTATGTTTTGTATTTTCTGCTTTTGTTTGCTTACTGTTTGTTTTGTTTTGCTTTGGAATGCTTTGTGTTTTTTGCTTTTGTTTGCTTTATTTTTTTGTTTGGTATTGTTTTTTTTTTGCTTTTGTTTGCTTGATTTTTGTTTTGTTTTGTCTTGTTTTGTTTTAAGTTAATATCAAAGATGTCAGCTTTCCAGACCAGACTAATCTGCTTTCAAGACAGCTGATCAATGTCAGAGATCCCCTATAGCATGATTAAAGCTTATACACTCTGTGTTTATTAAGCCTTTCTTTGCATTTGTCTTTCTCTTTTTCTCTTTTTTATTCTTCATTATCTTCTCCTCTTCATCCTCTTTGTTGTTCTTCTTCATCTTCTCCATCTTTTCTTCTCTATGTCATCGACCTTCTCCTTTTCCTACTTCTCCACCTCCACCTTCTTCTTCTTTTTCTTCTTCTTCTTTTCATTCATGTTATTCTTCTTCATCATTGGTAAGACAGCTCTGCTGTGTTATTTTGTTTATGCAGAAGCCGAGCCTCAAAACATAAACTTATTAACATTTATTCTCTTGCTACTTTGCCAGATCTGGTATTTCCTGCTGGAATTGCAAATCTAGGTTTTCTCCCACCCCCCTTCAATATTTTAAGAATATCTTTCTCTCTGTCTCTTTCATAAACACACACACACACACACACACACACACACACACACACACACACACACACACACACACACACACACACACACACACACACACACACACAAATAAGCAAGAACTGTCTTTTCCTTGCTGTTGTCACATTTTAGGCTTGTTTTGATAAACATACATTTGAATATAGTTTGTGACAATGTAAATTCAGGCTTGTTATGGTTATGCCTTGTTTTTTAAGAGTGGTTGAACATTGTCAGTTACACAGCTTCAGGAAACACAATCAACAGGGAGTTCTGAAGTTTGCAGTTTGACTGACTCTGCTTAAGGACTTCTAAAGGACTTCTGGTCTCCATCCATCCATCCATTCACTGCTACTCAGACTGCCAGAGATTGATTGACGCGTCTGTGTTTGGTACCAAGCTGATATGAAAACGAGATTTCATGGCTGAGCAAAATTGATTCACGTCAGTAATCTGTGGAGACGGAAATATGTATGCTGGCGCCGTATAGACATTGAATTAATGTGTGTTCTTTCCTGTATACAACGAGAGAACGAGAGACGACACAAACACAATCACTTTGCCTGCGCATGAAAAACACCTCCGCTCCAGATAATTTATGTCATTTAATTCACACGGCCTGCGTGTGTACAGCTGCTGTCAGAAAGACACTCACATCCTACACACACTAAAACAACTCTGACTTTCCCCTGAGAAATGTGTGGAGATGTATTCACTCTTATTAGAATTGCAAACTATCCATTTCACTGGGTTCTGTGGATCATGTTCGAAGATTTTGAATGAAATTCATGACCACATTAAATTCCCCTTACCCCTTAATCATTGCTGCATGTCAAGCCAGCGATGTTCAGTGACTTGAACTGTATCCTTCTAAAGGATGTTATACTTCCTACATTAAATAGCACCCAGTATTCTCATTATTTGTGTTTTCTTAGCCTAACAGCACTTGAAATGTCCACTTTTGAACCTGGTGGTATTTGAGAATGGATTTAAAAGACATATCTGGGTCGTGAACTGTGTGTCTTACATCAGAGTTCTCTGAGATCCGTCTGTAATGACTGATCTGCATTGACAGATGACAGCACAGCGTTCTATGAGAGGAACATTGCTGACAAGCCTGTTATGCAGTTGTTATGCAACATGCCCACTTGCTTTTACCCCTCTATTTTTTCTTCCCGTTTTTTTAAGGAAGTACAAAAGTTAATAATCAAGTCAAGCACTGTAAGTTCTTCCAGTACTCTCATAAACACTCAATGAGGCTGCCCAGTGGGTGAAGTTTAGTTTTAACCTAAGTTGAAACTAGTCCTGAGAGGGAGAATTAGCTGACCAAGTCACCCAGCCACTTACATACTGGTTTTGTTTTGCTTTGTGTTTTTTTGCTTTTGTTTGCTTGATGTTTGTTTTGTGTGTTCTTTTGTTTTGTTTTGTTTTGTGTTGTGTTGTGTTGTGTTGTGTTGTGTTTTGTTTTGTTTTGTTGTGTTGTGTTTGGCTTTGGTATACTTTGTGTTTTTTGCTGTTGTTTGCTTGATTTTTTTTTTGTGTGTTTTGTTTTGCTTTGGTATGCTTTGTTTTGTTTTTTGTTTTTGTTGTGTTTTGTGTTTTATTTTGTGTGGTTTGCTTTGGTATGATTTATGTCTTTTTGCTTTTGTTTGCTTGATGTATGTTTTGTTTTGCTTTGCTTTGGTATGCATCATGCTTTTGTTTGATTTTTGTTTTCTTTTGTGTTTTGTTTTATGTTTTGTATTTTATTTTGTGTGGTTTGCTTTGGTATGATTTGTGTTTTTTTCTTTTGTTTGCTTGATGTTTGTTTTGTTTTGCTTTGCTTTGGTATGCATCATGTTTTTTTTTTGCTTTTGTATGATTTTTGTTTTCTATTGTGTTACTTTGGTATGCTTTGTTTTGTTTTTTTGTTGTGTTTTGTTTTGCTTTGGTATGCGTCATTTTTTTGCTTTGTTTTCATTTTTGTTTTCTTTTGTGTGTTTTGCTTTGGTATGCTTTGTTTTGTTTTGCTTTTGTTCGCTTGATTTTTATTTTCATTTGTGTGTTTTGTTTTCGCTTTGTTTTGTGTTTTTGTTTGTTTTGCTTTATTTTTGGGGAGGTTAATGTTTGTAATGCTTGTTACCTTTGTTTTGTGCTATTTTACTTTTTTTGGGCTATTGCCACTTTATGTTTATAGGAAAGTAGTGAGAGGAGATGATGTGACATGACATGCTGAATTCAAACCTGTTTTACTACAAATTTGTTTATTTTTTTCTGCTGATTGATTTATCAACCATTCTAATGGATTTGATACACAATGACTTGAGCAATGCTACTTCTGAACACCGTCTGCTCTTTACTGTTAGTTCTGTCAGGTTTTGTTTTGTGGTGAATGAATCAAGTTCGCAGAATTCTGAGGACTTTTTCACCTCAGGCTGATGTCACAAGCCTAATATGTTAACTGACATTTCCCCTTGATTGCCTGGCGTGTTTTGCACTTCTGTAATCAGGATAATTAAATCTTTCTAATTAAAAGCCCTCCAAACTTCAAGTTCCCCATGACATTGCATCACTCAGTGTAATTATAATGCTTGGAGCGCTGCCGGTGCTGCAACAATGTTAACGTGAAGGTTTTTACATCTCATCATAAATTTATGACTTTATGACTGTGACCTTTTCTCTCTAGTATGTTTAAAACAGCTTTGTTTTCAAGTAACACACATCCATGAGGATGCCTGTGTGTGACCTGGTCAGGTTCTATGCATAGTTTGACTTACACTACACATTCACTGCATACTATCTGAATTGAAATCAAGCATGCTGTTGTTAGGCCCTATATTTACATTTCGTGTGGCGTGCTTTGGGAGCACAGTGACCTAAAAAGGGAAGTCTTCAGACTGAATCTGAGCAGATGAAGGATGTGTTCATATTGTGATTTAAACAGACATCGCTCTCACTCTCTTCCTCCGTGTGCTCTTCGTCCGGCTCATGGCTAGTGGTGGAATTTCTGGGAAACTCGTTCGAGTAATTACTGAAGAGTCATGTCATCTCCATCCGGGGGAATCGGAATAATTAGGACATATGGGGGATGCAAGTGACTGTTGCCGTGGCGACAGCCTGATGTGCATGCATATGGTATTTACAACACATCACTTATCTTCTTGGGTGCAGGCCTGCTTCACATAATCTCGGGAGAAGCCCCTGTCATTTTACCCATTTCTTTTTTTCTCTCTCTGTCTCTTTTTCGATCCAATCAGAGTGTTCTTATATTGAGAAAAAGCCCTTTATATGCCATTGTTGAGTTGTCAGGACCTTTGAAAGGTTAGGCCATGCTGTTCTTTTTGAGTGTTACTGTATGGTTCTTATTGCTGAATATGGATTTGTTGAATAAACCGCAGAGAATTGTAAATGTCAAAGATCTTCTGTCAAGTTGACAAAGACCCAGTTTCCAGAAATACTTACCGGACGGTAGCAGTACATAAGTGCTACTTGATCTTTGCAGCCTTTCAAAGCTTTAGATTATTCATAAACAGACTTTTTTCCTTTTTATCTCAGCAGAGAACAAAAAGGTTCCCGTAAACAATATTGATACATTCGATTCAACTTTTGCAAAAAAAAAAAAAAAAAGTTTTAAAGTGTTAACTGTTCAGATACAAACAGTAATATTTTTATTTTTAACTTGTTTTTATTTTTATGTGCATTCAAGAAAGATGCATGTTTAGTAGCAATGCACTAAAATGATTTTTTTAATCAAAACACTGAAACCAAAATTAAGTTTTTATTTAACTGAAAACTGCAACAGAAGTTTATTTCATTAAAAAATGTAGTTGTATATCAAATTTAGCTGTGTATATGTAAATTTGCACGTAGAAATTTCACGCAAGACCCTTTCTATATAAACTTTTTAATGATATTATTGTTTCTACTTTAATTTGTTTTTGACATTTAAAAATTAAAATGGTGGCTTTAATTAAAACTTTTTCATGACAGATTTATTCAAACATACATTAAATAAGTAAAAATATAATGAATGTGCAATATTACATGTGACATTATACATTAATTTGTAGTATTTCTTTCGACATACCTTCTAATGTTCAATCATGTTTATTTTGTGCCATAACTAGTAGTAAAAAGTAAGAGATGATTGGTTTACATGCTGCTCAAACTAAGGAGGCTACAGTGATCTGTCACACCATATTAAAAAGCATCAAAACAACATTTATTGATTGAATTTTGTAATAAAATTGACAGAATTTGAAAAGATACAGTTTACAGATACAGTACTAAATTTTACATTATTAGATGTGTTCAGTGAAGTTTTGTTCAAAAATTGACTGAAAGCAGCAAAAACTATAAATTCTTAGAGTAAAAGTTATTTCAGTGGATTAAAAACAAGAATTTTATATTGTCAACCCAGTCTGCCAGTCTCTCTCTCACTGTTTAATGATGTGGTCTGGAGTGCAATAGAGACTCAAGCAGCATGTTGACCTTAGATCTTCTCAAATCTCTCAGCATGAGGTTCAGCCTCCTCTGCTTGTTATGTACAAGCCTGCAAGACCCAAGCAGGATTGCCAAGTTCATCAATAATACTAAACCATCCTTTTTTTTGTTTAAATTGCCTTATTATAGTGGTATTACAGATCAGCAGATTCCATGCACAGCCTCTTCTGTTGTTTTTGTCCAGTTTAGCCCAATATTGTGTGGTGGTTACTGGTTACTAAAAAAGCATAATGATGTTGGAGGAATAAGCAAATACATTTTCTAAAGTTAATATGAGTGGTCCTTACATAATAGGGTATAGGGTGTTCTGAGTCGCCATGGCATTGCTATGTGGTTGCTAAGAGCTTCTAAGTGAATGATAACACTTAGCCAGTCTGAGTTGGAAGTTTTACAGCTATTATGTAACTTCCAACACTATTCATAAACTTCATGAACACTTTTGCTGAAAAACGATGGCATGTTGTGTAAAGCATTACTCATTTGTTTATCATTCTCAGTTCGTTCCAGTGCTTCCAAGACTATCTCAAGCCACTCTCACACATTCAAACAGAACCTTGTTAATGTCAGCCAGTTAGATAACGTTACCTTGATAACATGTTTACATCAGTACTATTCAAAACATACAGGCAAGCACATGTTTCAGGCATAGAAATAGTGGCATGCGAAAGTTTGTGGAATCTGTGAAAATGTGAATAATTTTACAAAATAAGAGAGATCATACAAAACACATGTTATTTTTTGTATTTAGTACTGTCCTGAGTAAGATATTTTACATAAAATATGTTTACATATAGTCCACAAGACAAAAAAATAGCTGAAATTATTAAAATAACCCCCTTCGAAAGTTTGGGATCCCTTGGTTATTAATACTGTGTGTGCTTACCTGAATGATCTACGACTGTTTTTTTGTTTTGTGATGGATGTTCATGAGTTCTGAATGTTCTGAACAGTTTAACTGAGAACTGTTCCTCCAGGTCCTGCAGAGTCCACAATTCCGTTTTCCAGCATCTTTTGCATATTTGAGCCCTTTCCAGCAGTGACTGTATGATTTAGAGATCCATCTTTTTAGACTAAAGACAGTCGAGGGACTCAAACACAACTATTAAAAAAAGTTCAAACATTCGCTGATGCTCCTGAAGGAGTTGAAAGGGGTGAAAAATTGATTGCCATTATCTTTTGTTGCATCCAAAGGGCAGTATGAAAATGTAAAGAAAAAATTGGATAGCTTCATCCTGTTCAAACGTTTTCACCCCCCGGCTCTTAATGCATTGTGTTTCCTTCTGAAGCATAAGTGAATGTTTGAACCTTTTTTAATAGTTGTGTTTGAGTCCTTCAGTTGTCCTCAGTGTGAAAAGATGGATCTCAAAATCATACAGTCACTGTTGGAAAGGGTTCAAATATGCAAAAGATGCTGGAAGACTGAAGTATCTGCAGGACCTGGAGGATTTTTCTGAAGAACAGTGCTCAGTTTAACTGTTTAGAACAAACAAGTGACTCATAAACACTCAACACACACACACAAAAAAAAAAAACTGTTGAAGATCATCCAGGTAACACACACAGTATTAAGAACCAAGGGTTTGAAGGGGGTTATTTTTTGGAAAGGAGGGAGAAATTATGAGGTGTAAGAGAGAAAGAGATTGCCACTGAATACAGTGTGGGAAATAGATGTGTCTGTTCTGCTAAACAGCTTCTGGCTCCTCGAATGAGATGCTTCCGTGAAGAGGAATTCCAATTTAACGCTGTGATGGTAACACTGATTGGAATTTTCTCTGCCACTACAGATTATGTGTTGTATGAGGAGTGTGTGTGTGTATTGTCTGTTGGCATTGAGCGCTCACGATACAGTGTTTTATCGATTACTACAGTCGTGAGTGAATTGATATTTGTGCTCTGCATGGTGAGGTAAGTGTGTGTTAGGTTCCTCATCCTTACAGAAAAGAACAGATGGCAAAACTCTCTGTCACCACTCCCATTTTTTTCCTCTCATTTTGTTTTCGTAGGCAAGCATCACTATTACAGTTTTTCATGCTGATGATAAGGGGTTTGAAGAAACTTCAATTTACCATCTTTTATTTTCTAACGATAAGGATATAACACATGTACTTAAATCACCTTGCAGAGTTTTGTTTTGCTGGGAAGAGATATGCTATTATTATGTTAAGTGGTTGGATTTGAGATTTTCATCTTGTGGAAAATGTAAAGATCTAGTTTTGTGTCATCTGTGATCGCTTCTCTTTTTCACATCATCTCTCTCCTCTTCATCTCCTCCTTATTCTTTTCCTAATGACGTCCCTGAAGAGATACTGTGATCCCCCTTGTGCCCTCAATAACCCTCACCAGATGAGACTCTCTGACATACACGCACACACTAATATTAGTCTTGCCTTTATTTCCACAGGGTTAAAAATCTAGAAATGCAGAAAGACAGAGTGAGCCAGTGAGGGTTGCAAAAGATTACGTAATTCTGCTGAACAGTTGCACAAAAGTGCTGAGGAAGGACATTGCACTGTCTTTTTTTTCTCTCCTTCTGGCTATATATTTCAAATTTAATATCTAAGTACTTTGCAAATATTCAAATTTAGAATTAGTGTGTCCCAAATCATAGCATGTTAAAATAAGTATCCCAAGGTTACCCAGATAGTCTTTTATTTCCAGTAGGAGTTTGAAGTGCAGATGGATAATATTGCTCACAACCCATTGTGATTTAGAGAATTCGGTATAGAACTACAAATGCAAATCATGTTTTAAAAAACTACAAACATGGTAGATGTGCAGATCCGACAGCTAAGTAGAGAGATTTAGATAAAGGATTTAGTGATTAAGAATAAATATTTAACCTGATGGAAAAATATTTAACCTGAATTTTTATAAAGATATGTTTGTCCAATCAAGTTTATATGCATCATTTTTCAAAAACATGATTCGTTCTTTGCATAAGTAGCACACTGATCTGCCATCTATTTTTTTCCCAGGATGGAAGGAAGGTTTTAGTATGTACAGTCGTAGCCAAAAGTTTTGAGAATGACACAAATATTAGTTTTCACAAAGCTTGCTGCTAAACTGCTTTTAGATCTTTGTCTTTCAGTTGTTTCTGTGATGTACTGAAATATAAATACAAGCACTTCATACGTTTCAAAGGCTTTTATCGACAATTACATGACATTTATGCAAAGAGTCAGTATTTGCAGTGTTGGCCCTTCTTTTTCAGGACCTCTGCAATTCGACTGGGCATTCTCTCAATTAACTTCTGGGCCAAATCCTGACTGATAGCAACCCATTCTTTCATAATCACTTCTTGGAGTTTGTCAGAATTAGTGGGTTTTTGTTTGTCCACCCGCCTCTTGAGGATTGACCACAAGTTCTCAATGGGATTAAGATCTGGGGAGTTTCCTGGCCATGGACCCAAAATTTCAACGTTTTCAGTGTTTCCCCTACCATTATCTTAGGGGGGCGCCGCGCCACCCCAACGGCACCCCCCGCCCCCCTTGAACGTCAAGTTCATTTTATTTTGGATATAGCGCCAGATCACAGTTTAAGTCATTTAAGGTTATCTTTCCTATAGAACATGTCTATACATTGTTCTTTTATAAAACAAACTAAATAGCCTTATGTTATGTATCTTATTTACACAAAAGCATTTCATTTCTGTCTCGCAGTCGCGCGTTTACAATGTCTCCTCCCCGAAAACACAGACGGGTTCACGGACTCCATTCATAAAAACGGAATCTACTATAGCACGGAATGCCACGGAATTCGTCGATTTTTGGATTAATAAACCAAAAGTTGTTCTGTCACTTTATTCAAATCGCGATATGGACTAGTGTCTGTGAAAACTGAGATGCAAAAAGACCATTTTAATATGAATCCTGCATGTTTCGTTTGCCTCTGTATGTATGAATGGCGAAGACGTGTTTTTTTTTTTAAACGCATACTGAAGCACACGTAATTTTTGCCATTTGCATCTCACATGAACAGATAAACTCAATCTCCAAAGCTGTCACTTTTACCGTTTCATTTGAGAAAACTAGCATCATACCATACTGTACACAGAAACTTCACGGCAACTTGTCCAAATAAAAGTACGGTTTAACATGTAACAGAACTATATCAGTATTGTATTACTTTTGTACAGTATAATGTAGGTGTTTATATATTCCTATTTAAATAATTTACATAAAACAATAAATATACGATGAAAAATAAATATTACAACAAGAATAACCACTTAATTGTAGAAAAAAATACTACAATATTATTTAAACGTTTTAAACTGAATATAATTTTTCTTCCATGTATTGATTTTAACAGTAAACCTCTGTTTGTTTGCCAAAAATTAAAAGGTTTTATTTTTCATTTAATTAAAAATAAATAAATGTTTATGCTTTCATTTGATTATCAGAAAAATTAAAACACACAAGAATTTCTAAAAAAAAAAAAAAAAAAGCAAAAGATTGCAGAACCCTATTGTTCAAAATGTTAAAATACAGAGATTTGGACTTATTTTTTCACTGAAATAAATGTTTTCGTTATTACACAAAGTAGGCTCCCCCCCCCCCCCCAAAGCGGGAAACCTAGGGGAAACACTGGTTTTGGTCCCCGAGCCACTTAGTTATCACTTTTGCCTTATGGCACGGTGCTCCATTGTGCTGGAAAATGCATTGGTCTTCACCAAACTGTTGTTGGATTGTTGGAAGAAGTTGCTGTTGGAGGGTGTTTTGGTACCATTCTTTATTCATGGCTGTGTTTTTGGGCAAAATTGTGAGTGAGCCCACTCCCTTGGATGAGAAGCAACCCCACACATGAATGGTCTCAGGATGCTTTACTGTTGGCATGACACAGGACTGATGGTAGCGCTCACCTTTTCTTCTCCGGACAAGCCTTTTTCCAGATGCCCCAAACAATCGGAAAGAGGCTTCATCTGAGAATATGACTTTGCCCCAGTCCTCAGCAGTCCATTCGCCATACTTTTTGCAGAAGATCAATCTGTCCCTGATGTTTTTTTTGTTTTTTTTTGGAGAGAAGTGGCTTCTTTGCTGCCCTTCTTGACACCAGGCCATCTTCCAAAAGTCTTGGCCTCACTGTGCGTGCAGATGCGCTCACACCTGCCTGCTGCCATTCCTGATCAAGCTCTGCACTGGTGGCACTCCGATCCCGCAGCTGAATCCTCTTTAGGAGACGATCCTGGCGCTTGCTGGACTTTCTTGGATGCCCTGAAGCCTTCTTAACAATGCAGTGGAAAGTTTATTTCGGGATTAAGTTAATTTTCATGGCAAAGAAGGACTACGCAATTCATCTGATCACTCTTCATAACATTCTGGAGTATATGCAAATTGCGATTATAAAAACTTAAGCAGCAACTTTTTCAATTTCCAATATTTATGTAATTCTCAAAACTTTTGGCCACGACTGTATATGTATAACTGTTAAAGTATGTTATACATAAATTTTGGTGACCGAAAATGAATTTGACAGAACTGTCCTTTGAAGACGCAAAGATGTCCTAAAGCTTGCCTATTCTTCTGCTACACACTCAAAAGCATGCACATTTTTTTTTCACAAAAAGAGTACATACGTTAAGGGAATGTGAATTGAATGAAACAACAAAATTAGCAAAACAAAACATAACAATAAAATAAAAACAAGAAAAAAAAAACAATAAATAAATAAAATACAAAAAATTAAAACAAAATAAATTAGCAAAACAAAAACAAAACAAAACAGTCAATTGAAAAACAAAACAAAACAAAACAAAACAAAACAAAACAAATAAAAAATAACAAATAAATAAAGAATTGGACCTTTAAAGACTCAATTTTATTTTTTCCAAAAACTTATTTTTCTGCTCTACTACGGTGCCCGCCAGGGGACACCTTCGGTTCACTTATGTTTGTCGTGTCCACGAGATATTAATTCGTGGGAACGTAATATTATGTCGTGGCCACGAGATATTAATTCGTGGGAACGTAATATTATGTCGTGGCCACGACATAATAATGACGTTCCCACGAGTTAATATGACGTTCCAACGAATTAATATCTCGTGGCCACGACATAATATCACGGTTCCCACGAATTAATATCTCGTGGCCACGACAAACATAAGTGAACCGAAGGTGTCCCCTGGCGGGCACCGTACTCTACACCTAAAATTATGTCCGTTACTTTTAGGGTATCGTATAAGTAGGTGAATTGGGATAAAATAAAAGTGAAACAAAATAAACATTAAAACAAATAAAATTAGCAAAACAAAACAGAAAAATAAAAAAACAAAACAAAACAGCAAATTAAAATTAAAATACAAAACAGAATAAGAAAAATAATAAATAAATACATACATATATTAAATAAATAAATAAATAAATAAAACTTTAAAGACGCAATTTTATTTTTTTCCATAAACTTGCCTACTGTTCTGCTACACACTCAAAATTATATATATATATTTTTTGCTAAAAAAGTACATATAAAAATGGTATAACAAAATTAATTAACAAAACAAAACATAAATATAAAGTACAAAACAAAAAACTAAAACAAAATAAATTAGTGAAACAAAAAGAAAAAAACACAAGTAAAAACAAACAAACAAATAAATTAAATAAATAAATAAAAAAGAAATTTTAAAGATACGATTTTATCTTTTCAAAAAGCTTCTCTGCTATACACATAAAATTATGTAAATGTTTTTTTGCAAAGACAATACATACTTTTAGCGCATAGTATGTAGGTGTAAGTAAGTAGGTGAATTGGGATAAAATAAAAATGAAGCTAAATAAACAGTAAAACAAAATAAATTAGCAAAATAAATAAATAAATAAAACAAAACAAAACAAAACAGCAAATTAAAACACTAAACAGAGCAAGAAAAAATATAAATAAATGAATAAATAAAATAAACAAATAAATAAATAAAACCCAAAAACTTGTCTACTCTTCTGCTACACACTCAAAATTATGTACGCTTTTCCTGCAAAAAGAGATAATTTAGGACATAGTGTAGGTAGGTGAATTAGGATGAAACAAAACAGCAAAACTAAAATTAGCAAAACAAAACGGCAAAATAAAACAAAATAATTTTATTTTTAAAATTATTTAAAAATACAATTAAATAAATCAAACATTCAGTGAGACACTAATGAATACTAAACAATTAAAACCTCAGCAGCTCTGAGAGCTCTTCAGAAGTGAGCGCTGCATAAGGAGCTTGTGAATTTTTTTTTCTTTTTTTCTCTTGGCTCCTGCTGAGATCAGTGTAGAGAGGCAAAAGTGTGATCTCAGATCCCCTCTGAATTGTGTTGTGGGCTTTACAGCAGTGGGACTAATCATCACTCTACACTCAGCAAATTAGATTACAGCCGTTCTTCAAACACAGCAGAGTCCTGCTGCTGGGATCTATTTATCTGGCGCTCTATTTAACACATGCACGCATGATACAAAAAGCAGCAGCCCAGTGCTGTGTTGGAGGTCTTCTAATACCTTAAATTTAATTGCATTCACTAAAGTGAATTTCCTATGTAACAACATTTAAGTTAGCCTCTTTAACATGGGCGATGTGCGTGTGTGTATCTCCTGCTCATCAATCATCTTGTCAGAGTGGAGTCGACTGGGTGGGATGTACGTGTGAACCAGACATGCATAACATCCCATCAGTCTGTCCATTACAGCGGAGAAATAAGCCACTGCTGCTCAACACCAGCCTTCAGAGAAAACAGGAAACACTTATTTACTTGTATTAAAAAAACTGACATGTGCCAGTTATTATATTAAAATAAATCTTA
Source organism: Garra rufa (assembly GCF_049309525.1). NCBI lineage: Eukaryota > Metazoa > Chordata > Actinopteri > Cypriniformes > Cyprinidae > Garra > Garra rufa. The sequence continues at coordinate 18,634,113 of NC_133365.1, forward strand.
ATCTGCAGAGATCTTTCATTCACTTTTTTCACAGTATCTGTTGAACAGTTCGTCCTCAAATATAATATTGCGTTTTACATTTTTAATGAAACTTTTGCCCATGTGGAGATATTTGTCTGTCTTGCACTGTCTCTTTTCCTTCCTCCAGAAGACATTTAACAATTAGTTCCAATGATTACATTAGCCAATCATCTTCCTGTCATAATGCCTGTCTTCACCAGCAGATATGATGAGTGTAGAGTACATTTGTGAGTGGGAGGGCAGTCAAAACGATGGAATTCATTAAACTAGACTCTAAGATGGATAGTCTTTTAGTATATTTAATGTCTAATAAGGGCGTGATTGTATTGTGTAATTTGTAGGGGTGTGACGAGATCTCGTGGCACGAGATCTCGCGAGACTCCGATGTGTCCCGCGAGATCTGACTGGTCTCGCGAGAACGTGATGATATCATGGCAAAACATTTTGCAGTGTTTACATTAGGGCTGCATGACTAATAGTTATAAAAATATCACGATCTCTATTCAAACACCCATGCGATCTTATTCATGAATGACTGTGATTCAGCATTGTCTGTTACAACTGTTTCACGCGCTCCACTGACGCTTACCATGTGAACGTTATTGAAGACATTCGAATCTGCATTCTTACTGCTGTGGTTTCAGAAAGCAACACAAACAGTCTTTTTAACCACATAATCATCATCATGTCTTTGTTACAGACATTTAAATAACATAAGTACTGGGATAAAAGCTTATAGTTTGGATATACACATTGTCTACAGTAGCGATCAAAAACGAAAGTATAACACGTATGTAGAGTAACGTTTATTCTCTTCACCAGGAGAGGGCGACAACTGCACGTTTAAAAAAATATTTGTCATTGAATTAAACATTCAAGAGATTCCAATAGTGAAAGTCTTTATTAATTGAGACACGGGCTCCTTCATTTTTTTTAGTTTTTTTTTTTTTTCAGACTTGAACATTATTTCAGAACCAATAGTAAATTATGTCATTTTGTTTAATTTTCTAATCCTTTTTTTCTTCAGAATCGTGATCTCCAGTTTATAAAAGAAAATTGTTTTTCAGTTTACCCAGAATCATGCAGCATTTTTATTACTGCATATAATTCATTAAAATATAAGTTTAATTTCATAAAGTACAAGTTCATATCAAAATGCACCTACATTTATTTATTTATTTTTTTGCATTTTGTGTTTTTTGTTGAATAAAATACTATTGTCCCCTATATATTTCATCATTGAGGATTTATTTAAAAAAGTTAAAAAATCTCGTCTCGTCTCGTTCTCGTGAGCCCAAAATCTCGTCTCGTCTCGTCTCGTGAGATAAGTGTCTCGTCACACCCCTAGTAATTTGAAAGTAAGGATTCTTGAAAAAGGGATGTTGGTGTTTGCTAGCATTGTTTAGGAGTTCATAAGATTTTGATATATCTTTAATATTTTTGGTCCATTTTTGCTGCAAAGGAAGACTGTAGGTTTAAAGGCATAGTTCGCACAAAAATTAAAATTCTTTCATTATTTACTCATCCAGAGTGTTGGGTCTTGCGTCTCTCAACTTTCTCTTCACAATATCCCACAGATTCTCTATGGGGTTCAGGTCAGGAAAGTTGGCAGGCCAATTGAGCACAGTAATACCATGGTCAGTAAACCATTTACCAGTGGTTTTGGCACTGTGAGCAGGTGCCAGGTCGTGCTGAAAAATGAAATCTTCATCTCCATAAAACTTTTCAGCAGATGGAAGCATGAAGTGCTCCAAAATCTCCTGATAGCTAGCTGCATTGACCCTGCCCTTGATAAAACACAGTGGACCAACACCAGCAGGTGACATGGCACCCCAGACCATCACTGACTGTGGGTACTTGACACTGGACTTCAGGCATTTTGGCATTTCCCTCTCCCTAGTCTTCCTCCAGACTCTGGCACCTTGATTTCTGAATGACATGCAAAATTTGCTTTCATCCGAAAAAAGTACTTTGGACCACTGAGCAACAGTCCAGTGCTGCTTCTCTGTAGCCCAGGTCAGGCGCTTCTGCCGCTGTTTCTGGTTCAAAAGTGGCTTGACCTGGGGAATGCGGCACCTGTAGCCCATTTCCTGCACACGCCTGTACACGGTGGCTCTGGATGTTTCTACTCCAGACTCAGCCCACTGCTTCCGCAGGTCCCCCAAGGTCTGGAATCGGTCCTTCTCCACAATCTTCCTCAGGGTCCGGTCACCTCTTCTCGTTGCGCAGAGTTTTCTGCCACACTTTTTCCTTCCCACAGACTTCCCACTGAGGTGCCTTGATACAGCACTCTGGGAACAGCCTATTTGTTCAGAAATTTCTTTCTGTGTCTTACCCTCTTGCTTGAGGGTGTCAATGATGGCCTTCTGGACAGCAGTCAGGTCGGCAGTCTTACCCATGATTGCAGTTTTGAGTAATGAACCAGGCTGGGAGTTTTTAAAAGCCTCAGGAATCTTTTGCAGGTGTTTAGAGTTAATTAGTTGATTCAGATGATTAGTTTAATAGCTCGTTTAGAGAACCTTTTCATGATATGCTAATTTTTTGAGATAGGAATTTTGGGTTTTCATGAGCTGTATGCCAAAATCATCAATATTAAAACAATAAAAGGCTTGAACTACTTCAGTTGTGTGTAATGAATCTAAAATATATGAAAGTCTAATGTTTATCAGTACATTACAGAAAATAATGAACTTTATCACAATATGCAAATTTTTTGAGAAGGACCTGTATAGTGGACTTCTATGGTGCCCGCGAGTTTGAACTTCCAAAACTTTCAAAAACATTTAAAAATCTTACAGACAACAAACTTTTGACAGTATCTGCTAATTTTTCTTACTTTTAGGAAGACATTACTATTTTAATTAGCCTAAAAAAATGACTAAAAATTCACAAAATTCAATGATTTTGTTGGGTCTTTGACATTAGCAGTGCAGAAGTAGAAAATTGGTTTCCATAACTGGTTTATATATGATATTTTATGGAAAATTCCTATCATCCAATCATTTCTGCTCATCTTCCATTATCATACAATGTTTACACTACTTTTATTCTGAAGCTACTCAGATTCGGTCAAAGTGAACTTGTCTTTGACTATTGATTAAGCAGTGTTCAAATGAGAGCGTGTATGTGTTCAGTTCAGCTTTTTTTCCTCTTACCGGCTGTTCGGGGATGACTAGGTACCTGTTGATGAATATCCTGCTGGGATGTATTCTATTTTAGGCGCATGCTTGCTAATTTAGTCCAGCTTTGGCTGGAGACAGACGTTTGATTATTGGCATGAAGTCTGGTCCACACTGTAGCCTATTCTGTCCAAGGACTGTCCACTTAGACTGGAGTGAATCTGAAATCGATGCTACCACCACTATAATAGACTGTGGGGCAAAAAAATGGTGTCTGATTAAAATGATGACATAGCAGTCTCTGTGAATGTTGTATAGACAACATTAAACAAAATAGGATGATATGTGTAGACCTTCCGAAAGTAAAACAAACTGACTTCTTAATTGCTATTTTAGCTTGCAGTATGCATCAGACGTGGTGTGAATGATCCGTGGGCAGGTTGTAGGTGCGCCATCTGACGCTAAAGCTAAATTTTTACCCTGTTTGTTTACAGTCATTTCAGAACATCATGACTTTATCTTAGTCATATGTTTGCTGTGGAACATTATGCTTTTTATAAAGTTGGACCTGAAATGTCTCTGTAATAGTAATAACTTAGATGGAAAGGAACAAAAAGCACATGCATGAAAAATATGTTTGTTTAATATTATCCACCTTATTCTTAAACGCAAAAGTAAGCCTATGCGTGAGACTTCCTGTTCATTAGCCACTATAGGGAAATAGCGAGAAGAATGTGCAGTAAACAGTAAAACGTGTTTGCACTACAAACCACTGTGCTCATAATTAAGATAATACTTTAAAATAATATGGTAAGGCACACCAATTTGCAATATCAAGCAGCAAACCAAGCTGTTTTGCACAGATAAAAATAAAACGCGGATGAGACCGGAAGCCAGACCCATAAAATTTACAAATGGCCGCTCCCACTCTTACAGGAAGAAAAAGGTGGATAAGGTTGTAGTTTTTAAAGAAGCCACTCACCCTAATGTGCCCCCAAAAAATTGTCACAGTTGTGCCAAGTCATTTTCACTTGCATAGAGCCCTGAATCAGCAGTTGAGTGGTAAGAGATGCTTCAACACAAGTTAATAAGAAACTATTTTTAGACACCAACATATAATGACCTATTTAAATACTAATTTTGCAAATTTCGTATCTTTTCTCTCATAATTAGATGTCAGGATACATAATTGAAGGTTTATTGACTCTCCAGAATGCATAGGCTCATTGGAAATCTAGCCTCTATATACATTTCTGCTGAAGGAACTGTACCAATATGTATTAATCACTGTAGTTTCCAGTTGAAATGAACACTAGAGGCAGTAAAACTCCAACAAGTTTTATTCCTTTTCACACAAAGGATGATTTACATGCATAGTTTTGATTAATAAAGCCTAATTTTCACACAATTACTTGCAGAATATTATGTTATGGCTTCAAAACAATTTTAACATCCTGCGTGATTTGAAAACTGATACTTTTGAATGTCGTTGTCACATATACAGCTTCATATGTTGAGTTTCTTAATTCAGTAGTTTTCCTTGGTAGCTCTCACAACACGGCAGTGGTTGGCAACAGGCCTGCGTCCGCAGCCAGATTATTTTGATAGCGGCTAGTTCTGAAAAAGATATGTAATGACAGAAACAGTTACTCACAATTTACGATTTAACACCGTGTCCTACTACGCAACAGTTAATGGAGTTTTTGTCCTAACAAGCCGCGACGGCTACTCACAATTTCTATTTTAGAAGCGGTTTCTATTTCTGCGACGTCACGACTGGAACAAGACAAACTATGACAGTTATAATCTCAGGTACTGATTATGTGCTTTATTCAATGTTAAAAGTGTATAATGTGAGATTGAGTATCATTTTGTGTGACATTTATAGCAATACTGCAAGCAACAACAGATTTATCACAAACAAAGACTGTTTGTGCTATTTTACAATCCATAAATTTGACCCTGGACCACAAAACCAGTCTTAAGTAGTATGGGTATATTTGTAGCAATAGCCAAAAATGCGCTGTATGGGTCAAAATTATCGATTTTTATCAGTAGGATATTAAGTAAAGATCATGTTTCATGAACATATTTAGTAAATTTCTTACTGTAAATATATCAAAACGTAATTTTTGATCAGTAATATGCGTTGCTAAGAACTTAATTTGGACAACTTTAAAGGCGATTTTCTCAACATTTTGATTTTTTTGCTCCCTCAGATTCCAGATTTTCAAATAGTATCTCGGACAAATATCGTTCTATCCTAACAAACCATTCATCAACGGAAAGCTTATTTATTCTGCATTCAGATGATGCATAAATGTCAATTTCACAAATTGACCCTTATGGCTGGTTTTGTGGTCCAGGGTCACATATAGTAAATGTAAGTTAAAGTGTTGCCCATGTAACCAGTTAAATCTTGATTCCTGTATATACCCTGGAGTAACAGCTCACTACCAGTTACAAAAGACACTGTAACAGTCTGTCACAGGCAATTCTAGTTGCATTTTTCATCGATTAATTTCTTAAATTATCCTTTGACTATGTTCTGGATCACCATCAAGACTTACTTGCCGACGCCTTCAATACGGCCTTGCACTTGAGTCAATAGAGCTCTGGTACGAACCCCGTGAAACTACTGTTCAACAAAACAACTCAAATCAACATAAGGAAATTAAAATAGCATGGCTGCATCAACACATGCGTTTTTATATCACTTTTGCATTTGTTAACACTATTGGTCAGGTTTACGGTTGGGTTTGGTGTATATTTCTAACATGATAGAGGATTAACCTTTAGCGACACTCCCCGGATATTTGATTTCTGAACATAATACGTACCTCAAACAGCGTAGTAAAAATGTAGTATGTACTAATGTAATAAAAAAATGCCACAGTCACATATTGAATGTGTTTTAGCGCACATTTCACTTTGAAACGTGCAGTAAGGTATGTTATTATGGTGTTGCAGAAATGTATGTACAGGCAAATATTTCCAATGAGTCTGGTTTGCCATACTGGCTGACAGCAGTTTGATGTTATGTCATGTGACATGTGGTGTCATAGAATGTTTCTGGTGTTTCCACTGTATGTCCATTATAGTTGGCACCTTTAAACCCACTCACTCGTGTGCCTATAAATAGAGCCTTGTTTTATATTCAGGAGCCTCTCATTTTCATTCAGCCAGTGACTGCATTGAAGAATCTCAAGTTGTCATGGCAGCCTGGGCACTTGCCATGGAAACAAGCTGTTGATTGACAGTGATGGGGCTAAAGGGTAGCTGGCTGTCCATCAGGAGAGATCTGTGTGCCTTTGTGTGGTGTTGGGAGCAGACGTGGGAATACCATAGCGTGTTTAGAAAGTACTTTGACATCATCAAAACCTCTACACGTGTCATCATGAAGCACTGATGTAACATCATGACTCATTGCCATTACATGGCGTGGGAAAATTGTGCCCACTTTGTCCTCTCTACTTTACAATAAAGTTCTAACATGGAAGAGAAGACATTGTTGAATAAAGTCGTTATTTTTGTTTTAGCTTCACAAAATTATGGTTGAACCACTGATGTCATATGGACTATTTTAACGATGCCCTTACTACCTTTCTGGGCCTTGAATGTGGTAGTACCATTGTTGTCTATGCAGTCATAAAGCTCTCAAATTTCATCAAAGATATCTCAATTTGTGTTCTGAGGATAAACAAAGGTCCTACAGGTTTGGTACGACATGGTTGAGTAATTAATGACGGAATTTTTATTTCGGTGTAAACTATTCCTTTGTCATTAGTTAACACATTAGGAATCATAAACTAACAATTCACAATACTTATATAGCATTTATCATGTGACTGAGGACTTGAGAAATGGACAGGAATGAATTACATTTTAAAATATATTCAAATAGAAAATTGTTATTTTGTAGTATGTCTTTTTTTACACAGTATTGCTTGCATGGCTAGAAGTGCGCGTGTTCCAATTTATCAAAACCATTTATCCATTTGAATGCAAAATGCAGTCGCACAGTGGCGCTCGGACAGGTCATGTGATTAATGACACTGGTTTAATGTGTCTTCCTGAGTGTGTTGTTTCATTACAGTCTGTGAGTTATGGATCACATTCGCTTATAGTTGAAACTTTCTGGCAGTTTGAGAGCACAGAGTGCTGGGTGTTAAATCATAAGTGTGGCAGATTTAAATTTCCTCTGGGTCAATATGACTGCTGGAACTTTCCTTCATAGAGTCGCTCTGAGTTTGATTGATCTGAGTTGAAGGGGATATTTGCTGTCTCCTTTACCTTATCTTATTCTCTTTGTGTTATTGGTGATTTATTCTTAATTGTACTTACTTTTTTCATTAATGTTATATCTGTACATTGAATAAACTACTTCATTACTCTTATTTTGTAGGATTTACAGAAATATGTGATTCAGGATAAGCCAAAAACACAGTTTGGAAAATGGATTCATGAGGAAATTGACTTTTTTTTCTCAGAATTCTGAGATATAAACTCACAGTTGATTGTGAGTTTATATCTCACAATTCAGTTTTTTTTTTCTGACATTTCTTGAGAAAAAAAAATGTCAAAATTGCAAGTTTGTATAATGCAATTCTGAGAAAAAAGTCAAAATTGTAAGGAAAAAAGTCAGAATTACAAGATATAAACTTGCAATTGCAGAATTGCGAGCTGTAAACTTGTTATTGTGAAGGGAAAAAAGTCAGAATTGTGAGATATATACTTGCAATTGCGAGAAAAAAGTCAGAATTGCGAGATATAAACTTGTTATTGTGAGGAAAAAAGCTAGAATTGCGAGATGTAAACTTGTTATTGCGAGGAAAAAAGTCAGAATTGCTAGATATAAATTAGCAATTGCAGAAAAAAGTCAGAATTGCGAGATATGACTCGCAATTGCAAGAAAAAACTAAGAATTGCAAGCTATAAACTCGCAGTCAGAATTGCAAGTTTATATCTCAATTCTGACTTTATTTCTCGCAATTGCAAGTTTATATCATGCAATTCTGAGAAAAACAGAATTGTGTGATATAAACTGCAATTTTGACTTTTTTCTTAGAAAGTTGTATACTCGCAACTGGGTGAAAAAAAAGTCAGAATTGTGAGATATAAACTCAAAATTGCGGGAAGAAAGTCAGAGTTGTCAGATATAAACTCACAATTGTGAAAAAAGTCAGAATTGCGAGATAACTTGCAATTGCAGAAAAAAGTCAAAATTGCGAGATCTAAACTCGCCATTGTGAGAAAAAGTCAGAATTGCGAGATATAAACTCACGATTGTGAGGAAAAAGGTCAGAATTGTCAGATGTAAACACAATTGCGCATAAAAAGTCAGAATTGCGAGATGTAAACTTTAGAGATTTTTTTTCCTCAGAATTGCAATACAAATTCGCAATTCTGACTTTTTTTTCTCAGAACTGCATTATATAAACTTGCAATTGCAAGAAAAAGTCAGAATTACCTTTTTAGCTTCCATAATTACAGTATTTTTCCCAAATAAAAATGTTAAAAAACATTAATAAAAATGTTTTAAACACTGTACTGATACTCTGTATTGACTGAAAAGTAATGTTTCCCTAAAAACATTTTAAAAAAGCTCTGATCTTTCCAGATTTTCCTTGATCATGTTAACCATTCATGTATAATGCATGGCCTTTTTCAGTTTATCGCTTTAATGCAGATTATTTAGTGAGGTCTTTGAAAGAGAACATGATGCGACAGGAAGCAGATGTGCGTGTTTCATTTCATTCCTATCATGAAAGGCTTAGGCAGTAATCATTGTTGATGTGGTGTGTTTTAACATGGCTGTGCGATGGTAAGACAGCTCTTTCGTATAGCACAGCTCAAAGATCGGACTGTTGACCTTTCCAACCAACTGCTATTATGGAAAGCAGGACAGTAAACAACTATTACAGGCCTTTTACCATTTACGCCTCAACACTTCTCCTTGTCCGCGGGAAAATGGCTTTAAAATTACATTTCACAGTTGCGCTTTAGCCACTCAAAAAACAGGATGTGCACCCATCATTTCCAAGACATTACAAATGTTGTCAAGAGGAAATCTGTGGGCTTTTGTAGCACCTTTTTGTATGTTTAGTGGACAGGTAAAATAGTAGCTACTAAGAACATAAACACATTTCGTGACAAATAACAACTGTCTCAAACAAATGTGCCAGTGTCTATTTTGCTGTTGAGCTCTGAAGCATTTATACAGCTCAGCCTTTTGTTTACCTTGAATTGTATTTCCATATATTTGAATGAAACCTTTTTAAAGGTTCCCATTTGTTACATCCCTCCGGGTGTTTGTGTGTGTGTGTTTGTTCCTCTGGTTGAGGTCTGGTTGGTAATATGCGCTGTGAACCTTGTAAAGTTTAGGAGAGTGTTCATATGGCTTTCTTCTTTGAGGCTGCATGCATCCTGCGATCCATAATTTCACCTCACAGTAAGACAAATAAAGTGTGTGTAGTGACAGGGTGTGTGTGTACAGTGCTGTGCTTTTTTTTCCTTTACATGTCTAAATATTGCCAGTTGGATCCATTTGACTTCATCTAATCAGAGTATTTACTTTAATAGACTGAATGTCCTGTGTTGTTTAGCTTTAATGCTTAAACTGTTTGCCCCCACACCATGTGGGATCTTTGTTAATCTCTTTAAAACATTTTTTATGCTATTAGATTAATATTGGATTTTTTTCTTCTGCTAAAGAAACCAGTTGCTAAAATCCCATAATGCAGTCAGCATATGTACGCGGAGCCGCATGCGACTGCAGTATCTCTCTGCCAAAGCCACACTTCAGGTTTGCCGATATACCGATCGATTTTTCTCCCCATGCACGCTGTCTAAACGCATTAAACAGGCATCAAGGCCAAACAGCGCAGTTTTCTGTGTGTTTGCTGCTTCATGAGGATAATAATGAGTTTTTGAAAGAAGGAAGTGTAGATTAAATCTTAACTGGTGTGTTTTTATGTTACGTTCTCTGTTACATACATTTATACATAGTATTACACACAGTGTGATATTCTTTCGAGGCACACAAGATTTGCATATGCAGACTGTATTTAGTACTGTACTGAACCAGTTTTGGCTGTTTTTCTGCTGGTAAAACTGGTTGAAGGTGTTCAATTATGAGTATTTATAATAATATTATTAAATATGTATTGTTTTTGTTTTAATTTCTTTTGAAATTAATGTTTTATTTAATTTTTTATTTAATTTGTATTAATTTATTAATATTGTTAATTTTATTAATATTTAGAACTGAATAATTTATTAATTTTAGGTTCATTGAATTATTTACATTTATTGTTCAGTTAAATTTATTTATTTATTTATTGATATGTTTTAGGATGATTAACAGTTTTTTGCATTGTAACATTTGTATGACAGTGATCAGACATTATATTTCTAAGATTTTTTTTCAGTATTATCAGTGTTATCATTGTTCTCATTTTCATTACTGTATCACAGTAATATAAAAGCTGTAATATAATTTTATTTATTTATTTTTAAATAAGCATAAAGGTGTGGAAGCCTGTTTCCACCACTGAATAAAAAATAGGTTATTACAACTTTTTATCTTACAATTTAAACTTGCAATTCCGACTTTTTTCTCAGAATTGTGATATAAACTCAATTGCGAGTAATAAGGTCAAAAACTTTTTCTCCCAATTCTGACTTTTTTTCATATATAAACTTGCAATTGTGAGTTATAAAGTCCAATTTTGAGGACTCATATGTTCTCAGAATTGCAAGTTTATATCTCAAAATTCTAACTCGCAATTTCAAATAAAGTCAGAATTGCTTTTCTTTTTTTTCTTTACTTTTTTCTCCCAATTCTGACTTTTTTCTCCAAATTGTCATATATAAACTCGCTATTATGTGTAATAAAGTCAGAATTGTGATATAAACTTACAATTGCGAGTAATAAAGTCAGAATTGTAAGATATTCTGACTTTTTTCTCCCAATTCAGATTTTTTTCTCAAAATTTTTCTCAAAATTTTCATATATAAATTGCAATTGTGAGTTATTAAGTTATTAAGATTTGTGATATAAACTTGCAATTCTGACTTTTTTTCCCAGTTCTGTTTTTCTCAGAATTGTGTGATATAAACTTGCAATTGTAAGTTATAAAGTCCAATTTTGAGGGGAAATAAGACTTATAAGTTCTCAGAATTGCGAGTTTATATCTCAAAATTCTAACTCGCAATTGCGAGTAATAAAGTCAGAATTGCAAAATATTCTGACTTTTTTCTCCAAATTGTCATATATAAACTCGCTATTATGTGTAATAGTCAGAATTGTGATATAAACTCGCAATTGCGAGTAATAAAGTCAGAATTTCAAGATTTTTTTCTCAGAGTTTTGTTTTTTTCAGAATTGTGTGATATAAACTTGCAATTGTAAGTTATAAAGTCCAATTTTGAGGGGAAACAAGACTCATATGTTCTCAGAATTGCAAGTTTATATCTCAAAATTCTAACTCGCAATTGTGAGTAATAAAGTCAGAATTGCAAAATATTCTGACTTTTTTTCTCCCAGTTTTGACTTTTTCCTCCGAATTGTCATACATAAACTCGCTGTTATGTGTAATCATCAGAATATTGATATAAACTCGCAATTGTGAGTAATAAAGTCAGAATTGTAAGATAATCTGACTTTTTTCTCCCAATTCTGACTTCTTTCTCAGAATTTTCATATAAAAACTTGCAATTGTGAGTTATAAAGTCAGAATTGTGATATAACCTCGCAATTGCGAGTAATAAAGTCAGAATTTCAAGATTTTTTCTCAGAGTTTTGTTTTTCTCAGAATTGTGTGATATAAACTTGCAATTGTAAGTTATAAAGTCCAATTTTGAGGGGAAATAAGACTTATATGTTCTCAGAATTGCGAGTTTATATCTCAAAATTCTAACTCGCAATTGCGAGTAATAAAGTCAGAATTGCAAAATATTCTGTCTTTTTTCTCCAAATTGTCATATATAAACTTGCTATTATGTGTAATAGTCAGAATTGTGATATAAACTCGCAATTGCGAGTAATAAAGTCAGGATTGTAAAATACTCTGACTTTTTTCTCCCAATTCTGACTTTTTTGTCAGAATTTTCATATAAAAACTTGCAATTGTGAGTTATAAAGTCAGATTTGTGATATAACCTCGCAATTGCGAGTAATAATGTCAGAATTTCAAGAAGATTTTTTTTTCTCAGAGTTTTGTTTTTTCTCAGAATTGTGTGATATAAGCTTGCAATTGTAAGTTATAAAGTCCAATTTTGAGGGGAAACAAGACTTATATGTTTATTTCTCAAAATTCTAACTCGCAATTGTGAGTAATAAAGTCAGAATTGCAAAATATTCTGACTTTTTTTTCTCCCAATTTTGACTTTTCCTCCAAATTGTCATACATAAACTCGCTGTTATGTGTAATAGTCAGAATTGTGATATAAACTCGCAATTGTGACTGTGAGTAATAAAGTCAGAAATTGTCATATATAAACTCGCTATTACGTGTCATAAAGACAAAATTGTGATATAAACTTGCAATTGCATGTTAGAAAGTCAGAATTGCAAACTCGCAATTCTGTGAAAAAAGTCTGAATTGTGAGATAAGAAGTTGCAATTACCTTTTTTAATTCAGCAAAGGAATTGGGCTTCTATATAAAGACATAGCACAGCAAATGCTGCCATTATGTATACTAATGATAGCATAAATAAAAACCACTTAATTGTCATGAAAGTAACACTGTTAAAACTGTTAATGGTATACAAAAATAAGCTTGATTTGCTGTAAGTAAACTGCATAATTATATTATTTTGAATTTTGAAATATAATATAGCTATGTATGGGAGTACCTAAATATGGATTATAACAAATATGAAAGCGAGCATGATGGCAGTAACATTGGGGTTGTGAGTTCGCATCAACAGAAGATGAGTGTGGCCTGCAGCAGCAGCAGCAGTGAATGATGGAGTGATTGGCTGTGGTCAGCGGAGGTCATTGTGACCCATGTGAATGCACTGTAGGCAAAGCGGATATGAGAGCCTGTTGACCCACATTCAAACCATTTTCTGTTCAGTGGTTAAATGGCACCGTTATTTCCTCTGCTCTCTCATGACCAGCCCCTTTATCGAACATTATTAATGTGTAAACATGCTCACATGCATAGACAGAAACCTGTTAGATGATTTATCTAATGCTTTGTTTTGTAGTAAAAAGATGAAAGATGAGTTGAAATAAACAAACATTAATTTTACAGTGCCTTTTTGTATTTGCTTTGTTTCTTTGAGTATTGAGTGACAGACAGTGTCACTTTGATGTGACACACAATGTGTTTTGAAGGGAAAGGAACACGCCATTGTAACCAAGTTGAGTTGCAATTGGTCTGTTCCTCTGCTGGTTATCATTGGTCGTCACGGTAACAGCCGTGGTGACAGACGAGCTGGCCCCGCCCCTTGGGGTTGGGTTGTCAAGCAGGTCTTTTGTTTATGTGCCAGTCTCTGGCCATGTGGGAGTGTGTGTGTCTTGACACAAACACACTGCATTTTCCATTTTAATGAAGACACGTCTCCTGTGAATGCTGTCGAACTCATAAACACTTTAACAGGAGGTTTTTGCTCCTCTTTCTGCTTCTAAAGTTCAGTTTAAGTGCAGATATTCTGGGCTGTTTTTAATGTCATTTCTGTGAAATGCTGTCATATATATGACCCTGGACCAAAAAAACAGTCTTAAAGTAGCACGAGAATATTTGTAGCAGGAGCCAAAAATACATTGTATGGGTCAAAATGATTGATTTTTCTTTTATGCCAACAATCATTAGGAGATTAAGTAAAGATCATGTTCCATGAAGATATTTTGTGAATTTCCTACCGTATATATATATCAAAACTTAATTTTTAATTAGTAATATGCATTGCTAAGAACTTCATTTGGACAACTTTAAATGCGATTTTCTCAATATTTAGAATTTTTTTGCACCCTTAGATTCCAAATTTTCAAATAGTTGTATCTCGACCAAATATTGTCCTATCCTAACAAACCAATGGAAAAAGCCTATTTATTCTAGCTTCCAGATGATAAATAAATCTCAGTTTAATAGTTTTGTGGTCCAGGGTCACAAATCACAAAAACCGAAAAGCCTGCTCATAAAGTTTGAAATGGTTTTAAAAGCTTGAAGGTTTGCAAGATGGGTAAAGCAGATAGATGGGATAGACCAGGGTTCCTCAAATCTTACCCTGGAGGTCCAATGCGCTGCAGAGTTTAGCTCCAACCCTGATCAAACTCACCTACCTGTGATTCTCTAATGATCCTGAAGACCTTGATTAGCATTCTCAGGTGTGTTTGATTAGGGTTAGAGCTGAACTCTGCAGCGCATTGGACCTCCAGGGTAAGATTTGAGGATCCCTGGGATAGACCAATGAAGATCTTTTAGCCGGTTTTTAGCAAGATTAATCACTTTGCTAACATGTTTCTACAACACGTTTTAGCGTGAAGCTAGCATGCTATATTATGTTGATAACATAATATTAACAACATGGTTCTGTAATATGCATCACTGTAATAATCTGTAATACATTTCATTTAATATTCTCATTTTTATGAACCAATATCGATTTCTAAATCTTTTGGTCTATGCTGTTTTCAGTTGATGAATGAAAAGTATGCCCACATAGTTCTGTGCTTTACTTTTGATATGAAACAAAGTCTCAGATTTCAAATTCAGTTAATTTCATTAGCAAATCCAAGCAATAAATACGCTCTTTTGGTGCTCTTTAATGTGGCATGAAAGGTCTGTACTCGCCTGCATGTAATCAATAAAAAAAACTCCATCAATGACGGACAATTTTCGGTTAACGCGAACTCTGAATATGTTAGCATTTTGTTAGTTGTTGCTAGCATTTTTAACATTGAGCTAGCATATTTTAGTACATTGCTAACATGTGTCTAGCATGTTTTAGCTTACAGTGTTAAACAGGCATTATTAGCATGTCTTGTAGGTAGCATTACTTGCTTTGCTAGTGATAGATTTTCCACTGTTGTTCATCTCAGCCTACATTGCAAATGTGAAAAAAGAATGATTTCTGATTGTTTTGTTGCTTCGAAACTTGTTAGCTTGAACTCTGCTTAACAAGAGAAGCCTAGCAAGGTTTAAATACAGTATTGTAAACATATATATTTTAAATATCATTTAAATCATTTCCCATTCAAGTTGGAATACATTAACTTGGTTCTGTTGATTCTGTTGTTAAGCTACAATATTAGTCTAGACAATTAGTGAAATCATTATTTAAAGGGACTCAAAAATGAATATTCTGTTATTAATTACTCTCATGTCGTTCCAAACTCATAAGACCTTTGTTCATCTTCAGAACACAATTTAAGATGCATAGACAGTAATGGTACTACCATGTCAAAGGCCCAGAAAGGTAGTAAGGACATACTGTGTTTTAGTGCACATTTTTTCATTTTTGTGTGAACTATCCCTTTATTTGTGTAATCTAAGTAATAAATGGGTGTATTAGTTCGCCATTCAAATGTTTTACTTCTCTGCTGGTTTCTGCTTAGATAAATCAGCCATAGCAGCTGGTGTAATACTGCATTATAGCATCTTAAAAATGCCCACTCGTTTCCCACAACCCCTTCCCACTATGTCCTACAGAACCTGTCAATCATAACCATAGTCTCCGTCCACTTCTCTACTTGCAGATCGGCTATGAAACACACTCAAATGTTTTGCACAGACAACTAATTGCACCATTTGCGGATTGATTTTCTTCAAAAATATAAACACTGTAGTGCTTTCAACATTGCTAATGTTTGAGCGACCCAACATGGCGACATTAAGCAGTGGAGTTTGAGGCTGGACTACCTGTTTTTTACACGATGGAAGATGGAAAGTGTTTGGGAAAGCATTATCTTACACTCCTCTGTTTTTCCCCACAGACTTCAACTACAACACTGATGGCTATGAGGGAGATACTGCAGAGGACAGAAAGTCTCAGGATGGCTCAGAGACCATGCCATTCATTGACGAGTCGCCCACCATGTCCCCTCACCTCTGCGCTCGGGGACAGGACGGAGAGGCCGTCTCACCCACGCCACCAGACGGGATACTGCCTGGGGTATGACTGTGTGTTTCAGTGTTGTGTGTGCTTTGAATTAAGCAGTCCGTTAACCTGAACCTATTCATTATTATTTTATGAAAAGAGTGGCCAGGACATTCTTTAAAATATCTTCTGTGTTTTACACAGGAAAGAAAGCTATACTGATTTAGAATGACTTGAGGATGAATAAATGATGACAGAATTTTCATTTTGGGTGAACTAACATTCAAAGAATGTTGAAGTGTCTGTAGTGTTATGAGATGTCATTATTTACAAAGGATATAAAGATTATAAACATACTATTTTTAGGCTTAGCTTTAGAGGGTGTCACAGACATGGTTGTTGTGTCTAAAATATATTTTGTTAAAATTTGAATGGCTGTTATAGAGAACATAGTGACACTTCACCTTTAATCTAAGAGCAGTGATTCTGCACAATGCATGATATTGCAGTGGGCCGAGGAGGTCTAAGGAACCTCACTTTGTCTTTTCACCAGCCTTTGTTGTAAATGTCAGCATCACTCTCTTTATCGCTTTCACTTTCGCTTGGGTGTGCTTTATTGACATGACTAATAACGGTGTGGCTGTTTGGCCAGATCACTTTCATAGCTGCAGGCAGTGTAATAACGCTTTTTTGAGTCCATTCTCACCTGGTGTGTCTCAGCATACTGAGTACAACGCAGTGCTCTAATGCCAAAACAATGAGAAACCGTGGAGCTTTCCTATGTAAAAACATGTGCATATTACAAATTACTGCTCAGATTATTTAGACACTGAAGTCTGTATCAATATGATTGTCATTTCATTAGGTAAAACTGGGTTTCAAAGGGAGCTTGTACGTAGGGTCTTTGTGAGTTGAAGAAAAGGTGATAAATGCAATCATAACAATATAAAATTAACATAAATGTGACCTTGGACCACAAAACCAGTCTTAAGTAGCATTGGTATATTTGTAGCAATAGCCCCAAAATACATTGTATGTGTCAAACTTGTCTATTTTTTATTTAATGCCCAATATCATTAGGATATTAAGATCATGTTCCATGAAAATATTTTGTATATTTCCTACAGTAAATATATCAAAACTTAAGTTTTGATTAGTAATATGCATTGCTAAGAACTTAAGCTGGACAACTTCAAAGGCGATTTTCTCAATATTTAGATTTTTTTTTTTTTTTGCATAGATTCCACATTTTCAAATAGTTGTATCTCGGACAAATATTGTCGAATCGTAAAAAACTATACATCAATGAAAGCTTATTTATCCAGCTTTCAGATGGCGTATATATCTCATTTTTAAAAAATTGACTCTCATGACTTTTTTTTGTGTGGTCCAGGGTCAAATGATTTTAAAATAAAAGACCTACTAAAAAAGATTTGTTTACGTGCATGTTATATGAATATTAAGCAATATCAGATAACCATGAATGTGTTTTTAAATGACTGAAATATTAACTTAAAATCTCCAGGGTTTGGCTGACAAAACCGATTAGATAACAATGATGGTAAAATATTAAACAAATCATTTATTTTCCAAAATGACAACGCGAGCACAATTTCCAGTCAGAAGGTTAAATATTCAAATGGATTCCTGTCAAATGGGAATGGAATAGATATTTCTACACATTAAAGTGTCATGATGCATCACATCGTCCTGTAATGACGAGTGTATTTGGCCATTTATAATGTGCATTTCAGAGATTAAATTGACATTGAGGTGTACGTGTTTGTCACATGTGTTTACGCCCATTATGAACATGCATGGCTGTTTCCATTGTGTGACATAGATAATTAGTGTTTGAAGTGTTGAAATTGATAGTGACGTGTTTGTGGCCAGGTTCAAGCTTTTATAACAGCATCTCCATCTAGTGGTAGAGCAGATGAAGTGCTGCTTTACAGTGTTTGTGCCTTCTGTAGTTCTGCTCTATTACTGAACAATTATTAGTGTGTAAAAGTTTGGGATCAGTAAGATTTTTTACGTTTTTTTAAAGTCTTTTCTGCCCTTCAAGGCTGTGTTTGTTTGATTAAAAAAACTGGAAAAAATGTCATATTGTGAAATATTATTGCAATTTAAAATAACAGTTTTAAAATACTTTAAAATTGAATTTATTCCTGTGGTGACAAAGCTGAATTTTCAGAATCATTACTTCAGTCTTCAGTGTCACATGATCCTTCAGAAATCATTCTAATATACTGATTTATAATCAAGTTGGAAACTTTGTAACCTGTGATACTTTTTTTCAGGATTCTTTGATGAATAAAATGTTAAAAAGAACAGAACTTATTCAAAATAGAAAAAATGCAAAAAAAAAAAAAATCAGCTTTACATCACAGAAATTAATTGTATTTAGTTTTTTAAAATTGCAATAATATTTCATAATATTACTGTTTTTTTCAGTATTTTGATCAAATAAACAGAACTTTGATGAGCAGAATCAGAAGAAGAGACTTCTTTAAAAAACATTAAACCAAATATCCTTGGATGATAAAAAATTGATTGAACAGACATATTTTTATGTAAAAGAACTCCAAAAACAATCCTTTTGTTTTATTTTATGAAAGAAAAAAATCATAAAATGTTTATTTTACATTGTAGTGAATCTCATTTATATTTATATATATACGAAATAAAACATAATTAACATTGATGTTAATAATACTAAATATTTTTAGCATTATTTAAAAAAAAATATTATTACTTTTTTCTTTTTTTAAATACTTTTAAATAAAGCTAAGCATAAAGGGATTTCTTTGCTTTGTTTCACATTTTGAATATAATGCATACCTCAGTTATATTACATATGTAATATAGATGTAAGATTAATCCAAGTATATTGTTTTGTTTCATTTTGTTGCAATAAAAATTGGCAAAAATAGCAACTAAAACTATTTTTTAAATCATCAAGCTCTTCCATGTGTTTTTTTTTTAATGTAAAGTGATTGAACTGGCCAGTTCAAAGCTTCAGCTAGTATATCTTTCACCCTTATAACCTTATATTTACTCTAGCATGCCTCGTTGACTGTTTGTAACTACAGAGTATAGAAAAAGCATTCACCTGCCCCTATTTATACCCCCTGTTGAGCTTGACTGCAGATAAAGTCAAGCGTGGAGAAGCACACAGGCAATTTGCTTATGAGAAATGTGCTGAGTGTTTTCTCTGCCTCGCCTCCTCTCTGGCTTTCATTAGAGCCTCTCGGAGGTTCTGATCGTGTGGGCAGTGCAGTGAGGAGCTCTGAGAGCCTTATATAACCGCTGCACAGAGACTATATATCACCTCTTCTGACATCGGTGGTGTTCTTACAGAGCAGAGGGCTTTCCGCTCTTCACTCACCTCACTACATCAAATGAATGAGATCAACTAGTGTGTCGTTCATTTCTATCAGTTCCCATTGGTGGTTAATGTTGTGTCAGGCAGTGTATTGAGGTTCTGTGAGAAAAAGAGAAGCCCGGAACACTAAACTATTATGCCGCCATCTGTCGTTTTGCTTGATTCTAGTTCCTCTTTTAAACACTCGATGAGCATCATCAGGGATTCCTCATTGATTTCTATTCAAGGATTACTATTAATATTTCACATGTACTATGGAATCCCATGATGATGATTATAATTTTGACAGGAAGGTTAATGAAGAGCCTGATATCATAAGTGGGATGTGTGTTTGGGTGTGATCAGTCAGAAGTTTGGGTGGAGTTTTTTTTTGGTGGACAAATTTTGGTCAACCTGACTTTGATCTCAATCTTCACACACTCACTTGATGTTGACAAAATGTGTGTGTGCACTGCAGGCACTCCTAATAAATGATCACTTCATACGAGCTTCATGTTTATTAAATGAACAAATCTATAATACCAGCTTACCTTAAGTGTTGATGACTGTAATGTGATTTGAGAGTGTTATTACTTGGAGAGAGTTAGATATCTGTAAAAGGGTATGTCCAGGATTCATTGTTATGCTGTGTTGTTGTTTAGTACTGCCCTGATGAAGATATATTCATTTATCAAAAATGCACATACACTACCAACATACACTTACAAAAAAGAAAGAACGAAAGACTTTTATTGATCAGAATTCTAAAAAAGTATCAGCTTCTACAAAATATCGCACACAGGACAACAATAATAATACATGTCTCATGGCCAGCAAATGAGCATATTAGAATGATTTCTGAAGGATCATGTGACACTAAAGACTGAAGTAATGACTTAAAACTCAGCTTTGTCATCACATGAATAAATTCCATTTGGAAATATATTATAATTGAATATTATGTAGCCTGCATGACCATTAGACTTTTTTTCTTTTCTAAAATGACAAAATACCAATTAAACTTAAAGTGACAGATCACCCAAAAATGAAAATTACCCTATAATTTACTCACCCTCGAGCCATTTTAGGTGTATTGGACTTTCTTCTTTCAGACGAATACAATCGGAGTTATATTAAAAAATGTACCATTATGGTAGTGAATGGGTGTTGAGATTTTGAAGTCCAATAAAGCGCATCCATCATCATAAAAAGTACTCCACACAGCTCTGGGGGTTAAGCCCTGGTTTTGCATAAAGGCCTTCTGAAGTGAATTGATGCATTTGTGTGAGAAAAATATCTATATTTAAAACTTTATAAAACATAATTTTCCCCTAACTGTCGTACACGTGTTTATGAGAAAGTGGCTTTCCAGCTGATGAGGGTCATTTAAATTTTTGGGTGAACTATCCCATATTGATAGTCCATGAAGTATTCATAGTGGCCTGTGAGTTTTAATTTATCAAATTTAAAGGTGCAGTGTGTAATATTTAAGATGATCTCTAGACAGAAATGCAATATAGTATACATAACTATGTTTTCAGGGGTGTATAAAGACCTTACTTAATGAACCATTATGTTTTTATTACCTTAGAATTATCAGTTTATATCTACATAGACCGCGGGTCTCCTCACATGGAAGTCTCCGTATTGTTTCTACAGTAGCCCTAAACGGACAAACTGCTCTACAGATCGCGTTTCATCACTGTTGTTCTAGCGGAAAAACACTGACACAATGATGAACATGTAACTGTAATATTCACAATAACATTGTGTTATTGAATCATTAAGTAAATATAATTACTTAATTTACGTTTTAAAAGAAACCTAATTACTCTTTGCTGTCTAAAACGACGACATCTTAATCCCGTGTGGGCCACCGTAGCTTCTGTAAAGGGAGGGGTGAGCGGTGGACGGGAGCCGTTGGTTGCAATTCACAATCTCACCACTAGATGCCGCAAAAATCTACACACTGCACCTTTAAATGAACATTTAACATTTATGGTTCAACTAATTATTAACTCAATTTGAACTCACTGTATTATATAAATTGGTACTTCTGTTGTCTGTACTAATGTAAATGATGTTTATACACTAATGTAAGTATATATCCCAAAGTTTGGGATCAGTAAGATTTTTGATGCTTTTTAAAGGAGACTTTTCTGCTCATCAAGGCTGTGTTTATTTGATTAAAAAAGTAATATTATGAAATATTATTGCAATTCAAAATAGCTTTTTTATTTTAATATATTTTAAAATATAATTTATTTCTGTGATGCAAAGCTGAATTTTCATCAGCCATTACTCCAGTCTTCAGATATACTGATTTATTACTTTTATTATCAATGTTGGAAACAGTTGTGCTGCTTAATATTTTTTGGGAACCTGTGATACTTTTTTTTTTAGGATTCTTTGATGAATAAAAACTTAAAAAGAACAGCATTTATTCAAAATAGAAATCCTTTCTAACAAAAGTCTTAAAAGTACTATCAAATTAAAAGTATTAATTTCTTTCAAAGAGAGAAAGAAAGAAAATAATTACTGACCTCTTAATTTTGTTTATTGTTACAAAAAGTTTCCATTTTAAATAAATTCTGTTCTTTTTAACATTTTATTTATCAAAGAATCCTGAAAAAAGTTTCACAGGTTCCAAAAAAAAAAAAAAAAATTAAGCAGCACAACTGTTTCCAACTATTTGCTGATAATAAATCAGCATATTAAAATTATTTCTGAAGGATCATGTGACACCCCAGCAAGCAATTTTTGGTCTAAAAGACGTCTATTAGCCGTGAAAACACAGCCCAGACGTCTAGGCTAAAACAAGTTTGTATTTGGGCTGTCAGTGAAAATTTAATAGACGTCTAAACATATCCCAATATTAGACTAGTCATCAATTAAAAAATTTAAAAAAATTAAACCATAAAACCTTGTAAATGTTGCTGAGTTTGCTTACATGATGGAATATCATACATCTAACTAGTTATTTTGCCAAAAAAATGGCATGCAACCAAATTCAAGGTTATTTGGGCTGGAAGTGGGTTACACATAGCCGGACTATATCGGGTTTATAGTTAACCCAGACGGTGAAATGACGACTATTGCTTGCTGGGACTGAATGCTGGAGTAATGATGCTGAAAATTCAGATTTCCATCACAGAAATAAATTATATTTTAAAGTATATTAAAATGGAAAACCTCTATTTTAAACTGCATTAACATTTCACAATATTACAGTTTTTTTGTATTTTTAATCAAATAAATGCAGCCATGATAAGCAGAAAAGTCTCCTTTAAAAAGCATAAAAAAATCTTACTGATCCCAAACTTTTAAGTGGCAGTGTATATAATGCACTTAAACTATGCACTACATACTCTTCCATAAATTGATGAATTTTAAAAGGGTGTTGATTTGTTATATCCCACATCAGAGTCTTGTAGCCACATAAAGAAACTTTTTTTTTGTTCCAGATATTTCAAATTAATTTCTTGATGTAATTTTCAGTGTGAACACACTACTCACGCTGTTTACAAAATATCTACAAAATAGCATAGAATAGTGCATAAGTAAAAATCCTATGTAAATTTGGTAACACTTTAGTATAGGACCAAATTATCACTGTTAACTAGTTGCTTATAAGCATGCCTATTATTAACATATTGGCTGTTTATAGTACTTATAAAGCACATATTCTGCATGACCATATTCTACATCCCTAATAGCTAAAGTTATTAAACAACTAGCTTACTAAATATTAATAAACAAAAGTCATAGTTAATGGTTTGTGAATAGCAAGAATTGGACTTTAAAATAATGTGTGACCATACATTTTATTAGCTAAAATTAGCAGTCTAGTTCATTGTCGATTGCTGTGCCAAGATTTAGGGTATTATGGTGCTCAGTTTTTGTCTTACTGTGTGAAAGACAGCTTGAGAACCTTTGTCTCAATTTGTAAACCTGATATTAAACTCATTCATATTTAAGTCACTTTTGCAATACTTAAAAATCTAACCGGAACAACCAAAGAGAGCAAGAAGTTTAGAAAGAGACCTGCTAAGGCCAGAAAGGAAAATGGTGGACAGTCTTTTAACCCAGGGCACCCGGAATTGACACACACCAGGAAGACAGAACCGCAGTCAGGGGGAGGGACGCCAGCAGCTCGAGCCTCTCTGCGTGTGTGTGTGTGTGTGTGTGTGTGTGTGTGTGTAAGTGCAGAGGCGGGCCATTCGAGGTTGAAGTGTGTGTATACGAGAGAGAGGAAGCAAGTGGCTGTTTCTGTGTTTGTGTGAGAGGGAGGACACGTTACCGTTTCAGAGAGAAAGACAGTAAGAAAGAAAAAACCCCTCTGTGGACAGAAGAGGTAGATTTCCAGCAGAGGCACCAATGTGTCACGGACGGCTTGTCAAAACTTGAAAGCAGGGAAAGCAGCAAGTGAAACGGAGGGAGAGGAGAGAGAGGGATCGGCCGCCAGCATGGAGGAGGATGAGGAGGAGGTGTTGGGCTTTCTGGACAAAGTTCTGGAGGATGAAGATGTGTTTGACAATGAGATGGACTTGGACTGTCCATTCACGCCAATGGACTTCAGGACGTTTAAGGTGAGAGAGAGTCAGGCCGCGAAGCACTTCTCTCTTCCTCCGCTGGCTTGCTGACAGAGGTTTCAATGGCTAAAAATAGTGAGGTGGAAAGTATTAAACCTTTTTGCGACGTGGCGCTAGTGTTTGTTCAGTTCCTTAAGTTTGTGTGACTTTTGTGCTTTGTACCAGCAACTGTGAGTCTGTAAATGGTCTCTTAATGATCCTTTTCCTGCTCTAACATGCTTGGTGAGACAGGTTTTACACAAATACAAACCGTTATTCACCAACTGTTGCTGTGATTTGGATTTTGCCAGTGCATTCAACATTTGTTTGATCTGAGATGTTTAGCATCTCTATAAGAGTCACGTTGCCCATGTTGACTTAGACTCCACCAGCAATGACTTCACATTGTAGCTGTCAATAGCACCATATTCTCTTAAAGGGGGAGTTACCCTGAAATGAAAATTCTCATTATTTATCATCATTATTTATTCGCCATCATGTCGTTCCAAATCTGTAAGACTTACTATGTTTTTTGGAGATTGTGTGGGGAAAAAAATTGGTGAACATGCTTCATTTGCTCCAAAACATCTTTGTTTTCCATGGAAATAAGAACATCACATGGGTTTTTAATGACATGAGTGTCAGTAAATTATGATAGTTGAGTTTTCATTAGTTTGGTTAGACTACAAAACATTTGGTGCATGGTCACAGATTTTGTGTAACGCTGTGCTTCTAAATAGCTTTAGTTTAGACTTTAGAGCTCATTCTAAGGACTGACCTAAACCGTCTGAGTTTGAGTTACTGTTGTCCATGTATACAAGAGATGGAAAAAGAAGGTTGGTGAAAAGGAAAAAAGAGTTGAGCAGCACATGTTCTGTTTTCTGTTTAAACTTTGAAGAGAAAATATGACTGGTCAGAAGCTCTAAAAAGAGCCCACATCATTTTGCTAAATCCATTGATTTATGCCAGTGTCTGTCTCTGTCTTTGTCACTCTCTAGACACAAATGTTTCAAATTGGTGTTAGGTCTGAAAGCTAACAGAGACTGCATTTATTTGTTAAAAACAGTAATATTGTAAAATAAAATTTTCCTATTTGAATGCATTCCACAATTTCAGCATCATTACTCCAGTCTTCAGTGTCATATGATCCTTCAGAAATGTTTCTAATATGCTGATTTGCTGCTCAAGAAACAAGTTATGCTGCTTAATATTTTTGTGGAAACCACAATACATTATAATTCTAAATTTGTTGGAATATAAATTTTTTGTAACATTATGAATGTCACTATTAATGCATTCTTGTTAAATATAACTGACTTCTTTCTTAAAAAAAATTAATAAAAAATAAATCAAATTTTAAACAGTGGTGTATAAATCTATGGGTTTTCTCTTGAGTGTATCCACCAAGTAATGGCACACCTTTGCTTTTTTGAGGATTTTTTTTTTATGTCCATAGCACAAAATGTGTGGCTTACATCTTGAGGTTTAATAGTTATCTTTAGGGATTCTATAAAAGCATGCACCACTAATAAATAGTGATTCAACGAAATCTAAAACAGAAAGTGAAAACCGAAACTGACACTTTAAAATTAACTTTCTATTAGCTGTTTTTTGGGGGGCCAAAATAGTTCATCAGTTCATTGCTAATAAGATCCCTAAATCTAAAGGTTTAAGCCTTTTATGCCTGAAATATGTTTCTAGTTTAAGGATGTCTTGCCAACTAAAACCATAAACTATGTGAGCACCACAGCTTAACATCTGAAGAGCATGTGCAATAACCATTGTGCCACAGCTCTGGTGTGTTTTGTCAAAAACATGATTTTGTCACAGATGAAAATGAGGCTGGCAAATACTTTTACAACCATTTTTTCTATTTTCGTATGGAAAATAAGTGACACTTTAAATTACGTTTTCTCAAATAACTTTTCCAGACTCACTTCAGTCCAACATGGATATTTATTAATAGTGACTTAATGTAGAACATACAACAAATGCAAAACTACTTCAGAAACAGAAATGTGTTTTTTAAATTTGGCAGTACTATTGTCTGTTTAGACAGTCTGAAAAACTTCTCAGTCTCAGAAACTTCCTCTTCTATTTGCCCTTTTCTCTGTCTCTCACAAATGACAGTAACTGTTTATAAATAACTTTCTTCCTATGTCATTATTCCTTATCAATATCTTATCGCTATCAGCACTGGGTGGTGAGCTAGAAGTCTACAGCTAATTATTAAATAAAAGCCTGTGACACTTAGAGTCTGCAACTCAACACACATGACTTCAAATAGCTGTCATTTGAAATAAATGTAATTGAATTAGGTTCATAGTTTTGACAAGTGGACTTGTCATTGTATATTATATCTAATGACATTAACGGGAGCAAAAAATTTATAAAAAGGCTAGAGTACCTGAAAATATCAATTCTATCATTATTTACTCACCCTCATGTGGTATACTTTCTTCTGCAGAATATAAAAAATGATCCAAAATGGTCCTTTATTTTATCTCTACAGTGAAATTCAGTCTCCCAAACTGTTTGGGCACCAACATTTCTTCAAAATGTCAATCTATATTTATTTTTCCACAGAAGAAAGTAAGTCATTCAGGTTTGGAATGACGTCAGAGTAAATAAATGATGAATAAAATGAATTATTTTTGGGTAAACTATGCCTTTAATGATTTCAAATGGGTTTTTCAGGGTTTTCACAACCTGTTTCAACTGTAATTCCTTTTTTATTCTTACCATAAGTTCTTAACGTAGGTATCAGTGTTAGTAAGTTGTTTC
The DNA here is from genome assembly GCF_049309525.1 of Garra rufa. Lineage (NCBI taxonomy): Eukaryota > Metazoa > Chordata > Actinopteri > Cypriniformes > Cyprinidae > Garra > Garra rufa. Next base: position 18,661,023 of record NC_133365.1, read on the forward strand.
TATTTTCCCTTTTACATTTTTTCCCTTGCAGAGCGTCACAGAATAAATCCGCTAGTGCTCTGGACAAAGAAGTGTTTGTCAGTGAATTATAAGGCCAATGGCGGGTAAATTTGGCTGCTCTCTTCAGATGTAGTTAGTCATAAGGGTGGTACTTCCTGTCTTTTCAGATAGAACTGCTGTTTATTCCTTTATGTAATCAACTTTCATGGGTTTTTGAACAGACCCAGGTTTTGATTTATCCTCATATATTTGTGGTGGTTTTGGTGGACAGACATGGTGGGAGAATTTACACATACAGTAATTTTTCTAAAATAGTTTTTATGAAGTCATGTACTAAAGCAAGAGCTGTTGTAAATGGAAAGTTCAAAGGGAGGGACTTGGTTGAAATGCTTATTTGGATCTTAAAAACATTGAAGCAGACATTTGAAACATGGATTACATTTTAAAGGCTAAAACTTATTCTTTTTCACTCAGATTGAATCTTGTGTTTGTTCAAATGGCTGGGTTTAGATAGCATGTCTGTGCCTTTGTTTGAACACACACACGCACACACACGGACACAGTTTGAACTCTGTACCTGGATGGTGAATTCACAGGGTGTGTCTGTACCTGAGCAATTTCACACCAGAAAGAAAAAGAAAGACCAGAACAGACTAGTACTGTAGATTGTACAGTAAGGCTGAACACAGGATTTTATTACCTACAGGTGGTGCTCATTAGCTTATTTAGCATAATTACCAACTGAATATCTCCTGTCTTTTTATTAAGAGAGAGTTCATCCAAAAATGAAAGTTCTGTCATCATTTTGTTAACTCCATAGCGTTAAAAACTTGTCACTTTCTTTTGTGAAACATACAGTCAAACCAAAAATTATTCAGACACCACTTTACTAATAGGTGCAGGACACTATAGTTAATTTATGTAAGTGAGGATAAACTGTGACATATTATACTTAAAAATCATTCATACAGTGGACTACCAGTAAAACTGATAAAAAATTTGGGACCAAAAATTAGTTTTGACATGGCTATGTTTTGTTTCATACCTTTCTATCTGGCATTATTAAGATGAATTTGTTTTGACACAGTTTAACTTGTCACATTTTATTACCATTTTCTAAGCTATAGCGAATAAACTGTGATAATGTGAGTAATTTTGAAGATGTCTGAATACATTTTGGTTTGACTGTAATTCATTTGTGATCATGAAGATGAATTTGTTCTGACACAGTTTAAACTATAGCGAATAAATTGGTTTACTAAATTCTGGTTTGACTGTAAAAGGTGAATTTTTAAAAAATATCCTCAAGTACAGTACAGGCCGAATTTTCTCAAGGAAAAAAAATCTCTCAACTAACGCTGTAAAATATACATTACTGTAATATTGAAGGTTAAAATTAACTGATTTGTATACAAATGCTTATTTAAACATAAATTCAATTCTAAAGAATATGTTATATGGTGCATATATTTAGCAAAATACTCTTCTCAGAGTAAATTTTTCTAGCTGACTAACAATTTTATGGTCATGACATTACCTGACATTGATACAAGCTACGGTAGCTGAGAGAGCTCAATGCGCTGCAACTTAAGAAAACACATTTAAACAGAAAAAGCGCCAGCAAATTAAGAGAACATCTTCATCAGTTTGACAGCACATGTGCTGCAAATACTCGCAACACAACCAAAAACAGAAAAGCTCTGCAAATACTCACAACACAACCAAAAACAGAAACGCGCTGCAAATACTTACAACACAACCAAAAACAGAAAAGCTCTGCAAATACTCACAACACAACCAAAAACAGAAACGCGCTGCAAATACTTACAACACAACCAAAAACAGAAAAGCTCTGCAAATACTCACAACACAACCAAAAACAGAAAAGCTCTGCAAATACTCACAACACAACCAAAAACAGAAACGCGCTGCAAATACTTACAACACAACCAAAAACAGAAAAGCTCTGCAAATACTCACAACACAACCAAATACAGAAATGTGCTGCAAATACTCACAATACAAACAAATCCAAATGTGCTGCAAAAACAGAAACGTGCTGCAAATACTCACAACACAACCAAAAACAGAAACGCTCTGCAAATACTCACAACAAAACCAAAACAGAAAAGCTCTGCAAATACTCACAACACAACCAAATACAGAAATGTGCTGCAAATACTCACAATACAAACAAATCCAAACGTGCTGCAAAAACAGAAACGTTCTGCAAATACTCACAACACAACCAAAAACAGAAAAGCTCTGCAAATACTTACAACACAACCAAATACAGAAATGTGCTGCAAATACTCACAATACAAACAAATCCAAACGTTCTGCAAAAACAGAAACGTGCTGCAAATACTCACAACACAACCAAGAACAGAAACAAGCTGCAAATACTCACAACACAACCAAAACAGAAATGTGCTGCAAATACTCACAACACAACCAAAAACAGAAAAGCTCTGTAAATACTCACAACACAACCAAATACAGAAATGTGCTGCAAATACTCACAATACAAACAAATCCAAACGTGCTGCAAAAACAGAAACGTGCTGCAAATACTCACAACACAACCAAAACAGAAATGTGCTGCAAATACTCACAACACAACCAAATACAGAAACGTGCTGCAAATACTCAGAACACAACCAAAAACAGAAACGTGCTGCAAATACTCACAACACAACCAAAAACAGAAACGTGCTGCAAATACTCACAACACAACCAAAAACAGAAACGTGCTGCAAATACTCACAACACAACCAAAAACAGAAACGTGCTGCAAATACTCACAACACAACCAAAAACAGAAACGTGCTGCAAATACTCACAACACAACCAAAAACAGAAACGTGCTGCAAATACTCACAACACAACCAAAAACAGAAATGTGCTGCAAATACTCACAATATAAACAAATCCAAACGTGCTGCAAAAAGAAACGCGCTGCAAATACTCACAACACGACCAAAAACAGAAACGAGCTGCAAATACTTCCAAGCTGTTCTATTGATGTCTTTGCATGGTTGAAACACTGATTGAGTTATTACATGAGACAGGAAATGGATTTCAGTAAGTTGTACTCTTTAGGTACAATAATAAACAGATGTTTATTCATGTTTATTTTGTGCTGAAACTGGTATTAAAGCGGAGGAGATGATCAGTTCATATGTGATGGCCCTGCCGCCACAGCGATCTGTCACTTCACATTAAACAGAAATGGAAAAACAGCATTTATTGCTTGAATACGGTAATAAAATGGACAGAATTAATTTTTTTTTTCATCAGAAGTAACAAAGCACAAAGCTTATTATGATTTATTGGATGGGAGGTGTGCTACAATGTTTTGTTCATCAACTGAAAACAGGCTTGGGATTTAAGAATTGATATAGTTTTCGTAAAAATGAGAATTGATTAAAATAGAGAAACTTAAATTTTTTACCCAGCCCTATGCAATCTATTGGTCATTGTAAATAGTGTAGTGATGTGTTCTCTGATTCTTCATTATTGTATGTGATTCTGTTTTTCAGGGAGACATAGAGAAAGGTCTGGAGATGAAGAAACTGGTTCTGTCTGGTTTTCTGGCCAGTGAGGAGATCTATATTAACCAGCTGGAGGCGTTGCTGCTGGTGAGTACCTCTGCCACAAATGTCGTCACTCACACTTCATGAGAAACCTAATGTGGACTCTTCACAGTCCTGATCTATGTGACACTATGTGGACTGTGTGTGAAGTGTTTTTAAAACTGAATACCAGTTTGAGTGGATATAACTTTTTGTTTAGAATAAGTCTTTCTTTTTTTAATTTAAAGCGACAAAAAGCATTGTTTTCCTCAATGTGGCTGATTAGTGTGCAGCGTAAAGACCATGCGTACACTCAGCCAATCAGGAAGCAGCATTTCCTATTTATAGAAAGTGCTGAAATCTAATGTCTACTAGTACTTTGTTCCTCTGGTGTTTGAACGTGTCATTTCCTGTCAGTCTTTTCTCTTTTTTTTTAACTGCTATTCAAAGCATTCTGTGCAATAACGTAACGCAGCATTCAAAGGTTTACTTAGTTGTGGCATTATTAGCTTGCTTTGCCATTATTTTTAATCATAGTCTAACGGAAGCTGAATTAACATTAGATTTCTAGATCACTCATTGAGAAGACGCAGAGCAAAAATTTAAAATAAACCCCTAAGATGAACAAAGGCTTCCTCTCTCCAGGCCTTAAACAGAACAAACTAGTAACCACTGAAATCCACTGAGAGTATTTTTGTTTAGTGTGCTAATTATGCCGGACACACGCTGTGCCACCTGCTGTTACAGTCTTAAAGAAACACCTGGATATCTCCTGTCTCTCTTCAAGTAAACCTGCTGATGAGTTAAGTTAAAGTGGACCTGGGTGTTTATGTACTTCTGCTCTCTGCTGCACACTTCCCGTCCAAACATTACTCATCACTTTGGACCGGCATGGAATATAGCCACGAATACTGTGGCAGAGCAGATTTATAAATGGGCAAGCACACATTTATTCATCTTCTCCAATCATTTCTTGAAATGACTGATGGGAACATGATTCCTGTCGTGCTTACGTCAGATGTCTGGCACTACTGATAAGATTGTGAATATCAAGTAATGTGTTTTTTGGTAGAGAGACCACTGCACAGAACAGCTAAGTGCACTTCCAGGACTTTATCCATCAAAGATTTATTTTTACGCTACTGTTCAAAAGTCCATGTGCCTGCTTCTTGTTATTGTAATTTCCTACATTTAGAATAGTTCATCAAAACTGTGAAAGAACACATAGATGTATGAACATAATCAGGGTTTCTGTGGGTCTTAGAAAAGTCTTACATACTCAAATTAGGGCCTTAAAATGCATTCATAGCTAAAAATTAATATCTTCCTTAGTATTTTTGTCTTGTTATCTAATCTAATCTAATTATCCTTAAATCATTATAAATTTACTGGAAATGCAAAATGAAGATATAAAGTCTTGTTTTCTGGGACACTGAACAAAATCAAGTGAGTTTATGCTTAAAACAAGAACTGAATCACTTGATTTTTATGTTAAGCATGATTTTTGCTTCTTTTTTTTTCTGAGCCCATGCTGATTGAATTTTCTTTGGTCTCAAAAACATCTTAAAAAAATCTTACATTTACCTTAATTAAACCTGCATAAGCCCTGATAATGTTCAAATGTTAAACACATCATGGCTAACTTTTTTTTAGCTTCTTTGAAGTGTTTATTCTTTCAATTAACTTCATGAGGCACATCCTGAGATGCTTTTTAAACAATTGAGCTATTTATGTGGGACACTTTTGAAATATGTAGGTTTTATTCACATATAAACATTTATCAACACAGACATGGAACTCATCAAATATTGTAAATGGAAGCTTAATCCACTTGATGCTAGAACCAATAAGGTTTGTTCTCATGTGTCAAACAAGCTTCTGTTTATCATTTTCGATTTTCTCTTTGTGTTTATTAATGTATAATATATGCGAATAAAGGAAGTTTTTATCATGTCATTTTTGTGGAATGACTTGAGGGCTATTAAATTATGAGAGACCAGCTGAATTACAATGTTTATCACAGCAATTTTTTGCAAATTTCAATTATTTGTCCTGATATAAACGGGCCTTAATTCTTTGTCAAATTCAGTCAAATGTGTCCAAAGCTTTTGACTGGTAGTGTACAAATTAATAAATGCATCAGACAGAAGAGCTCCCAGAAGAGTTTGTAATTGAATCCATCTGTTCTGGTAAAGGATAGAAGACCTTTTTATTAGAAATGCAGATTCAATGACTTCAAAACCACTGTAATAAAGGTTGTATGTGACCCTGGACCACAAAAGTAGCACAGGTATATTTGTAGCAATACCTTAAAATACATTGTATGGGTGGTCAAAATGATATTTTGTGCCAAAATTCATTAGAATATTAAGTAAAGATCATGTTCCATGAAGATATTTTGTCAATTTCCCACTGTAAATATACCAAAATGTAATTTTTTATTAGTAAAATGCATTGCTAAGAACCTCATTTGGACAACTTTGAAGGCGATTTTTTCAATATTTCACAACTAAAAGCCAAACTCAGAAATGACATGTATCCAGCAGGCAATAACGTCAGGTTCGGGTAGGTAGTGATCCAAGTTGATTTGGGTTGGGTATGGATTTTAGGACCCAAGAAGACCTCTAGTTCAGACTCCGAGTGTGAGGGGTGTTGTGTATGTGGTCAACGGTCTGACTCCAGGTCAGGGAATTTCATTAAACAGTGTTACTGAGTGGTACTGAGTGTTACTAACTCTAGATTCCCTCAGGGTGATGATTCCTGAAATTAGTGCTGTTTATTTGCTGCTTTAGATGAAATGTAACCAGAAGAGATGCTGCTACAGCAGTAGTGGATGATTTTAGACTTCCTTGTGCTGTTTTACTTAAAACATAACTCATTTGTCCTGAAGCTCTTCAGTTAAAGACCATGTGAAATCAAATTTCATTTACTTTGATCCAAAGTAAAATGTTAAAATAGTTTTACTATTTAAAATAACTGTTTTCTATTTTAATATATTTTAAAATGTCATTTATTCCTGTGATAAAAGCTACATTTCAGTGTGACATGATCCTTCAGAAATCATTCTAATATGCTGATTTACTATTCAAGAAACATCATTATTATTATCAATATTTTAAAATGTTGTTCATTTTTTTCAGGATTCTATGATGTATAGAAATATCTAAAGATTAAAGAAGCATTTATCTGAAAAAAAAAGCTTTTGTAACAATATATACTACAACATTCAAAAGTTTGGAGTCAGTATAATTTATAATTTAATTATAAAAATTAAGACTTTTATTTGCTTTAAATTGACCAAAAGTAATGATAAAGCCATTTATAATGTTACAAAAGAATTCTATTTCAGAAATTCTGTTCTTTTGAACTTTCTGTTCATCAAAAAAACCTGAAAAAGATTAGTACTCAGCTGTTTTCAACATAACAATACCAATTTTTTTAAACCAGGTTTTTTTAAATCCGAATATTAGGATGATTTCTGAAGGATCATGTGACTGGAGTAATGATGCTAAAAATTCAGCATTGAAGTCACAGGAATAAATATATTCAAATCAAAAACAGTTATTTTAAATAGTAAAAATATTTCACTATTTTACTGTTATTGCTGTACTTTGGATCAAATACATGCAGGCTTGTTGAGCAGAAGAGACTTCTTTTAAAAGAACCCATTAAAAAATCTTACTGTTCAAAAACTTTTGACTGGTAGTGTATATTGACTTTTTTGACAGATGTACACTTTGGATTTAATGTTTATTTGTTTTTTAAATAAAGCAATAATTTTGTTTATTAAATTGATCTAAAGTAACAGTATAGACATGTACAATGTTATAAAAGGTTTTTATTTCAAATAAATTGTGATCCTGAATAAAAAAGCACAAAATTAAGCAGCACAACTGTTTTCAACATTGACAATAATAATAAATTCAGATTTGACAGAGACTTCCAAAAACAAAAATATAGTCTTTAACTTTTCAACATTATATGTCATCTAAATGTTACTATAAGTCTTTCTCATTTTGAAAATGGCCAAATTATTATTAATATTTTGATCCAATCAAATGCTCTCAATAAGAATCTTCCCTCTCCCTAATACCACCTGCGGATGACTCACATTAGCAAGCTGCAAATCATCACGATTTGTGACTGATGTAACAAAATTTAAAAAGAAACAGGCTCTTTGACATGTCCCGCCCAAACTTCCTGCTATAATCAGAAATACATCAATACAGGAAAGAAAAGCTGCACTCCTCGAACAGTATCATGATGCAGAGAAGAGCGACTTGAGTCATGCTGATCTAAGAATAACCGTCCTGCACTTTAACACAGTGTTATCAGCCCTGAAGAAAGAAACGAAGGCCAACACACGTGAACACATGTGCTGTGAAAGGATTCCTCTGCTCTCATTCATGCTGTTTGTTCATGTGCTGTCTCCATTGCAAGTGCAAAGGAAATGAATGCTAATCAATACATCAATTCACAGGAAGTGGAGAGGAAAATTGACACTGTACTACTTGAATACTACATGCATTTTGGCTGAACTAAATGCATTGAAAAAGACTTAACTCAGTTTAAATCCCTTCAAAGTGGTTGTTCGGCAGTTGTTTGTGGGTATAAAGTGCACGGGATGCAACAGTTACAGTGCCATTATCGTGATCAGGAGTCATAACCAAAACCACATGTATTTTCATGTTAAACCTCACTCATTTATCACTAAATTACAGGGTTTGAGTATGAAAATGTATTGCTTAACATGTAAAGTTTTTTCTTAATATATAAATGCATGTGAGTAGTGAACATGTTCACTAATTCATCTCTCCTTTTCTCTCTCAGCCCATGAAGCCTCTTAAAGCCACAGCTACTACATCAAAGCCTGTGCTTACAATGGAGCAGATTGACACTATTTTCTTCATGATCCAAGACATCTTTGAGATCCATAAGGAGTTTTATGATGCTCTTTCTCCTAATATTCAGCAGTGGGATGAGAAGGTCACTGTCGGACATCTTTTCCAGAAACTGGTGAGTCCACCTGCCACATAGTGTCCTGCCAAACACACCGTTCAAATCCCTACAAAACACTACAGACGAAATGTTTAGTGTGAGTAAAATAACACTTTTATTCAGCATTAAGTTGATCGAGATTGACAGTAAATACATTTATAGTGTTACGAAAGATTTCAATTGTTTTGCATTATTAATATTCAACAAATCATCAAATTAGAATAAAGACTGGAGTAATGGCTTAGGAAAATTCAGCTTCACAGAAATAAATTACATTTTAAAATATATTGAAATAGAAAGCAGTTATTTTAGACTGTAATATTATTTCACAGTATTATTGTTTTTACTGTACTTTTAATCAAATAAATGCAGCCTTTTTGATGATAATGTCTTTCAAAAACATTGAAGGTCTCATGAAACAAAGAATCAAAATGTTCTTGATATTTAGACATATAAGTGGTAACTCTACAATAAAACCATACTGCAAGTTTCACAACTTAAAAATGAATCCTCAGTTAAATATATTAGTTATTCTTTTTTACTCTCCTGAAAGCCCACATTTTCAATCAGGAACGTTGTTTAATAATAGGTTCCCTTTGGCACGGCCTTTAACATGAACTAAATATAATTCTAGAATCAATACTTTTCAGCATTAGTTAATCTTGGCAGCTGTTATAAAACTCAGTAAAAAGGTTTAAAGGAGTTCCTCACATAATGCTCATTTCATATGTAAAGATTTAAGTAAATCATACAGTGTGATTTTTCTTTGAACACTGGGTTTAGTCTTTACTTTTTCTGTGAGAAACCGTTTATGAGACTTCGCCGCTTGTATTATATCAAGGGAAATGTACTTCAGAGATATTTTACTCATAAACATTTCTAGGGGTGCCAATAATTATGGCCAACAAGCATTGAAGAAAAACATTACTTTTAGAGTTTTTTTTTTTTTTTTTTTCCACACTTCTCATTGTTTTACTTCAATGATAAATTAGAATTTTGTAATTTTTTTTAAAGGGGTCATCCGGTGCCACATGCACTTTTACAAGCTGTTTGAACTGAAATGTGTGTTAGGAGTGTGTGTGCACAACCACCCTAGAATGACAAAGATCCACCCAGTAGTTTTCTTTTAATTTAGTAAAATAATTTGCCCCTTCTCGTATCGTATGGGATTATTTTTGTGCCTATAAAACTGAACGTAACTTTATAAAACTGAACGTAACTTTCCAAGAAACGATCAAAAATATGCCACTGCAAAAGAAGAAAAACACAATGAAAATGAAAAAATGAACTCAGTCGCACGAATTTAACATGCTCTTCAAATATGATTCATTCTTTGTTAATGATTTTCAAAGAATCGTTTTCGTGAATCATGGATTCTGAATGCGCTGCCACAGCTTTCGCTTACGCTTCGCAAATTTTCGTTTGCTGTTTTGGCACAAACCTCTCGTGGGGGCGGGCTTAACAGCGATCTACTCTGATTGGCTAATGAGCTTTTGATGGACAGTTGCTCTCTGACCTGGAAGCACAGGATATGTCTCTGTTAGATTTGTTGAATTTGTAATACATTGTCAGCACAGCTGTAATTTCCCCAGTTTCATACAATAAAAATCACAGATGAACATGTTTATTTAAAATCAAGTAACATAAGTAATAAAAACAATATCTTAAATATATAGCGTTTTATATAGTGTTTTATTTTATTTAAAGGAATGTATTTGCATTTTACTTAAAGGGATAGTTAACGAAAATCAAGAACTTCAAAACCAAGTAATCACTATAGGCTAATCATTTTAATTTCATTTCAGTCCTATTGTTATTTTCTTTCTTCTGTGAAACAATAAAGTTATTGTTTTTGTTTTTAAAATCTCATCACCTGAAGGCACTGTTCGTACTCTCCTTGCACATGGAATAAAGCTAAGAATGAAATCATAAGTTTTGGATTGTCAGAATACTAGATCAATAGAAAAAAATCTTAAGAATAAAAATCAAACTACACTTTCATATTATTATCCAATTATTTTGATGACTAAAAAATACAAAATAGACACAATGTTTTTTAAATAATTAATACATTTTCCAGCATGAATAAAAATCACAAGAACAATACGTAATGTTTCAGATAAATGTTTAACCATTTAATAACAAATTGTAAAATGCAATACAAATCAGGAATCTGTAAATTTGATAATTCTCTTTAACTTTTATTTAATTGACAAAAGTACAAAGAAAAGATTTTCAAAGTTTCACTGACCAACTTAAATGTATTTTGTAAATATAAACAAATTTTAATTTTGATGGCTACACCACACTAAAAAAAAGTTGTGACAGAGGCAAAATAAAAAAGGGTTATAGAATATCCAAATAAGCTGTTTTGGAACAGTTTGTGAGCAGGGTAAATTAGAAGCTCAGGTATCAGGTTTGGCTCATCAGAAAGCTATATATCAAGTGATGCTGCTGGTTCACTGGGCCAGAGCTCATCTCAGATAGTCAAAGAGACAGTGGAAATGTGTGCTGTGGCCAGATGAGTTCACTGGGAAAAATTGATGTCGAGCTGTCAGTCCCACTGATCGAAGGGAACACGAAAAATATTAGGCCTACAAGATTCCTTATCCTGTGGCTCCATCTAGTGGACAACATCAATATCACCGCCTTCATCTTTCAGTTAAAATGGCTGATTAGCGTCCTAAACATGATAAATTCGTGAAACTAAAGCTACAGGACTGTCATGAATGGAATTTGGTCTTGAGGACGAATAGTGCCCAGTAGGTCTGGGTCTGTTCATGGCAAAAAAAGTGTCAGACTGTGTCTAAAGATAATAATCTTAGAATCCAATAACCAGTCATTGCCATTCGTTTTCACAAAGATTTTTTAAATATTTAATATTTGTCACTGATACCAAGTGCAGCTATAGCGGAGAAGTGTTCCCTGTCATATATCATTCAGCATTAATTTTGTAATTTTATCAAACGTTTTTCTTGATAGGAAAAATCTCTATTGTTGTGATTTATTTCTTGGCTTTTTCAATTCATAAGTTTACGCTGCAAATTTAAATAGTTTCTTTTTTATGCAGTCAATAGCCTAAATTATGTCAGTGATTCTCTCATTTTTAAAGATGATCAAGTATTATTTTATTTCGATCGGCAGTCTAACACAAGTAAAAAAAAAAACCGTATTGCCCCATCTATTGAAAACAGGCTAATTCCTTAATTTTTAACTTCTTAAAAGTAGGTTGCTTGTATCCTTATATTTTGGATTTGGATACACAGCAGACCAATTTCAAGAATTTAGTTGTTTTATTATTATAATTTTTTTTTTTTTTTTGCTCTTTAATGGATTGATGCATGAACAAATAATTTTATTTCATCATATTCGTGATTTATGAATTTATGTAAGCTTCGTTTTGAAGTAGGCTATTCGTTATGAAGAAAATTTCGTTAGGCTAGCATAAAGTTCATTTAATAGTCTTCATAATACATTTTATTTGTTTTTTATTATACTGCAGATCAAAATAAAATAATTTTAGATGCTCTTTAAAAATGAGAATCACTGACATAATTTAGGCTATTTTTTGACTGGGGAAAAACGATTTATATTATCATTACTATTTGTTTTGCTCTTTAATGGATTCTATTATTGACTTGAAATCGTGTTACATGTGAATGGTCTAAATGAGATATATTATTGCTCAAATAAATGTTTTTAAAAACGTGCTAGAAATGTTATAATTAAGAGAATGTAACATAGACCTAAGCATTTTAAAAGACATGATAAAATGTGTCTACTCATAATTACAAAAAGAAAAAGAAGCATCGGACTTAATGCAAAACATAATATAACAGAACAGAACATGAAATATCATTATCACATCATCATCATACATGAAATAGACTTTATTACACGGACTGACAGCAACGGAAAGGTAGACTGCGCCTTGGTCTTCTTCTGAAAAGGCATTAAAAATTCGCCATACTTTAATACTTAATATAAACAAAGCACGACGTATTGCACACCGCAACAACTTTCCAATATGCGCGCCACTGACGTCACCGTCTGTGCTTCCAGGTCAGAGAGCAACTGTCCATCAAAAGCTCATTAGCCAATCAGAATAGATCGCTGTTAAGCCCGCCCCCACGAAAGGTTTGTGCCAAAACAGCAAACGAAAATTTGCGAAGCGTAAGCGAAAGCTGTGGCAACGCATTCAGAATCCATGATTCACGAAAACGATTCTTTGAAAATCATTAACAAAGAATGAATCATATTTGAAGAGCATGTTAAATTCGTGCGACTGAGTTCATTTTTTCATTTTCATTGTGTTTTTCTTCTTTTGCAGTGGCATATTTTTGATCGTTTCTTGGAAAGTTACGTTCAGTTTTATAAAGTTACGTTCAGTTTTATAAAGTTACGTTCAGTTTTATAGGCACAAAAATAATCCCATAGTATCGAGCCGTTCTCAGATGCCTGTCGTTGTGCCGTCACACCGACAGAGGCCGCTCCCACGACAGATGATAGACAGTAGTGTTTTAGCATAGACCCGCCTCGAGTGAGAAGCAAACTGTCAGCCATTGTTTCGACGCTGGAGCAGAATGTTGCCTAAGCGAGTGTGGAGTACAGTTGATGGGTGTAACAGCAAACACAGAAGTCATTTACTACCGACATCTGAGCCGCTGAGGACACAGTGACTGAATTTTATTTTTGAAGGGAATGTGCCGCCGATCTACCTAAATAGGTTTATGTTTATGCGAATCATTTCTCACCATTATATGAGAAGCTGTTGCTGAAAAATGGATCTGTATGAACTATTCGTATTCCTGCCTGATCTTCACCAGAGGAAGTGAGTGTAATTTATTTTTCTATGAATCTTTGCTAATTGCCTTTTCTAATAATGTGCTAAAGTTAGCACATTTCATGATGAATTAAAGTGTAACTTACGCTCTCAGTAATTGCCGAACTTCTTTGCGGGTGTCATCTTGTTCCGGGTCCAACTCCAGTTCAAACTGATATGGTTACACATATGTGTTTTCAAAGCCTCTCGCGATCATTATTTCCCCAAATAATACAACTGTTGTCTAGGCAACACCTCATGTGCGTTGTAATGACACGCCCCACAGAACTGAGGGGCAGGGTGAGCAGAGTTTCATATCATTTAAAGGGCCATGTACTGATATTGCTTGCTGAGAACAGAGCCATTTTTTACCAAGTAAAATTAGTGTTTTTTTTTACACTACCATTGAGAATTTTTAATCAAAGTATATTACAAACTTTTAATTAGGACCCTAAAGCATCATATTAACTTGTGGAAAATGGGCATCGGGTGACCCCTTTAATGAAAGATCAAAAGTATAAATTATGCTGATTTATTTTCACAGCCACTTTTGTTCATATTTACTAAAGGTGCCAAAAAATAGTGGAGAGCACTGTATATTGATCTCTTTATTTGGGTATGTACTGAATGTGTGCTCATGTAGAAGACAGAATAGATTTTGCACTGGCAGACTGTATAAATGCACTTTATACAGTGTAGAGGAGCATCTGTTGAGACTGAAAGAAACAGCAGAGAGGAGATGCCTAAGTTCTGCCAGATATAAATGAAACACTCAGCTCTTTTTAGGCTTGTGTGTCTGTGTATGCATTTGCATGAAACTGGAGAAACAGACGCTCCATGTGTCTGTGATGACTATAAAGCTGTCTAGGTAGACAGCTGACTAGGAATCTCCTAATGTGTGTCTAATTGATGGACTCTAGATGGATAGATTCAACTGCAGTTAAATATTTTATTAATCTAGTTTATTTTCTATTTATATTCAGTTTATTGTTGTTAATAGATGGTAAATCTATGGTGAATTAGAGTTTTACATTTTCTAAGCTGCATGCTGGGAAAATTTAGATTTAAAGCACACTACCATTCAGAAGTTTTTATATAAAACTATATTTTAATAATAACAAAAATAATGAACACTGCCGTTCAAAAGTTCAGGATCAGTACGATTTTTAATGTTTTTTAGAAGTATTTTCTGCTCATCAAATCTGCATTTATTTGACTAAAATGCAGAAAAAAAAAATATTTTTATATTTTATTGCAATTTAAAAAAGTGGTTTTCTATTGTAATGTACTTAAAAACAGAATTTATTCCTGTGATGCAAAGCTGAATTTTCAGCATCATTACTCCTTTAGTGTCACATGATCCTTAAGAAATCATTCTAATAAGTTGATTTATTATAAATTTTAGGAACAGTTGTGCTGCTTAATATTTTTTGTAACCTGTGATACTTTTGTCAGGATTCTTTGTAAAAAGAACAAAATTTATTTAAAATGCAAATATTTTGTAACAATATACACCACCGTTCAAAGTTTGGAGTCAGTAATTTTTTTCTTTCTTTCTTTGTATAAAAGAAATGTCTACTTTTATTCAGCAAGGATGTGTTAAATTGATAGAAAGTGATAGTAAAGACTTATATTATTAGGAAAGATTTCTATTTTAAATAAATGCTGTTTATTCATTAAAGATTCCTGAAAAAGTATCACAAGTTTCCAACATTGATAATAAATCAGCATATTAGAATGATTTCTGAAGGATCATGTGACACTGAAGACTGGAGCAATGATGCTGAAAATTTAGCTTTGCATCACAGGAATAAATTATATTTTAAAGTATATTAACATAGAAAACTCTTATTTTAAATTGCAATAATATCTCATAATATTACTTTTTGATGAGCATAAGAGACTTCTTTAAAAACATTAAAAATCTTACTGATCCCAAACTTTTGAATGGCAGTGTATACTATACTCTAACTCAGAGCTAAAAGCATTATGCAAAATATAATTTTTTCATAATTTGATTGTGAATGACAGGTGATTTCTGTACAGTTAAATGTTACTCATCAAGCTGATTGATATAAAATATTTATCTAAGATTTTTTTAGCCTTTTGACAATATTTGATGTGTATCTCAATGATTGTGTATTTTCTGCATGACTTGTAAATACGATTTCCCCCTTCCAGTGAGAGGAACCATATAAGGCCCAAACAAGTGTTTAGTAACAAGTATTTAATGCACTAAAAAATAAATCTTGTTAAAATTGTCCAATCATTTTGTCCACCATTCATCACAAAATTAATGCAACAATTAATTTGTTAATTAATTATATTTATTAGCTCCAATATAAAAAAAACAACGCATAGCTAAACATTAATTAGAAAACTTAACTGCTCAAAATAAAAAGCCCACTTGAGTACCTAAAATACCCATTATGCTGCTTAATTTTAAATCCATAACAAAACAATAAAGAATGCATTGTAAATGTATGTCGTTATCTTATGCTGTTAAATTCATTGTTTCACTCTGATTGGATTTTTTTAGTCCTTACCCAGCATGCATTACTGCTCATCATTACAGGTTACACTTCATTTATCCCCTGAACCAAACACCAGATGGCAGGAGGTTATGAAACATGACTTTTCTAAAGATTTTTCTCCACACGCACACACACACAAGCCCATGTGATTAGTAAAAACATTGTGACAGTGGTTGAGTTAGCAGATGGAGTAATTACAGTCTCCCTATTGCTCTGGAAACTCAGCGAAGAGGAAAAGCAGCATGAAAGACTTAAGACTAAAACAGACAAGAAGAAAAAAGTTCTCGGTTTGAACAGAAGGAAAGGTTTAGGATGAGCAAATCCAGACGGAGTGGATTGAAGGCAGAGTTTCTCAATATTAGTCACCCTTCACTCTTTCTTTCGTTCTTCTCTCTTTCACTCTCCCACTCATTAGCTCTGCACTTCCCTTCCCACAAATGTTCCTCTCTTCACCTCGTCTTTGTGACGTGCGCGTGCGTATCGGTGCTCGTCTGTGGATGCGCTTGGTGAAAAGTCAGAGCGCTTGATGCGGAGTTGCTAGGCGACGACGGCATGTCCGTGTGATGTGTTGTGTTCCAGACTTCTCTCGAGCAGCGGGAGAGAGGAGCATGCTGGGATGGAGATTGAGAACACAGGGTCTCATCATGCAGTTCTCACCTCAGGGCACAAATATACAGCAATCCATAACTCTACAGAAGCCAGCAATCACACTAGAGAGGATGGGTCATAAGACAATAGGAAGAAGAAAGAGTGAGCTTGAGGTCAAGTCAGAGTTTGATCTTCTTAGATCTTTGTTGAATCTGATACCGCCATCGTCATTTCACGATTAAACATTTACTTGAAGGCTATTACTTGAAGCACTTTGATTGAGCAACTTCAAATTACAGTTGGCCATCGGTCAACCCGCTCACAAAAATATCGGCATTGGCCATCGAAAAAACATTTATCGGTTGACCACTATTCTGACAAATTGAAACTATAGCTTTTAACTACAGCTGTGAAGAGTTTTAAATTATTGAGAACAATCTCACATTTTATTTCTCATTTAGTTACATACAATCAACTATTACTCTCACTTCACAAACTAGATGTTAACCAATGTGTTTTTTAGGGCCGATACCGATGATTATTAAAGATCAAGTAGACCGATATTTTGAACCGATAAATATGTGTAAAAATTGATGTCAAAATTAAGAATAACAAGCGCTCTGGCAAAAACTTTCTTTAAATGCTTTCCAATTATTTTATCGGCAAATTGGTTTTAAAAATGACCAGTGTTGGGCATGTTACTTTAAAAAAGTAATTAGTTATAGTTACTAGTTACTTTACAAATAGTAACTGAGTTACATTATTATAAAAGTAACTAATTATCAGGGAAAGTAACTGTTGCGTTACTTTTTAAAAAAAAATGTTCAAATATGTCAAATAACTTGGATGCCCTGAATATTAAATATGGCAGATGAATAAAACATTGTACACTAAAATACACACTTTTAATGTTGCTGTGGTACAATGTGAGAGACACCTTCCAGGGGCTAAATATCACGTTATTGGGGTCGCTTGAATCCGCGGCGTGGACTAGAGGTCGACCGATATGTCGTCCGGCTGATATATCGGGCCGATATTTGTCATTTTTTAATATATCGGCATCGGCCGATTTCCATGTTTAGTAGCGCCGATTTAAAGTCAGGCACGTCTGCGGGCAGCTCCCTGTTATTGGTGCGGTGGAGCGCTACTGTGAAGGACCCCAAGCCAAAACTTTTGTAAGATTCAATAACATATCTGAGAGATAAAGGTAAGGCTTAAATTCTAATA
This sequence comes from Garra rufa, assembly GCF_049309525.1. Taxonomy (NCBI): domain Eukaryota; kingdom Metazoa; phylum Chordata; class Actinopteri; order Cypriniformes; family Cyprinidae; genus Garra; species Garra rufa. The sequence continues at coordinate 18,678,767 of NC_133365.1, forward strand.
TTTCAAAGTCCCATGGCCATATATGTACTATATATTACTAGTAAACTATGAAGTGTTGCTTTCACTTACTGAAAGAAAATCATAGGACCGTTGGGAACTGGCATAATGCTACAGCTGGTTAAAGGTTTGCTTACTTGCAGTTAAGTTTAAAGACTGTAGTCTAAAACGATCAGCAGCTTGTTTGCTAACATATTAGCTAGTGTTATAAGTTCTGTTTTATTTTTCTTGTATTAGAGTAGGACAATTTCACTCGTCCTACTGCGTGGGGAGAAGAAGGCGGCGGCTCTCACAAACAATGCAGCGTTGCGATTACTCCGACTCCGCTCTACGACAGTGATGCACGGATGGTGGTTATATCCGCGGGTCTGGTAATAAAAAAATGCATTCTAATTACTTGTGGGTGGGTCGCGCGTGGATGAGATAAATCAATAATGATGCAAACATTAACTCCATTTTCTAAAATCTGAACCTGAGTTATGTGGGCAGGACCGTGGCGCCAGCTTCCTTTTAAATATATTTTGATGATTGCACCTGATGCGCCCGCACCGTCCTCTCCGTCACCCCAGATACTGCGAGTTTATACATATATGGTCACGTTCAGATGTCAGTAAACGTTTTTTTTTTTCAGCACAGATTTGGCTTAAAAGCACGAGTGGTTAAACCTATATAAGTGTGCAGCGATGTGAAGATCAGCTGTTAAAATGCACCATCCATTCATCATAGTATCATGCAAAACTAAGAATTAGAATAATTGTAATAGGAAGATCGTGTGCGGTTTGCTAAATCTGAGAAAAATATAGGTGGGTGGCAGACGGATTACACTATTGCCTGATTTTGCTTTATTTCGTCGTCAAAAGTAAGATTTTGCTCTCTTTTGTCGTCAAAAGTAGTCTGAAACAAGTCACAACTGAGCCGCTGTGCATCTCCATTTAAACAGCGGTGTTTCGTTTATGAATGAACTTGCATTTTTAAACGAATCTAGTGAAATGATTCAATTTCTCATTCATAAAGAGAGTCATTTGCTTTATTCAGGAATGAATCAGCTGTTCGAACGAATCAAATGAATGATGTGATTCAGTTATTAAATCAGTGTCTTGCCGCCATCTGCTGGCAGGTCCTCTCAGTTATATAAATTATTAATTTTCTGTATTCAAAATTTTATATTTAAAACATTAAAGTTTAACATTAATCTCAGCTTTTAAACTTTTATGTAAATGATTGACAGTTTTTATATTATCTGTTTTATATATTTAATACTTGGTCAGTTTGATTTGTTTGGTTAACTTTGGTTAAATCTTTTATAATAATACTGTGCGTTCATTGTTCATGGTGTTAAGCTTAGAAATTATGTGCATGCACTTATTATTAGTGTGACATTTTAGCATGCAAATAAAGGGGAGAACTTTAAGATATCGGCCCTAAAAATCGGCCCAAAAAAAATCGGCAGTACATATCGGCCATCGGCTGACCCTGACCTCTAAACATCGGCATCGGCATCAGTTATAGATAAACCCAAATCGGTCGATCTCTAGCATGGACAGTGTTGTTGCACCGGTGCGGTCGGTCTCATTTTTTCCCCAGATGATCGCAAAAAGAACTAAAAATACTTTGTCATTTTGAAACTGCAAAGGGTCTATTTTTATTTGTGCAGGGTCATAATAACAAGAAAACAATGTGCTTTTGTAAAATAAATAAAATAAACAGGGTCCGCTCTCTGCAGTCTCGTTTTCCGTCATCTCTCTTCACAGACACGTAAATAGATATGAGAAAATCACAAATATGAGAAAAATAAGTATAGAAAGCTTGAAATGTCTATATTTAAATTAAGTAAATCATGTTGAAAACCAGTATTCTCTGATAAAGTTATTTGTATTATAAACTCATCCCTAATGTAATCACGGCCCACGAGTGGCTCGGCTTTTCAAATTTTAAACATCCACGTGAGATGCAGGGACATGTAGGGAAACAAACTTTAACATTCATTAAGTGCATCTCGGCTACTTTTCGTTTTTCTGGAATAAGACGCGATGAGAGGGATAGAATTTACCTAAGAAGAACACAACACGAAAATGATAGTAAATCCGCATTTTATTGTCAGTAACGGGGGTAACAGTAATTTGTTTGATTTACTTGTTACGGAAAAAAGTAATGCTGTTAGTAACGGCGTGTATTTATAACACTGTTATTCCAATCACTGATACCGATAACCATAAAAACGCTTAATATCGGCACCGATAATCGGTCAACCTCTAATAGAAAACATTAGTTTGAAATGAAACTAGTCTTTGTTGTCAGTGCAGAATTAAAAAAAAAAAGAATCACATAATGCTTGGTAAGAGAGCTCCTGAAATAGTACGTTTTAAAGTTTTAAAATATTTTACATATGGGTAGAATACTCATGATTGTAATACTGGTTTCGAAACATAGTTAAATTTTGACTGGTTAACATCAAAACTCAGTCTGAGCATCCTGACCAACCAGAAGAGGCAATGTTGGCTTAACCAGTGGTGTGAGTTTGGGTCAAGAGCATTGCTGCGTCCCAATTCGCCTACTTATACTATGCACTAAAAGTATGTACTCTTTTTGTGAAGAAAAAGTACATACTTTTGAGAATGTAGCAGAATAGTAGGCAAGCTTTGGGACATACTACTTTGTCATAGCTGCTTCTTTAATGGACGCTCTGTTGCTTAGTTACCTGAATCCTGTCACTGTTTAAACTGCCCTGTCAATCATCACAGTTAATATTTATATACATTTTGTTTCATTTATTTTCCTACCATATTAGAGAGAAATGAAGAGGCACTTTCTTTCACGAGTCTTTCATGCCGAGAACTCTGCTCTTGTGTTTGCAAAATTATGCATTTAAACGTTAATGACCAACCCTATCATTATAAAAGTTCATAATGTTGCTGCACATGAAATATAACATGGATAACATTAAATAAATGTATTTTTTATCAGGTTACACATTGATTATTTATCACTCAAACCCTTCTCTACCTGTCCGTTGGTCGCGCATATCCTCCATGTTTGTAGTTTTTTAACACTGTTTATGCGTGTTTGTAGTTCTAATCGAATCCTCGTTCACCGCGCAATGTGTTGTGGGCAATATTAGCCGTTAGAGTGTGCATTGATCCGCACTTCGAATTCCAAAGTTAAGTAGTAGACCATCCAGGAATCTTTGGAATACTTTAAGCATACTACGATTTGGGACATACTAATTCTATTTTCGAATACTATTTAGGACGGATAGTATGCGAATTGGGACGCAGCATATCTGTTTGCTGACCCAAAGCAGATGGAGGAGTGTTTGGAAGAACATTATGAAAAAAGCCTTTTTTTTATTTGCGCAATTCCTTTTGATGAGGCTAGTGCTGAAGAAATGACACACTTTAATATCAGGCCCCAGGATGGTTGTGCTCCACTCTGTATGGGCATCATAACAGTTCTTCATGTTCCTCTGACTGTTATTACAGCAAACGATCTGAAGTGGTGTGATGAATCCTGCTTTAAACTTTCCATCTCAATCTTTGGGTCTCCAGAGCTCCCAGCAGAAGCTCTGTTGTCTGTATCTCATGTCTTATCCTGAGGATGAACTCGCTGCAGCAGAAAGCGTCCACTGTGAACACACTTTGATGAATGTTCTAAGAGGTCTACAGATGAAATGAATGTTTTAGCATTGGCATTTTTCAGTCTCTTTCATCCCTCTGTGTCTCCTAGCTTCTAGTTCTTGCATTCTTTTCCTCCACTTCTATATTGTTTTTCTGTACCATCAACTTTCTCTCTCTGTCTTTGTGTTTGTATTACATTTAACACCTTGTTGTGTGTTTTCTTTGCTTGTTTCTCAGGCCAGTCAACTCGGTGTGTACAAAGCCTTTGTGGACAACTACAAAGTGGCAGTGGAGACGGCAGAGAAATGCAGCCAGGCCAACAGCCAGTTTCAGAAGATCTCTGAGGTGAGCTCATCTACCTCCTTCCACTCGACACTATAGACCCTGATCATTACTGTCTGCAGTACATACTTCAGTAATGAGGTAGAGCTAATATTTGAAATGGTCAGGAATTGGCTGTTGTCCAGTCATTGATCCGTATTAAATGTTCCCCAATGTGGATTAAAATTGGTTTCTAATATTTTTTAAATATAGAAATATGAAATGATAGATGATATATTTCTTTTAAATATGAAATTAAAACTGTCAGTAGGCCTAAGTGGCGCCAAGTTACTGTCTTAGTGAGTCTTTGAAGTAACCAATTTGTTTAGAATGGCAGATTAATTCCAAAATCACTAATCCCTATATGTGACCCTGGACCATAAAAACAGTTTTCTAAAATTGAAAATCTGGAATCTGAGGGTGCAAAAAAATCTAAATATTGAGAAAATCGCCTTTAAAGTTGTCCAAGTTCTTAGCAATGCATATTACTAATCAAAAATTAAGATTTGATACATTTACGGTAGGAAATTTACAAAATATCTTTATGGGACATGATCTTAATATCCTAATGATTTTTGGCATAAAATTAAATCGATAATTTTGGCCTATGCAATGTATTTTTGGCTATTGCTACAAATATACCTGTGCTACTTAAGATGTAGTCCAATGTCACATATAGTGTATGGTAGTTGAGTACACTATATCAGAAAGAAGTAACAAAATGAAGTAAACGAATTCGGAATGTAACATACACTGGGTGTAAATCTTGGAGCTGTCGCAAAAACTTCTTTATCACTTACATGTACCTTATTTAAAAAAAAAAAAATATTAATAACAATAACACTCAAAATGACTTCAAATTGTAATTACATATAACTCTATGTTAGCTTTGTGATTTCATCGATGGTATATTTCTAATTTGTTCTGTAATGCTTATATGTTGATAATCATTAAATACTATTAAAATACTTCCAACAAAAATAAACACATATTAATAGTTCATCATTTATTATTTTTACTATCTTGAAACTAGGGCTGTAACGTCCCAGTCGATTAGTCCATTAATTGGTCGATACGGTCTGGTTCGACCAAAATTCTGATTGGTCGATTTTTTGCCGCGCTCATTTCATCAGTTTGGCCGCGCTCATTTCATCAGGTGGAAAGCACTAATTGCTAATGGGGGTGTTTTCAGAGCACCCCTGTTTCACAGGTAACAGTCTGTTTTCAGAACACCCCCATTGTTTTCACTTTTTTTGGATTAGCCCAACCCACTGGAGAAGAGAGACAGATAAGTAGGCTTTAGAAGGTTTGATGCTGAATATTATTTATTTAATAAAAAGCTAGTGGACTCAGCGGTCCTTGCCGCGGTATAAACACAAGCATAGAGAGGCCACGTCGCCTCAGCACACCGCGTGCGGTGAAAATGGGAGATTTTCATCATACAGTACGGTGATAGATTAACTGATTCTAAAGGGAGTGTTATATTATATTAGCATTGCAGTCATTAGGATAACAGAGGTAGTAAAACGTGGTTCAGGCTGAATTAATTACGATGTATCATAATCGGTCTGTATATAGGAAACATAAACATTCACCTCTGTAACATCTATATGCGTTAATCAGAATTTACGATGCGATCAAATGGCGCCAAACATACGCACGTGAATTACACGCGCATCACTTCTCCGCATTCAATATGAACTGAACTACAACATCACCTGATGACAACGGTCAGACATACAGTGGTAACATTATTGCAGTATGACGGGTAAAGAAAGATTCATTCATTTACATTCATGCACGCACATTTACAACTCACTCACTGGCAATAGCAGAGAATGAAACCGAAAGTAACTTAACTCCGGCGCAACTCCAGTCAGCGCTCTGTACACGCACAACTTAATCATATGCCAATAGCAGGTCTACCTTTACAAAACGAATAAGGAATTTAGTACATAGATAATTAATTAAATAACACCATAGTATCGTGTATCGGCGATCTCTCAGGCTGACGACAGGGCGATATGAAAGTTGAGCATATCGCCCAACACTAGTAAAAGCTTTAAGTCTATTCGTGTCTCAGCCGCGAAGCTGAGCTCTTATGTTCAGCCTCGTTCTGTGCGAGCTGCGCAGAGCGGCTGAAATGATAGTGTGTGACAGTTATACTTATAACATATGACAAAAATAATTTTCTAAATTATGTTGCACATTCCTCAAAAGTTCTTGTGATATCACTAGTTGACAACATAGTTCTGTTTTCAGAAATCACAGGCTATGATATTGCGCAGGTGCACGTGATGCACCGCTGTCAGAGACGACAGACTCGTGTGTCAGACTCATTTCAGTGCAACATAATTAGGTCAAAAACGATTTAATATACTGCAAATAGCCTATGTTTAATTAAAATTAATTTAGGCAGACAACAAGGCTACCAAGTACTGAGCACAGTGCGTATCTAATTAATGTAACGTACGTTTTTTTTTCCTCCACAACGTCTTTTTTAGTCGATTTTTAGTCGAAAGTTTCAGGACTTCAGTCGACCAAGATTTTCTTTGGTTGATTACAGCCCTACTTGAAACTCTCCCAAACAGTGTCTTATGGTGTTTGCACACCAAAAGCAAAATTAATTATTGATGTGAGTACATTACATACAAAGACAATGCAAAGCTGAAGTAGCCAAAGGTACTTTTTAGGTACTTTAGCCTTATATTTGTGTAATAACGAAAGCATTTATTTCAGTAAAAAAAAATAAGTCCAGAACTCTCAGTTTCACCATTTGGAACAATTGGGCCCTCCAATCTTTTTCTTTTTTTCAAAAATTCTTGTGTTTTTTTTTTTTTGATAATTAAATAAAGGCATTAAACATTTATTTATTTGTAATCAAATGAAAATCAATCCCATTTTTCTTTTTGGGCAAACAAACAGAGGTTTACTGTTAAAATTATGTGTGAATGTTCAGTTGAAAAAGTTTTATTAATAATAGTTTAGTATTTTTTTGTCTACAATTAAGTGGATATTATTGTTGTTATATAAAGATTTGTTAAGCTTTTTAAAAGATTCTGTAATAAATGTTGTTTTAACATTGCAAGATGAGTTTTTTTAACAGAATATTTAACAACAGAGATCAAAACTAGATATTCATTATATAAATGTAACATATCCATTACAATATTAGTGGTGTTTATTTTACTATTACTGTTTCTCATACTTTTTAAACAAACACCCAACTCTAAAATGGGTGCTGATAAAATGGGTAAAAATTCCAGACTTATATTGGAACTCTTTTGACCTTGCAACACCATAGCAACAACATAGCAAAGAACTAAAACTACTCAGGACATCTTAGAAACTGCTTAGCAAGGTATTTGCATCAATTACTGAACATTTAGTTAAAATCATCGGCTTGGTGCATTTACTTATACACACACACACACATACACACACACACACATACACACACACATACACATACACAAGAAGCCTTCTGCCGCATCACATTTCTCTTCATTATTCCATACAGGAAGTATTCGTCACATTCTGCTGCCTGAGCCAGACTTGAGCTCTGTATGTGTGTGTGCTTGTATCTGTGTACTGTATATTTACAGTGAGCATCTTCTCTGTTGACAGAATCTGAAAGTTAAAGGTCCTAAAGAATCCAAGGACTGCACCACAAATGCCACCATGGAGGGTAAGAGCGTATCTATTGATCATTGATGTGTGTGTGACATGCATGAGCAATCTGCATTTACAGAGCCTGGTAGAATGTGAGCTGATGTGTCAATTCATTGAGAGAGTAAATGGTTATGTATGAATGAGTAAAATGTGAGCTTGTCGCTTTAAGAATGAGTTCAGCTCTGCATCTTCCTACTTGTGTATGCAGCATCCACAACTCAAATGTGTGTGAGTGTGAGGAAGAGTGCGTGCTTGCTCATTCTGAGTGTTTTGGAGAGCAGGAGAGTATGAGTCTCTCTCTCTCTCGCTCTCTCACTCTCGCTCTCTCGCTGTCTTGGTGGTGTTTGTGAGGGATGGATAAAAGGGGGTGCTGAATGAGAAGGAAGTAGTGAGAGAGCAGTTAGAGAAGACTGCAGGATCAGTGGAAGTTTGTCATGGAGGTTCTGCTGGTTCTCCGACTGTGTTGTAACTGCACCTATGGTAACTATATCGCATTTCAATGCTTTGATAATCTGGATGACTTAGAATTTTTGATTGTTGTGCAGTTTGGTTTAAGAATTGTTTTGTGTCCTTGGTTTTTGATCAGGAGATCGAACCATTCTAGAGCTTCTAGTAATCTGCTGGTGAACAGGTCTGATCTAATTTCAGTGCAGCAGGGTGTCTTATAATTGTGGATGTGCTCTGATATTTCATCGCATTTGTAGGACCTCAAGCGTAACGGCACTTATAATGCAGATAATTCCAATTGTGCCTTTGATTGGTCAATATAGAATTCCAGGCGTGCTAAAATATGCAATATAAGAACAACAGTAGCTGTGTACTTTATATGACTGCATAGTGCACATGAGGATTAGTTATTAATCTTAGTTGACATTGTAAGATGGAGGATGATATGTAATACTGTATTTTATTTCTAATAAAGCACAACTTCTCATAACTTATTACTTAAATATGCGCTAGAGAAAGCTCTGACAGATAGGAACGTGTAGGATCCATGTGGAAAGATTCAAATGGGTTTGAAACCAAGCAGTAATACAGTAAAATTTAATATTTCCAAAATGAACAACTGGAACTGCCTATCCAATTCTCATTGGTCAATGGATGCTTAAATCAGAATGTGCTTAGCTTGTGGCAAAAATGCCACCAAATTGAACAAAAATGCCCCATAATTTCAAGACAAAGTGCCAAAAAAATGCCTCTGAACTATTAAACAATGTTGGCTACAGTGATTAAAATGAAATGTGAAAATGAATGAAAAGTGTCACTTTGTGGAATTACATTAAGACCACATGGTATTGCTTTTATGCACTGTTTTGTGCAGTGTTGAGCCTTATAACCAATCAAACGCATTTCTGTTGAACTTAGGAATGCATTGGCCAATCAAAGGCGCTTAGATTAGTCAGTGCTGAAAATGCCAGAGCTGTGTTGTTTGCGCACGCTCGCAAATGCACTCGTCATAAACACAGTACAGATATGTGAATAGCTAAAAGATTCATTTCGTAGATTCAGTGATTATAACAGTTATTGTGAGTTTTTGGATGATTTGTGCTAGACTAAACTAATGTCATGGACCGACATGGTTTGTCTGTGAAGCCAGAATTTGATGTGCCCAAAATTGTTTTCTTTATTGATGTTAGTTATCATTAATACAATATAAAGAGCAATAATCTACAATAATGATTTTTGTCATTATATTGCCGCCCTATGAGCTCCTTTTTTTTACATGTATAATTTGAATATCTATTTACACTAACAGTCAAAAGTTTTTGAACAGTAATTTTTAATACTTTTGTAAAATTATAAATGTCTTTATCATCATTTATCTGATCAATTTAAAGCATCCTTGCTAAATACAAATATTCATTTCTATATTTTAAAATAAAATAATAATTATGCTGACTCCAAGCTTTTGAATGGTATAGTGTACAATGTAACAAAAGCTTCTTATTTTGATCTTTGGATTTTTCTATTCATCAAAGAATCCTGAAAAAATTTACCTGACTGCTTTAAACATTGATAATAATATTATTAAAAAATGTTTCTTGAACAGCAGATCAGCAAATGTGATTCTGGACCACAAAATCAGTCATAAAGGTAAATTCTTTTAATTTGAGACCAGAAAATATAAGCTTTCCATTGATGTATGGTTTGTTAGGATAGGACAATATTTGGCCGAGATACAACTATTTGAAAATCTGGAATCTGATGTGCAAAAAATCTAAATATTGAGAAAATCACCTTTAAAGTTGTCCAAATGAAGTTCTTGGCAATGCATATTACTAATTAAAAATTCTGTTTTGATATATTTACGGTAGGGAATTTACCATAAATCTCAATGGAACTTTACTTAATATTCTAATGATTTTTGGCATAAAAGAAAAATCAATAGTTTTGACCAATACAATGTATTTTTGGGTATTGCTGCAAATATACCCATGCTACTTCAGACTGGTTTTGTGGACGAGGGTCACATATTACAACAATTTCTGAAGGATCATGTGACACTAAAGACTGGAGTAATGATGCTAAAAATTTAGCTTTGATCACAGGAATAAATTACATTTTAAAATGTATTCAAATTGAAAACAGTTATTTTAAATAGTAAAAATATTTTAATATTTTACTGTTTTCACTGCACTTCTTTTCATCGCACTAAGACTTCTTTAAAAAAACATCAAATGATTGAAGACTGAATGTCCAAACTCTACAAAACAATACAAGATGAAAATAAAAATGTGACTCAAACTAAAAACACACCCACTTTCAGTGGAGATAAACATGGTTTGCACCAACCACAATGTGTTTTTTTGTGGTGCATTAAATTACTAAAATTCAACAGGCATTTAGAAACCAAAATTACCATTTCCTGTTTAGCCTTCTGTTACTCATTCAATTCTGTAATTTTTTATATATTTTAAAGACATTTTTGTTTACAGTTAGTATGCTAAACAATCTTTGTGTTGATTACCAATTTATTAGTTGCACAGACTAGTAATAGCAGACTACAACCTGAGTTTCAATGTGTTGTTTATGCGTTTCTATGCATTAACTCCTTTGAAGTTCCTCCTTCCACCCCAAGGTGACTGGAGGATTATCTCCCACAATGCACCAGCTGCAGTCACCACAGTGATAGATGACAGATAGATAAAGGTAGACTTTAAAGTGCACTAGTGGTGTAGACAGAGGAATAACAATATAGAATGATTGGACCAAACATTGAAGAATTGATCAAAATTCTCCTGTGCACTTTCTCTCTCATGCAATCAGCTTTTTAGCAGCCAAATTATAGACATTCAGATGTAATCAGCCCCCTCAAGAGCTGAGCCGAATCTGTGACAGAATGTAAACAAGGGATGAAATAGAGCAAATGAAACCCAAGAAAAAATGTGAGAATGTGGCACTAAACAGGTACATACTGTTGTAATCAGAAAAATTTGTGCAATATAAAGTACATCAACAAAAAAGTTGGTTTGGTTTGATTCTTTGTTTGATCTTATATTGTCTATTTATTTCAGATTTTCTTTTGTAAGTTCAGCATTTGTGATATTTCTTTTGAGATATTTATTAGTCCATGTATTGACTTTATTAATGTTTTACATTCTAATGACTTCTGCCACTGAAAGCAACTTGATTTGTATACTGGACTTTGTATACTATACTTGTATACGGGACATACTGTATACTGTATCACAGTATACAGTATGTCCCGTCCAATACCACAACTCGGTTCATGTGTGGCACATCCTAGTTGATGCGACAGAATTCCTCAAACACTTTTTTGTATTTAGCAAAGCATAAGAACTGACTAATATTTGTCTTGTGTAAGCATGACTCAGATGGTATCAGCCCACAGTTTTTTTTTTGTTGTGATATTTGTTTTCCTTTTCTAGACTCATAAATTTGCTAGACTCATAAATTGTTCATAACAGTGACATTTAGATTAAATCATCTCCCAATGACACTCAACTCACAGTGCTTTGTAATCATATACATGTGGGTGGTATGAGAAAATATGGAAAAAAGGAAGACATTTTACTGAGTTAAAAGTTTGAAGTCCGACTAAGAAACTAATCTACAAGTATTTTCAGTTTCCTTATTTATGACAGTTGAGTTGATGAGTTGATTATGAATTGATTTTTTTTTCTTTTTTTGTTAAATAGAGGCCCTCTATTCTGATTTGCTTATACTTTAAAGAGTGTATTTTAATGTATATAAAAAGTGAGAATTATTGTCTGTTTCCATTATGGAAAGTCCCTGCAATAAGTGTATAATCTGTCATCTGAAATAGACAAAGATTGAAAGTGATCTAATCTGATGATTAATCACAATTGTCCTGTCCGACCTTGACAACTGGCCCATAGACACAGAGTAAAAAATATACACATGCTGCCCATGGGTGTCTACACTACGTGTAATCACTCCATCAACTGCTGCTCTATTTCTCTATTATTCTTATATTCCTGATGAATATTAAACTCTGGTCTTCTTTGCCTCAGACCAGCGGGATGAATGTATAGAAAATCAGTAGCTCTATTGATCTAGAATGGTTTATTCTGTGACTGTGTGTGAAGGGCATCTTGAGCTCAAATTAGTATGCAAGTGTCTGTGCTGAGATGTGCTTCAAGAATGTGATTGGATGTCACAACCTGAAACGACTGTCCTGGACTGCATTTCTCAAAAGCATTGTTAGTCTAAGTAGTTTATAGAGAGAACTGGTGCCAATGCTACTTAGGATAACAATGCTTTCAGGAAATGCAGCCCTGATTGGCTCCCTTTCAGATGCAATCAGCTGTGATTGGCCATGAGTTGTGAGGTAGAAAAAGCTAAAATCCACTGACAGGGGGCTAGAATAGAAAGTGCATAGCAGCAACACAATAACTTAATGTGCAACACTTACTGTAACTTTTCATTTAGTAAAACTAGCATAACGACACTTGCAGCTACTTAACAACAGTGTAGCAACCACAAAGAACATTGTAGCATCTGCCTAACAAGCACCAGTACACAATAACCTATAGCAATGCACTAGCAACTGCCCAGAACACCACAAGTTACAACAATAATAGCAACACTGTAGCATCTATAAAGAACACCCTAGCAATGCCCTACAAACTACTTAGCCACACTATAGAAAACTATATTCACAAACTGTGAAAAAGCTCACTAAAATCACAAAGAACACCGTAGTAACTGCCTAACACCCACAAAACCATAACCCAGCAATTCCCTAGCAATGACCCTGGACACCATAATCCATAGAAACCACTTAGCAATGCCCCAGCAACGACCCTGGACACCATAACCCATAGAAACCACCTAGCAATGTCCTAACAATGACCCTGGGCACCATAACCCATAGAAACCACCTAACAACAACATTGAACACTATAACCCATAGTCACCACCTAGCAATGACCCTGAACACTGTAACTTATAGTAACCACCTAGCAATGACCCTGAGCACCATACCCATAGTAACCACCTAGCAATGACCCTGGAACGCATAACTCATAGTAACCGCCTACTTGTAGCAATGCCCTAGCAACAACGCTGAACACCATAACGCATAGTAACCACCTAGCGACGACCTTGAACAACATAACCCATAATAACTACCCAGCAACAACCCTGAACACCATAACCTATAGTAACTCCCTAGCTATGACCCTAAACACCATAACCCATAGTAACCAACTAGCAATAACCTAGCAATGACCCTGAACACCATAACTCATAGCAGCCACCAAGTAATCCTCAGCAACCAGCTAGCACACTGTCATAACCACAAATAACACCCAAGCAACTCCCTAGTGAACACTCAGAACATCATAACACCAAGCAACCACCAAGCAATGCCCTATCAACCAACAAGCACACTGTAGCAAACACAAAGAACACTGTAACAACAGCTTAGTCACTTCTTAGAACATCATAATCTGAGCAACCATTTAGCAATTCCCTGATAACCAGTAAGCATACTGTATCAACCTTAGAAACTGCCTAGTGACAACTCAGTGCACCATAACCCATAGCAACCACCTCGCAATGCCCTAGCAGCCAGCTAGCACATAGTGACCACTCACTACACCATAATCCATAGCAATTACCAAGCAATGCCTTATCAACCTCTCAGCCAACCATAGCTCATAGCAACTGTCTAGCAATGCCCTTACAACCAAAGCAATCCCTTAGCAACCGACTAACACACTGTAACAATCACAAAGAACACCCCAGCAACTGTCTAGTGACCCCTCCGAACACCATAATCCATAGCAACCACCTAGCAATGTCCTAGCAACCAGTTAGTACACTGTAACAACCACAAAGAACACCCTAGCAACTCCCCAGTGACCACTCAGAACATTATAACTCATAGCGACCAACTATCAAAGCCTTAGCAACCTCCCAACATATTATAATCCATAGCAACCACCTAGCAATGCCCTAGCAACCAGTTAGCACACTGTAACAACCACAAAGAATACTGTAGCAACTCTGTAGAGACCACTCACAGAAAATAACTCATAGCGACCAACTAGCAATGCCTTAGCAACCTCCCAACATACCATAATCAGTAGCAACCACCTAGCAATGCTCTAGCAACCAACTAGTACACTGTAACAACCACAAAGAACACCCTAGCAACTGCCTAGTGGCCACACAGAAGGAACTCCATAAATTATAGCAACCACCTAGAACATCCTAGTAAATGCCCATTGATCACCTAGAAAATCAAAACTCATAGCAACTGATTAGAAATGCCTTAGCAACCACCCAGAATGCCATAAATCATAGCAACCAACTGGCTATGCCCTAACAACCAATCAGCAACACCAGTAACACCTTTCCTAGTGACCATCCTGGACAATATATTCCATAGCAACTGCCTTACAGTGCTCTAGCATCCACACAGAACACACTACAATCTTTCTAACAACTACCCAACAGAACTACCCAACAGAACACCAAAACAACCACTCAGCTAAACGCTAACACACAGAACATCTAACAACCGCAGCACCCTTCCAACCACCCAAACACAATGGTGACGAGTTTTGCATTGACAAGCAAAATTCCACAAATTTTGCCCTCAAACCACCATCGAAAATGCTGATAAAGCCCTGTAAATGCTAATTCTAATGAACACTGGCACGAGAGAGACAAGACTGATTACTCCTTTTATATATCTTAATTGATAAATGACGCTGTAGTTTTCCCTTATAAATCTACTAGTTTACCTCATGTCTCCTCAAACCTTTCTCTCTCTCTCTCTCTACTGTAATCCATCAGCTTTGCAGAGGCTCATGGGAAATATGCCCTGTCAGAGAGTTTCGTTCTGTTCCGATGTGATTCTGTAATTAGATGAAGTGAGTGTGAGCGAGAAGGGACTGCTGGGAATCGTCGTCTATTAGAGTGAAAGACAGCAGGACCACCACAGGACCCGCCACAACCCTGTCAGACGATGAGGACGTGAATGTGGAGAATTTTCCCACTAGTGCTGTCAAAGAAATGAGAGGCAAAACACTTTCTGAACATTTCTCAACGGACACACTTATCTGAATGTGTGTGTCAGTATACTTTTCAAAATTGTGTGTAGCAGTGCTCCTTGTGTGTACATGGTGGTACTTGGAAAACAATAGTTTGACCTTGATAAGTGGCAAGCAGAAGCAGAACAATAATTGTTAGAATCACTTTTAGAATGACTTTTTACAGCTGATAAACAATAGAAACTTTGACAGCCAATCAGAATCCAAAAAATAAAAAAAGCTTACTTCTGCATTGCAAAATAAGGTGGATATATGGAACAGAATAGCAAGAGCTTGGTCTATCATGTATGTATGAGGTGTTCATATACCACTGCAGTGTTCAGAATCACAGATATGGCTAAGGGGGGCATGATACTGTGAGCTGACAGATATATGCATTTCGCTCTCTCTCAATCTGTCAGTTTATTGAGAGGGTGTGGATTTACAGAGAGCTGAAGATATAAACTGAGCCTCCTCTCAGTGTTTGCATTCATTTGTCCTGGATGCTCATATTTGTGAAGTGCTCAGAAATGCTGCTATTATCCGTTGTGTCTGGCTGCTCAGTCAGCTGTGTAATAGAGTTTGGGAAAGGGTATTTTTTCTTCTTTTTTTCTGAGCATTTGTGTGATTGGAAGTATGAGTGTTTTGTGAGTTGAGATCTTATACATCTTACTGTATAAAATGATGTTTTGTAAGTTATGATGACTCTATAATTCATTCTTAAATGTTTGTCTTTGCAGCTCTCCTCTACAAGCCTATTGACCGTGTCACTCGCAGCACTCTGGTCTTGCATGTGAGTCTCTTCCTCTATATATATATATATACATCTATTGATTACAAGTAATCAAGTTTAAAACAGTAAGGTCACCTTTACTAAGACAAATGCACAGGCTATTATGTTCCTGACACACACACACACACACACACACACACATACACACACACCATTATTCATACATTTACATGACTGATCTTGCAGTGTTTCTAGTAAATCTCTTTTTGTAGTGTATAAGTCTTACAGTACAGATTTGGTGCACTTTTAGGCTTTATAGGTTTTGGGGTAAATTTGGACAGACCTTTTTTTCTAAACAACCTCGTTATAGCTTGCCAACTGGTAAATTTCAACATTTTTTGATAATTATTGACCTAGATGGAACTTTTGGAATTTTTAACTGTTGTGTAGGTTTATTTTTTTAAGGGTTCAAGCACATAGCGCTGAAACACTATTGTAAGAATGGCCAAGGATCAGCAATCTCTCCGTAAAACTGATCGTGCAGAACAAACATAAAAGTCGGAGAGGCTTAAAACTTCACCAAAGCTTGCCCCAACCAGCCTGACAGGGGCGCTATAGTGATCAAAAGAATGAAATTCGCTCATAATTCCTAAACCGTCAGTCACAGACTCAAATATGGTGAAATAAAACCTACTTTTGCGAACTAGTCCTAGGTTTTTCACCTGATCAGAACCAAACCAGTGCAGAAAGATTCTCTAGAGAGTGAATATCAATTCGCAAAGCGATGCCAAAATGCTTTAAAGGAGAAGTCCGGTGTGATATTGACCTAAAGTGTATTGAATCATGATACCGAGTGTGAACGTACCTTGCATATTTCATCTCGGTTTGTGTCCTGCAGTCCGAAATCTGGGGTCAGTTAGCCGATGCTAACAACAGGTTGTCAATGAGGGTGAATAGGGCATCGGACTAGCCATGTAAATAAATCACTGTTTTATGCCATTTACGAGGCACAAAGTAGCTCCACACTTCATTGCTAGACTTCCAAGGGCCCTGACATTTAAAACGAGACATTGATAACTCAGAAAAAGCACCGGTAGTTTATTTACAAGAAGATTATACTATTATTTATACTATCTGTATAAATCTTCTTGTGCTTTTTCTGAGTTCTCAATGTCTCATTTTAAATGCCACTTTTAGTAAACTCCAGAACGAAATGAGATATCTTCACCAAACTCAGAACACTTGTAGGAGCTCAATCTAAGGGTTGCAGCACAGAAAATGCGTGGCTTGGCCACTTGGTGGCTCTATAAGAGGAGTAAAACCATAAAAATGGCTATAATTATACAAACATTGGCTGATGAAGTTTGAGCACCTATTAGACTAAGGTTACGGAGGCCGAACGGAATAAAACTTGGTGGACCTGTTTGACTCACAGCCCCAAAGGTCTGTGAGAAATTCTCTGGACTCTCTAGGTCAATAATGATCAAAAATTTTTGAAATTTACAGTTTGGGAAGCTGTAACAGGTCATTTAGAAAAGAGTTCTGTCCAAATTTACCCAAAATCCTATAAAGCCTAAAGGAAAACTCAAAACTTCCCAAAACCTGTTGAGCACATGCGACAGGTGATTCTAAACAAGCAGGCAAAGTTTTTAGGAGATCGGATCACAGCTGATAAAAAATGTTAAAAAGCATAATATTTCTATAGTAAATTACCTGGATTTGCCAAAAATGCTTTTTTAAATCATTGATTTGGTGGTTACAGTCTTGCTAATAATGTCTTTTTTCATATGTGCTTAAATATCTTAAAACGTTTGAACCCCGGTAATCACTGCTTATATTTTATTTTAATAGTTGGATTATCACTTAAAGAATAAACCTAAATTTAATATATGTTTGTCTTTATTTTTTTATTTTTTTTCAGGACTTGTTAAAACACACTCCTAAGGACCATCCAGACTTCCCTCTACTGCAGGATGCTCTGAGAATATCCCAGAACTTCCTGTCCAGCATCAACGAAGAGATTGACCCACGCAGGATTGCGGTGACCACGCCAAAGGGAGAGGTGTGTGACTGTGTGTTTACTGGATGTGGCTGACAGAGGAAGATAGTACAATATACTGTATTGTAACAGTCTTCTACTGTATGTGCAAAATTATAGATTGATGCAGACCTTTTAAAGGCAGATTCAGGTATCAGTGCCTATCTATGAGTGTTTTCACACCTACTTTATTAATATCTTTTGATTCGTTCTTAGTTTCGTTTTGTGTAAGCATTTATGAACACACCAGTTGCACTTGTACTCACAGCAAAACCATCAGACCAAGACCACCGTTTACTTTTTTATTACTTAACTATGTTATTCCAAATTAACAATCAACAGATTAATTCATTATGATTTTCAGTCATTCAGGGGTGCTTTTTTTTCATACAATGCTTGCTTCTTAATCATCATGGTATGATGCATTGTTGGAGAAATTAACTAGCTATGACTGTTTCTCTCTAAAAGTGTCATGAATTATGTTGGTCCAACAGCGTAGGGAATGCATTAATGGCATCATGCAGATGATTGAGTAATAACTTCTGTTAATTAATCAGTTTGAGAATAATTTCAGATTACTATAGCTCATTTACATGGACGACAAAAAGTGATTCACTTTCACTTTCACTTTTCATGTTTATATGTACATGTAACTGGCATAAAGTGCATACATACACTTCATTTTCATGGGGTTCAGTTTTTAAGCAGCATTCTACAGTATATATAATGTAATTTCTCTGCAGTGCTGCTGTAAATAATGAACTTGGCATCTGGGTACTACTTTTTATTTTTGTTCTTTGCTGTTTTGCTTAAAATTATATAAAAGATGTAAAATACATTTTATATACATAGGAAAAAAGATATAGATTGAACAACATGATAGCTTTTTGCTCATGAGAATGAACTATTTAAGTCCACATGTCATACTAAGAGGAAACCATTTATATAAACCACAGGTGGAGGGCTTTAGTTCTAACCACAAAGCTTTGTAATGCTTTTTGCTAATGTTCGTTGGAACTGTGGTTTCAGGAAACATTGAACCTTTAAACTATATTGTAACCACGGAACTTGTGACCATTGACCAACAATGCTTGTTCTAAACGCATCTCTAAAATTGATTTTCTTACACGAGCTGAAATTCATCTCTAATTTTATTTTTTATTTTCTCTTTTTTTTTGGCCAATAAATCACACTCAAAATGCAAGTGTAGGTAGACAGAATTTGTAAACATTACTGTACAAATGTGACCCTGGACCACAAAACCATGTCAAAGTCGATTTTTCTTTTATGCTGAAAATCATTAGGATATAAAGTAAAGGTCATGTTCCATAAAGATATTTTGTACATTTCCTACCGTAAATATAAAACTTAATTCTTGATTAGTAATATGCATTGCTAAGAACTTAATTTGGACAACTTTAAAAGCGAATTTCTTAGTATTTTGTTTTTTTGCACCCTCAGATTCCAGATTATCAAATAGTTGTATCTCGCCCAAATATTGTCCTATCCTAGCAAGATTATTTATTTAGCTTTCAGATGATGAATAATTCTAAATTTTAAAAAATTGACCCTTATGACTGGTTTTGTGGTCCAGAGTCACAAATGTGTTTAAAAGAGGCTTCATACATGTGTATAACAATGGTTGCAGACAAACAGTCAACTTGTTCTTGAGTGTTCATAAACTGGCTTTGACCATTCCATATGGCGGACTGCTTAAGGAGATCAAGAGTTCATCCAGAAACTAAAAGTTATCCCCTGACTTACCCATCCTCAAGACTCTTCCAAGCTTTAAAATGGCAGTGAATGGCTGTTGAGACTTTGAAGTCCAATAATGTGCATCCAACTATCATAAAAAGTGCTCCACACGGCTCCAGAAGGGGGTTAATAAAGGCCTTTTGAAGTGAATCGATGTCTTTGAGAGAGCAAAACAAAACACAGATCACTAATTAAACGTACTAAAGGAGGATTTATTAGAAAAAAAAATGTCAGAGGATTTTCATAAAAGCCAAGAGGAGATTAGTCTTTTTTTGGTGCTGTAAACAAAATTGGTTCTCACAGGACTAGCATATTTAAACCAGAGGGGTCTTAGGTCATCTGCTCGAATGCCACTCTCTTGTGAATGCGCATACAACAGTTAGTGGAAGCCAGAGATTATGGTTTATAAAGTTTTAAATATGGATAATTTCTGACACAAATGCTTCGATTCACTTTAAAAGGCCTGTATGAACCCCCTGGAGCACTTTTTATGATGGATGGATGCACTTTATTAGACTTTAAAATCTCAACAGCTATTCACTGCCATTTTTTAATATAACTCCGACTGTATTCGTCTGAAAGTATAAAGTCATATACACCTAGGATGGCTTGAGGGTGAGTGGATCAGCTGTATTTATGTGTTAACATAATCTCACCCTGCTTTTTTTTATCACACTTAAATAAATATTTGACGTTTGTCAACATTTTTTATGTTTAAGCTGTACAGTGCCAGTAATGAAATATGTAACTGCAGATAGGGTCCGTGACATTTGCTGCCCCACGTTTCTTCCAAAGCGCACATGTTCTGTGTGTTTCTGCTCTGATGAGTCCACAGGAAGTAACGGTGGGTGTTTATGTCTCTGGCAGGTTCGTCAGCTGGTGAAGGATGGCTTCCTGGTGGAGGTGTCGGAGGGAACGCGTAAACTCCGTCATGTCTTCCTCTTCACAGACCTTCTGCTCTGTGCCAAGATGAAAAAGACCGCAGTTGGGTATGAACATGGACACTCACACTTTCTCTCTCTCTCTTTATGTTTTACCCACTCATGCATATATTACTCTACCGGCCCGCTGTGTGTTTGGTGTCAGTAGATGAAGTGTTTTGTTTCACAAAGTTGCAACCTCATTTGTCACTCTGTTGTTGTCATGGTTACAATGCCAAAGACACCGTAATATTGATTGATAGCTGCTGTTATCCTGATGCAGCTCTGTGTTTCTGTAACTAAAGCTTCCCAGGAGAATAACACCCATGTAATGTGTATACTGAATACTTCTTTTTAAAAAACACAGAACATTCTTAATTTACTATATGTAATCCACTCTGCCTCATACGCTCACCATTTTCAGACATTCAATTCTGGGTTTTGTCCTCGGTACTTTAGGACTGTAAAGCATTCAGCATTTTAATCAGACCGAATTAGGCAGGAGATGATTTTAATTGGTTGTTATGTATGATGATGAGCAGATTATATTTCGCTGCAAAGCCATGCTGGGCATCATAATCATCTCATAATAAGAGCGCATTATCAAGTCTTGCCACAGTGGAAGCACTTTTTGATCCCTGAAGTGTGTGTGTGTACTCTACATACTAGAAAATGCTAAGATTAATTGGTTACATCTAGGGATGCTCATATTGACCGTTTAACCGTTAACCGACAGTAAGAATTTTAACCGATTATTACTATCAGTTAAACGGTTTAAAAGGGTTTTTTTCTATTATTTTTTTTTTTTACGTTTGCTGCATGGTGAAAGAAATAATGCTATTTGTAAGTTATCTGTTTACTCACGCGCGCGTGTCGACACGTGCAGTGTGGCTGTACAGACATATTTCGCTTCACCTTTACTTAGTTAACAGATGTAGTATATGCAACTCAATGGCAAGTGGCGTTATTGGGTTATCAGAGAGTGAATCCGTGAGTGAATGTATTCAAATTCTGAATGAATTATAGTCTAGAAAGTGCGCAATAGGCGCTCCCGTTACAATCACTGGAAAGCTATCACTCATCCTGGAGTAGTTCATCGCAATCTCATAAAGTTATTAAAAAGTAATAAAATAACCTTTACACTGCACAATTAATCTCTTATTTATATAATGCCAACACTTTCTTTGTTTTAATAAAAGAGTTCGCGAAAGTTTAGAAATCAGCAAAACTGAAACCGGCACTTTGGTTGGTGAGTGGATTGTAACATAGCCTCCTCTGATTGGCCACAGTGATAATCAAATCAACATACATGTCTGTGATTTGCTATTGCTGAACGCTGTAAAACAAGCGCTTCTCCACACGCATATGACAGTGGATGGAAGTCCCGAACCGCAAATTGAAAGGGTTTTTGTGATGGTGTTTTTTTCGCGGATCTAAGAGTTAACAGGCAGCGGTCCTGCCTATCCGTACAGCATGAGGACATGTTAAAAACTAGGCACACTGAGGTATTGGCTGGCCTGCTAAATTTTTATGTCCGACGAGAAGAATAAGACCGGTACAGTTCTTCAAAGCGCATAAAAGGATTCAGTGTGTTTTAGTTTTGTCATCTTAATTAGGTAGTTATTTAATTTATACATATTTAGTGTAGGCCTATTTATATTATTCTTTTTTTTTTAATTCAGATTTTCTCTGTTCTCAGAACCGCTGCTGATGCGTGATAATTTAAGTATATGTCAATACAGTTTTTGTTGTTGCTCTGTATGCTGCTGTTTGCACGTTAAAATAAAACATTTGCTTGTATTTTTAATGTATCATCACAGATACTCGTGCATTCTATTTTTATTTTAAACTAATTTATTATTCTAATTTTATCAGTTAACGGTTAATGTTCGGATAACGAGCAGCGGTTGTCGGTCAGGAAAATTAACCGAAATGAGCATCCCTAGTTACATCAGTCTCCACAGAGGCATTTTCTGCCAGGACAGGAAGAGAAATACATCACATAATATGTTACTGTATGTGTATGTGAGCAGGAACAATTTATAAACTTAGGGTGTGTTCACACTTGTCATGTTTGGTTCGATTAAAACAAACTCTGGTGGGATTGCTCTGTTAGTGCGGTTCATTTGAGTAAGTGTAAATGCTGCCATTTGAACCCTGGTGCGGACCAAACAAATGGACCGAGACTGCTAAAAAGATGGGTCTCGGTCTGCTTCCAAACGAAATCTGATATGGTTCTAATGAAATATGAATGCAACATGGACCAAAACCAGGAAGTAATGACAAGATGTGACACTATGCGACATGATTTCACAAAGGGAACAGGCGGTGTATCAAAACAAAATCAGCAGAGGGCAAACGTGGAGCAACAAAGTGGTAAAGTGCCTTTTATGAGGTCTTTGAGGTCACAATATACATAATTCAACCCGACCAATCAGGTTGTGAACATATCACTATGCCTTTAGTTTCAGTATCTTTAGGTTCACTGTCAAAGTGTGAAAGCTAGGCAGACCAGGACCAAATGTATCTTTTACCTTTTTGGTCTGGACCAAAAGAACCAATCGAACCGAACTACAAGAGTGAACACACCCTTAAAGGGATAGTTTACCTAAAAATTCTGTCATTAATTACTCACACCGTAAGACCTTCTGACGAAATCCGAGAGCTTGCTGACCCTGCATAGACAGCAACACAACTGATGAGAATTCACAAAAAGTATTCTTGTAGCTTCATAAAATTAGGGTTGAACCACTGATCTCACACTGACTATTTTATCGATGTCCTTACTACATTTCAAGGCCGTTTGAACGTTTCAGTTGCGTTGCTGTCTATGCATGAACAAAGGTCTTAAGGGTTTTCATTTTTGGGTGAGCTATCTCTTTAAAACACTAAAATTATGTTAAATATATAAATATGCTAAGGTTGTCAATTTTTATTTCAGTAATTTAGTATGATTGTAAGAAATAAAGCAATAAAAAACAATAAATTAGGCTCCTATTTGACATTTAAATATGTTTTTCTGTGTTTGTTTGTCAGGAGGCATCAGCAGTATGAGTGTAAATGGTACATCCCTCTAGTTGATCTGAGCTTCCAGACTCTGGACGACTCGGATTCTCTTCCTCATGTCCAGACGCTCCCGGAGCACGAGATCGAGGAGATGAAGATCAAGATCTCCTCCATCAAAAGCGAGATCCAGAAAGAGAAGGTACAGTTTCTCTTTCACAGGTCACCAAACACACACAGGGTTTCCACAGGTCCTTAAAACGTCTTAAATTTAGTTGTATCAAATTTAAGGCCATTATAGTCTTAAACGTTACAAGGAAGTCTTAATTATGATTTTAAGAGGTCTTACATTTAAGTATGGAAAGACAAGAATCGCGATATGGCTTAGTCAGGTGCTGCACTGCTTTGTGTACTGTGGTTACAGGGGAAACCCTCTATATTTCTGCTGTTCCAAAAAGAATAAATTTGCATCTTTAATGAGCCCTTCTGCTGTTTTTGTTCAGACCAATGTAAAAAATCAACCCATATTTTTACCAGGGCTGCCCCCTAATAGTTGACTGACCGTTGGTCAACAAGAATAGGCTTGGTCGATCAAACTTTTATTAGACGCTTAGTCACAGGAAGTGAAAAATCCACAGGAAGTAGCGAAGTCATGTAGTCCGTGACAGGTTGTTAAAGGCTAGTCTATGTGGTAATACAGTACATCGAGCAGGACATCCAAACAATCGCCTATCATTCATTGACCTCAAAAATGGCTTATTATGTAAAATATGTTTAGTGTTAGCAACTTTACATGGACGCTTAATCTAATGTTAACCTAGATAGAAAAATGTGTATTATTGAAGTGTCTGTGCGGAGTGTAGAAGCTGAATAGTAGCGCGCTTACTGCGACGGTGCGGTCACTTGCTCTTAAAATATTCATTTATGGTCATACAGATGAGAGTAATACATCTTTTGAATCTATGAAGACAATAAGTTTATTTGTGTGCACTCACAATAACAACAAAACATTTTGCTTTTGTAAAATAATAAAAGCAAACAGGATCCGCTTTCTGCCATGTCAGTCTCTGAACTTGAGCATGCCAAGAAACTCTCTGTATACTTGCCTTACAGACATGAAACATATATGTGACCCTGGACCACAAAACCAGTCATAAGGTTAAATTTTACAAAACTGAGATGTATACAACATATGAAAGCTCAATGAATAAGCTTTCTGTTGATGTATGGTTTGATAGGATAGGACAATATTTGGCCGAGATACATCTATTTGAAAATCTGGAATCTGAGGGTGCAAAAAAATTAAAATACTGAGAAAATCACCTTTAAATTTCTCCAAATTAAGTACTTAACAATGCATATTACTAATCAAAAATTACATTTTGATATATTTATAGTAGGAATTTTACAAAAAATCTTCATGGAACATGATCTTTACCTAATTTTCTTATGATTGTTGGCATAAAAGAAAAATCAATAATTTTGACCCATACAATGTATTTTTGGCTATTACTACAAATATACCCCAGCGACTTAAGACTGATTTTGTGGTCCAGGGTCACATATGTGTAGAATCTATATATCTATGTCTACTTTCAAATGAACCAATTAAAATGGAAAAAAAATGTTTTTTTTTTTAGAAACTTTTGACTAAAAATGGTTTAAAGGCTGAAATGTGAATTTTAATGTTCCAAAAAGGTTTTTTCTTCCACAAGATGCCATAAAAGAACCATTTTTGATATCCTAAAGAACCTTCCTGAGAACATTTCTTAAAATAACCATTTTTCCTTAGTTTAAAGCACATTAAAACATATAAATCGCCTTTTTCTACTACAAAGAACTATAAAGTTCTTCACTTAATTGTCAGTCTTATTCAATCTCACGTCATGTCAAACTTTCTGAAGCATTGCTTTGTAGACCTCTGTTTGGAATTAGGCAGAAATTAGATTTTGTAGTTTGTTTACTGAATGCTGAAGCTGGTCACTGTGATGAGTACAGTTTACATTTAGACAGATCTTAAACCGCACGCTTCCATTGTTCAGCCGAGGTCAGCACAGGACAGCGAGGCAGTGCCTCACACGCAGAGGAAAGGTGAAACCCCGACTCTCAGCTTCAGTAACGTGGGTGACTCTGCTGTGTGAGCGAGATTGTTTATGTTAGCTGACATTGAGAGAATCAAACGAGTTCCCTTTCTGAGAGCACTTGCTCCTGGGATTGTCAGAGTGTCTCTTCTGGGAGTTCCTTCTGCTCAGAGCGATTACTGCGCCACAGAGTCATGTAGCCCATTACATTGTGTCAAGATATAATATAACATCGACATGCACACACACACACGCCATTGGACTGCACAGTGGGACTCTGGAGTCTTTAATTAGCTGTGGAGGCCTGATAACATCATTTCCAGTAATGCTCATACACACACAATGAGAGGATGATAGCGTCGGCCCTAATGGAAACTCTCACAGACACACAAACGCGGTGTTACAAGGATAAAGACACAATTTCCTTTGAGCTGACTTCGCAAACAAACTTCTCACTCACTTTCTGTTTTTGACCACGTACTATTTTGACTGCATTTGACCATTTCAAATCATAGTCCCTCATTTCTTTTTTTGACAGTCGTTGCAATTTACCAGTTTGTGAGCTTTACAGAAACTGATTTTCTTAAACCAGAATTATGACTTTTACCTGGAGAGTCATCAGGTTCACATGATCATCAGATCATCATATGTACAGATTGGAATATTCAAGTTATATATAATATATTTCAGATTATTACTGTTTTTATTGTGTTTTTGATCAAATAAACCCAGCCTTAGTGAACATAAGAGATGTCTTGATTATTCCAAACTTTTGAGCTCCAGAATATATGTATAGAAAAAAAGTGACAGTAAAGATGAAAAATTTTAATTTTATTAGAAAAATTCTATTCTGAAAAAAACTGGATAATAATAGAAATATTTCTTACATTTTTAAAATATATATAAAAAATATTAAAACAGTTATTTTCAATTTAAATAATATTTCAGTTGTTTTTTAAATCAAAAAAGCAACCTTGTTGATCATATAAAACTGATTATCAAAGTATAATTTATTTGATCAAAAATACAGAAAAAATGATTATTATTATGAAATATTATTCTAAATTAAAATAACAGTTTTCTATTTTAATATACTTTAAAATATAATTTATTTCTCTGATGAAAAGCTGAATTCTTATCAGCCATTACTCCAGAAATCATCAATTAATTATCAATATTGGAAACAGTTGGACTGCTCAGTATTTTTTTGGAACCTGTGATATTTTTTTGGGGGGGGGGGGGGGATTCTTTGATGAATAAAATGTTATAAAGAACAGCATTTATTCAAAATAGAAATATTTTCTAACAATATTAGTCTTTCCTATAACTTTTTTCAAATTAAAACACATCCTTGCTGAATAAAAGTATATATTTTTTTCCAAACAAATAAAGAGAGAAATAATTTACTGACCCCAAACTTTGAATGGTAGTGTATATTGTTACAAAAGATTTCTATTTTAAATAAATGCTGTTCCTTTTTAATGTTTTACTTAAAAAAAAGAAAAGAAAAAGAAAAAAATGACAGGTTCCAAAATAAATTAAGCAGTGCAACTGTTTCTAGCACTGATAATAAATCAGCATATTAGAATGATTTCTGAAGGATCATGTGACACCGAAGACTGGAGTAATGATGCTGAAAATTCAGCTTTGCATCACAGGAATAAATTCTATTTTAAAGTATATTAAAACAGATTTTTCAACTGTAAATTGCAATAATATTTCACAATATTATGCTTTTTTATGGATTTTTAATCAAACAAATGCAGCCTTGATGAGCAGAAAAGTCTTCTTTAAAAAACATTAAAAATCCTACTGATCCCAAACTTTTGAATGGCAGTATATATTCAATATGAAATGTAAAAAATGCTAAATAGTTACATTTTTAGACTTACGCTCTTTGGAGCTCTTTGTTTCTTCATGAACTCCATTCTGAGAGTAATAATAGAGAATGAGAAGGAAAGAGGGCTAATCAGAGCAGGAAGTTTCTCTGATTGAAATGCAGATTACTGATTACAGTCATGATGACTGATGGCTCATGCCGGCTGCTGTGTGTGTTACTATCTGAGAAACACAGACTGACAGATGTCCCAGGCGTATTTTGCCTGTAAGCACATTTTTAATGCACTAATATCAGATTTATTTGTGTGTGAACAGAAATCACAGAAGGGTCAGAGTCGTAATGTGGATCGTCTTAGGAAGAAGATGAACGAGCAGGAGTCGTGTCTGCTGTTACACTCCCCCACCATCCCTTTCCGCATCCACAATAAACACGGCAAGGTACCACATCGCACAACCATCTGAATTACCATGCTGTATTTTGTGTGGGAGGCCAGTGTGATGTATATTTGAAACACTGGATGTTGCACTATATATTTTTGGCTGTTTCTTGCATCCCAGTAGAGGGAGCTATTGTTATTCTTGAACTCATTTTATCTCTCATTTTCTCCAGAGCTACCTGTTCCTGCTGTCTTCAGATTATGAGAGGTCAGAATGGAGAGAGAGCATTCAGAAACTGCAGAAGAAAGGTTAGATGACTTGTTCTATTAAAACATCAGACTATTTTCCCTTACAATGTTACATCATCATTACAGAATGACACAATTCATCATTGCTGAATTGGCCTCAGTGCCACTCCAGTACTGCTCTCTAAGGTCTACTGAATATGGGGTCCACTAGGGGGCCTCAGCAAACTTAGCAAAAGGGCAGCACGATGATTTATTTAAAAAAAAAATTAAAATAGGTTATAATAAAAATATATCACTTAAATGTGTGCTGCATTTCATGTTTAAATGAATTGCCATTATTTTTATTTTATTTTATTTTATTTTAGAGCCATAAAACATACACTGCATTTCATTCTTTTCTTTTCTTTTAGAGCCATAACAGTTTTACTTTATTTTATTATTTTAGAGCCATACATTTGAATTTTATTTTATTTTAGAGCCATAAAAACATTTGCTGCATTTCACGTTTGAATGAATTGCATCGATTTATTTTATTTTTTATTTTAGATCCATAACAACATATGCTGCATTTCAGATTTGAATGAATTGGCATGATTTTATTTTATTTTAGAGCCATAAAAACATATGCTGCATTTCATGTTTAAAAAATTGCCATAATTTAATTACTATTTTTTTTTAGAGCCATAAAAACATATGCTACATTTTATGTTTAAATGAATTGCTGTGGTTTTATTTTATTTTATTTTAGAGCCATAAAAACACATGAACCATGATTTATTTTATTTTATTATTATTATTTTAATTTTTTTTTTATTTTAGAACCATAACAACATATGCTGCAGTTCATGTTTGAATGAATTAACTTTATTTTATTTTATTTTATTTTATAGCAATAAAAATTTTATTATATTTTATTTTATTTTAGAGCCATCAAAAACATATGCTGCATTTCATGTTTAAATGAATTACCATTATTTTATTTTATTTTATTTTATTTTATTTTATTTTATTTTATTTTATTTTATTTTATTTTATTTTATTTTAATATATATGCTGGATTTCATGTTTAAATAAATGAGCAAAAGTCATCGTGGAAGTGAGATTTGATTTATTTTGTTGGACAATATGCAATATTGTAAATGTTTCTATTTTCCATTTTCATTTCCAGTAATTTTAAGGTTTTTTTGTTATTTCAGTTTTAGTTTTAATTCCATTTTAGTTTATTTCCAGTTAGTAATTTTAGTGATTCAACTTGCCGTGATAACATTTAAAATTTTCATTCATCCAGTGTTTATATTTTATTTGGTTTCAGCTTTATTTTAATTAACAGAATTGTTTAATAGTTTTAGTTTGCGATAATAACTATGATGTGTGGAGCTCACTGTGTGTTTGTTTTTTAGACCTGCAGGCCTGTGTGTTAAGTTCGGTAGAGCTGCAAGTGTTGACCGGCTCCTGTTTCAAACTCCGAACTGTCCACAACATCCCCGTCACCACCAACAAAGATGGTAAGGGATGCATATTTTCACTCAAACAGCTCTCTGCATTTTGATTCATTGCTTAGTGTCTTACATGAAGAGTTCAAATCCAAATACTGTCTGAATCTGAACCTTAAATAGAGGAGAGTAGAGTAAAATGTGTAAGTGATATCAATTTTAGTTGATATCAGATGTCTAGAAATACATCTCATTTGTCTTTATCTTGAGGAGAACTCCGATAAAAACAGTACAGCTTATCCTCTTCTTCCTTGTTTCTATTCCTTCTGTTTCCAGTTAAATTCCTTGAGCTCCTCATCACAATAGTTTGTATTTGTCCTCGCTACCCCAGTTTCTTTGTTCCTCAATTTCTCTTTCCTTCACAGTGAAGTCCAAATTGGTTTTTCAGAAATCTAGGTTACAATCTGGTTTTACTCTACTGATAACCCGTGCCATGTTGAGGCTGTTTTTATTCACTTCTAGGCAGGGCAGCGTTTCAGGACTTGGCTTTTTGTTTTTGTGTGGACCCTGACATGTTTCGATTTGGATGACATTAAAGCCATCTGTCCATCACCTCCCACATGCAACCCCAGTTAGCAGAGCTAGAGTCAGTCAGTATCAAAAGTCAACACACCCTTAGTATATGCTATACACGCACTCCACACCTCTCCTGGTGAATTATGGGTGATTTGTGGTAGGTTCTGAAGCATTATTGCATTTAGCCATGGCAGAATGCATTAGACCTCTTCTAAAACCTTGTTACAGTGGTTTTCCTGTGATATAATCACTGTAACTCTCAACCTCAAGTCAGTTGTATGTGTTTAGTGCTTTTCACAATACAGAAGTAGCTTTGCAGGAAATCATGATGTTAATGTTTATAATACCTTAAAGGCATATTTCACCCAAAAATGAAA
This sequence comes from Garra rufa, assembly GCF_049309525.1. Classification (NCBI taxonomy): domain Eukaryota; kingdom Metazoa; phylum Chordata; class Actinopteri; order Cypriniformes; family Cyprinidae; genus Garra; species Garra rufa. The sequence continues at coordinate 18,709,278 of NC_133365.1, forward strand.
ATTTACTACAGAATTTACTCACAGCCAGGCCATTTGAGATGTAGATGAGTTTCTTTGTTCATTAGAACAGATTTGGAGAAATTTTGCATTACAACATTGCTCACCAATGGGTCCTTTGCAGTGAATGGGTGCCGTCAGAACGAGTCCAAACAGCTTATTAAAAAAACATTACAATAATCTAATTTAACTACAGAAGCACAAACCAGAAGCAAAATTTGAGCATGTATAAAAGGTGCCGCTGGAAGGCCGTGTCCGGCCCAGGCCTCTCGAGTTTAACTTGTGCTGTAAGTCTTAGGTGTGTTTACTGTATCCGTCTCTCGTAAGTGACACACAAAGAAAGACCCCCTCTGATCGTCCCCTGAACCCCACAACATCCCTCCTGCTATGAAATTTAAGATCCAGGGAGTGAGGTGAAATGAAGAGCAGCTGGTGGAGGAATGTAACCCCTGCCATATACCCTCACATGCATCCCCCATGAACCCCATATACACACTCACACACTCACAAATACCCTCTTTCCTCTGGACACCAGCAGTTTGAGCTGACAAAACAGGCCTGTAAGGAGCGTTTGTCTTCATTACGAGAAAAACAGTCTGACATTGAGAGCTCTCAGATGGAGGGGAACAGTAATTAAATGAAGGTCGGCTGCTGTTTTGTACTCATTGGCACAGTGAGAGTGTTAAGGGCCCTTCGTGTGACTTGCATCAGGGTTTAGAAAAGCATCAAGCGCTGCTTTGACCTCCACATGTGAAGCGTTGCGAATAATGTTGTTGAAGGGTGATGTTGCAAGTAGAAGTGGAAATGTTTAAACATGTTTGAGCTTAGAATGGAAGAAAGTCCTGGGAGTTGCTTTGATACATCAGAAAAAGTCTGTGGTTGAACGCGGGTTCACGAAACATTAGTTTTTTTAGGCTGCTTGTGGTGAATTTAAATTAGTTAGGAACTGGGGTACCAACAGGAATATGAAGGATTGAGACTTGTCAAGATTTATTTTCAAGAGATAGTTCACTCAAAAATGAAAATTCTGTCATGAATTACTCACCCTCATGTCGATCCAAACCCGTAAGACCTTCATTCATCTTGAGAACACAAATTAGGATATTTTTGATGAAATCCGAGAGCATTCTGAACTTGCTGAAATGTTCCCAGACCCAGAAACATAGTAAGGACATTGGTAAAATAGTCCATGTGACATCAGTGGTTCAACCGTAATTTTATGAAGCTACGAGAATACTTTTCGTGTGCAAAGAAAACAGCAACTTTATTCAACAATTCTTGGAGGGTCAGAATGCTCTCGGATTTCATCAGAAATATCGTAATTTGTGTTCTGAAGATGAACAAAGGTCTTATGTGTTTGGAATGAGTAATACATGACAAAATGTTTGGATGAGCTATCCCTTTAAACATTCTTAAAATTCTGAATTTTGAGAATTTGATCTTTCAATTCAATAGTTGAAATGGCTAAACCACACAGGAAGCTGAATTGGAATTAAAAGAAGTGCAATTCATTGCATTACAGTTCAGTGGCTAATGACATTATTGGCTAAAACATATCAAACGTTCAAACTTTAAACAAAGCTTAGTCAAGCTATTAAAGTTTGTGGATGAATTTTATTTTATTGTCTTAACTCTTTAATTTCTTCAAATTTCAATTCACTTTAATTCAGTTAATTAATTTCATAAAACATATTTGAATGCCAGTTCCACAACCTGTTTTCTACCTCAATTAAAGTTGGAATTTAAAATGAAATTCAAATTCAGGATTTTAAGTTTAAATTCAAGAACTGAAATTCCAATTCAAGAATTGATTTGGTATTTAAAATGTGTGAAAATCACAAATTTGTCTAACACGTCAATTTTATTGGCTTAAATGCATTAAGCAACTTTGAGTCATATACAGTTGAGTTCAAATGTTTACATCTGCAAAATGTTCATTATTTTACCAAAATAAGAGGAATCATACAAAATGCACATATTTTTTTTATTTAGTACTCACCTGAATAAGATATTTCACATAAAAGACGTTTACATATAGTCCACAAGAAAAAATAATATGAATTTATAAAAAATTACCCCGTTCAAAACTTAACACACTTGATTCTTAATACTATGTTGTTACCTGACAACTTTTTGGGTGACAACTTTCGAATTTGAATTTGAAGACCAGAGGAAATATAACCTATTTTGTCTTCTGTTAAACATGTAAGTGTTTCTGTAGCTTTTGAAGGGCAGTAATAAATGAAAAAATATGATATTTAGGCAAAATAAGAAAAATATACACATCTTCATTATGCTCAGAAGTTTTCACCCCTTGACTCTTAATGCCTTCTGAAGCATCTGAAGCGTTTGAACCTTCTGTAATAGTTGCATATGAGTCCCTCAGTTGACCTCAGTGTGAAAAGATGGATCTCAAAATCATACAGTCATTGTTGGAAAGGGTTCATATACACAAAAATGCTGAAAAACCAAAGCATTTGTGGGACTTGAAGAATTTTTCTGAAGAACAGCAGGCAGTTTAACTGTTCAGGACAAACAAGGGACTCATGAACAACTAAGCACTAAACACTAAATCACTAAACATAAAAAACACAGCCGTGGATCATTAAGGTAACAACACAGTATTAAGAATCTGAAGTATATGTAAATTTTAATTCCTGTTGTGGACTATATGTAAACGTCTTTTATATGAAATATCTTATTCAGGTCAGTGCTAAATAAAAAATAACATGCATTTTGTATGATCCCTCTTATTTTGGTAAAATAATTAACATTTTGTAGATTCTGCAAGGTGTATGTAAACTTTTGACCTCAACTGTATATGAAAGGGCCTTAAAGGTGCTAGTGTAAAAAAATTTAGAGTTTAATCAAACTGTTTCTGGACTGAATGATGAGACAACATTTGATTCTTACTTTTGGACTGGATTATAATCACATGACCTCCAACATGCACAGGTCTGCTGTGATTGTTTGCTCTCTCATGTGTTGTGTAGGTTCAAAGAGCTTCTCGGCTAGTTTATTTCCTGCTAAATAAACATAGAGAAAGGGAGAATGCAACTCGAGCACTGCCACCCACTGCTTCTAATATTGATACAATAAGCCACTCTGTGTGTGTGAGGGTCGGTCAAGGCCACCCTGAAATCATGACTGGTTCTGTGAGCCCAGAGACCCCTCACATACAGCAGGTTTCCCCTCAGGACAAGAGCCTATAAGTCCAGAAGAATCTTCTTGTTCTCTGTGGCTTACCATAAATATAGTTTTCGTGAATCATGCTTTTTTAACCCACTTCACATGATGTTAAGCGTTTTTGGTGTGGTTATCCAAACTCATGGTTTTAGTTAGGGCAGCTGTAGACTTTCAGTTATGTGACACTGTTTTCATTTGCTCTGACATCTGCATTCTTTCCAGCAGTACTAATTACAGAGTTCTTCATCAGTGTTTCCAGAGAAGGCCAGCCAAAGTCAGGGGATTTTGACACTTGGTTTTATCTGATCTGTATGTAATAGATCTTGCAACTTGAGCAAAACAAATTTTAAAAAGTTTTCTGATCAGAATTGACCTTTGATTATTTTAGAGTCAATCAAATTCTTAGTTAACCTGACTTTACTATACTACTTTACATTGCTAACCAACTGGAGTTTTGGAGTTATGGAGTTTTCAGTACTGATATGATATATGGTTGGGATCAGAAAGATTTCTAATGTTTTTTTTAAAGAAGCGTCTCTTATGCTCATCAAGGCTGCATTTATTTGGTCATAAAGACACAAAATTTATTCCTGTGATGCAAAGTTGAATTTTCAGCATCATTACTCCAGTCTTCAGTGTCACATGATCCTTCAGAAATCATTCTAATATGCTGATTTATTATCAATTTTGGAAACACTTGTGCTGCTTAATACTATTTTGGAACCTGTGATATTTTTTTAGGATTCCTTAATGAATAAAAAGTTAAAAAGAACAGTATTTATTTAAAATAGAAAGCTTTTCCAACAATAAACACTACGGTTCAAAGTTTGGGGACAGTACTTTTTTTTTGTCTTTCTTTATTTGACAGAAATTGCTATTTTTATTCAGCAAGATTGTGTTAAATTGATAAAAGTGATATTAAAGACTTATATTGGGATTTGTGAAGGATCATGTGACACTGAAGACAAGATATATTGATGCTGAAAAGTCAGCTTTGCATTACAAATAAAATATAGTATTAAAGTAGAAATATATTAAAATAGAAAACTGTTATTTTCAATTGTAATAATTTTTTATAATATTACACTTTTTCAGTTTTTTTTAATCAAATAAATGCAACTTTAATGAGCATAAGAGACTTATTAAAAAATGCATAAAAATATTACTGATCCCAAAACCTTTGTACGGCTATATATATATATATATATGTGTGTGTGTGTGTGTGTGTGTGTGTGTGTGTGTGTGTGTGTGTGTGTGTGTGTGTGTGTGTGTGTGTGTGTGTGTGTGTGTGTATATATGTGTGTGTGTGTGTGTGTGTGTGTGTGTATGTGTATGTGTGTGTGTATATATATATATATATATATATATATATATATATATATATATATATATATATATATATATATATATATATATATATATATATATATATATATATTTTTTTTTTTTTTATTATTAATTGTTCATTTTTGTTAAGTTAAACCAAAGATTGGGGGCAAACTAACCAAGAAGTGTCCAATATACATATAAACTACTAAATCTAATAATTAAATTTAAATAAACTTCTTGACCTCACTAATTGACTGTTTGGTTGTTGGATGAATGGTTGACTGCTTTAAGTATTGCTAATTTCAGCATGTAAGTCAAGCTCTGTTGTCTGTTTATAACCACATTCTACATAATCCCAGTGTCTTATTTCATGTTCTAAAAGGAAATTTGAGTATTGTGATGAGCATCAAGACTTGTAATGGATCTGAACTGTCCAAACATATACAATGATAGCCAGATAGCCTAATGTTTATCACCAGTCCAGCACAGAAATGGACCAGACCACACAAACAGGAGAAATTGTGTAAGAATAGCACTGTTCACATTACTGCAGACATGCACTCACCAGCTGCTCACAAACTTACTGATGAGCACAGAGAGAGAAACAGTGGTGACTGGATACTAGTGCAGGTGTCTTCTTTCCTGGTTCCATTCAGGCACTCTTGAAAGAGCCTTCAACCTACTCTTGGGTGGTCTGGGCCATTTTTGATTCTGTGAGTGACTAGACACTTGCAAATGTGTCCTTTATCTGTTATCTGTCACTAATAGGCAGGAAAATGGAGGATTATGTGTAGAATAAAGAGGGAGATGCTGAAAGATGACTAAAGCAAGGAGTTAGACACTTCATAAATTCATGTCCCTCTCTCTCTCTCACTCACACACACACACACACACACACACACACACACACACACACACACACACACACACACACTTACTGAGTGTTTCTTGTCTCTTCCAGATGAGGAATCTTCTGGTCTGTACGGCTTCCTGCATGTGATCGTCCATAAAGCCACAGGCTTCAAAGAATCTGCCAGTAAGTCAAAGTGTCTTCCGTTTTCCTTTTTTGTTTTGTTTTATAGAGCATAAGAATATAGAAAACACATTTATCCTGCATAATAAAGGATAATGGAAACAATTCATTTGTATAAATCAGCATTTTCCAAGGTGTTGTCTGTGGCCCACTAAGTATTGCAGGGGAGCTGCGGCCCACACTTTAGGAAATGCTGATCTATACAGATGTATTGTTTTATTACGCCGAGCACAAGTAATTGACCTCATATGTTGGGTAGAAAGGAAGAAAGAGAAAAAATTGTTACTGAGAAACTTCACTCTTTTTTTCAAGTGTTTACCTCAGATGAACTCTCAATCAGTTAGCTGTAGGCACTACTGCGTATCACTGTAGCAAGTGTGCTTAGAGTACAGTAGTTGAGCAATTAGATATGAATTAAGCCACAGACGTCCCTACAGACTTTTTCTATTTGAATATATTTTAAATTTTCATTTATTCCTGTGATGTCAAATAGGGGTGTGAACCTACAGTGGTCTTACGGTTCGGTTCGATTACGATTATCATGTCATCGATTCGGTTCAATACAATATCTCGATGCATCACGATGCATTGACGATGCACTGCATACTAATTTTTCAATTTTACTTCAAATTTATTTTTCTTTTCTATTTCACAATGACGTTGAAATGAGTTTTTATTTGATTAGATTTTTTTTAACTGTGCATCCTATCCAGTCTTTTTCAATCAATATCCCACATACAGTAATGTGTAATTTTGATGAGGAAGAGTAAGAGGTGAAAGAGGAAGAGGAGGAGAAGAAGGAGGACAATGTGGAAAAGACAAAAGAAGGGCAAGGGCAAGAAGAGAAGCAGTCTCATATATTTTAGTTGATGAGTGCCAGGGTTGGATCAGGCATGCAAGAGGATTTGACCCCTGCTGCCTGGCCAGGGCTAATTTAGCCTGTGATGCTGAAGAGGTTCTTTGGCCTGTCCCAGACCAAACACAGGATGTTGGGCAGAATGATTATTTTTGTTGTTGTTTGTTGTTTTGTACTGTACTCTACAGTAGGCTACATTAAATTAAGGAATAAAACATACTCATTTTTCAATTTTACTTCAAATATATACAATTGTGTTAATAAATACAAACAGTCAGATATATGAACTGAAACTTTAATCTTACCTTCTCAAAGAAAAAACACTTCTTGAATGTATCAAACAAAACTAAAGTCTGGGCACAGAAGACAACAGCAACATTTAGAACAAATACACAAAAGCAAATACCTGGGCTTTGGTTTCGTTCTAGAGTTCCGGCATAATCTTTTCTGAAAAGTGTCAGCGTGAGGGAAGCTTATATCGCGGCTCCAGTGTATTGAACAGGTGGCCGGGGTTTTCCACCACAGAAAAGGGCCGTATATCTTTTGCTATAAAAGCTGCCGCTATAGTCATTTTAAACGCGAAAACTAAACCAAATACGATTTGAACCGAGAGGTACCGCTCAGATCTTATTTAATTGAAACGAGGGAACGAATAGAGTCCTGCACGAGCCCAGCCTGAGACTCTCAGACCCGAGCCCCGTTCTTGTCCGACAATTTATCAGAACAGAGTTCGTGTTGCAGCCATTAAAATAGTTCAGTTTTGGATTCTAAAGGCAAAGTGGCTAGATTTCGTTTTGTTTCCTTTTTAAGTTAATTTAGAAATATGTTTGGAACATTTTATGTTTGTTAAATTCAAGCTTTTGTCTTTTTAACCTAACCTAACGAACAAGCGGCCAGCGGCAATGAGTTGAGCATGTTTGATAAATTTAGCCTTCTCAAATCAACACGACTTGCATTAAATAAAATCTATGGACATAAAACACTTGATGCATTTCAGAATATTAATTTAAACGTTTAACCTAGATAAATGTGCGCGGTTAGTCGCATATCCAATCGTTTTTGCGGAGAGTGAAAGCGAAAGCAGGCTTTGCAGCTGACAGGAAGCTCAAACGCGATCACTTGCATTTTTTCTTAATAACAGTGGAAACCTAAAATACACCATTTTTGTTGATAAAAGTAAGGCATAAAAAGGCATCATTCAAAACGGCAAAAGGTCTACTATTATTATTTATGTGCGCACTCACAATATCAGCAAAACATTATATTTGTGTAAAACGGTGCTGAGCCAGATAGACGCGCTCAGTGCTTTTAGCCAGTCTTTTCAACCAAATAAAAATAATGTTTCAGTCCTTTAAATGAATTACTAACAAAAAAAGACATTTGTTAAATGCACACTCATGTTTGTTAGTTCGTTAAATGCACCGGTGTGTAAAGAAAGTGGCAATAATCCTTTCAGTTAAAATCTGAAGACTTATTTTATTCATGTGGAGTACTCCCCTCGTTAGCTCAACCCCCCTCCCGGAAAATCATACAAGCCCCCTGGGTCGCGTTTTCTGGCACTGGACTGAGTCCGTTATAACCGGTTATGGTCTATTACTGAACCGATACCGAATCGTCCTTGTCTGCATCGCGATGCATCGTAAAAACGATTAATTTTGACACCCCTAATGTCAAAGCTGAATTTTTACTTTCGTTACTCAAGTCACGTGATTCTTCAGAAATCATTCTAATATTCTGATTTGCTGCTCATAATCATTTATTATTGTTATTATGTTGAAAACAGCTGAGTAGAATTTCTCTTTGATGAATAGAAAGTTCAAAAGAACAGCATTTATCTGAAATAGAAAACTTTATAAATGTCTTATCATCACCTTTGATCAATTTGAAGCATGCTTGCTAAATAGAAGCTGTAATTTCTTTCCACATAAAAAAAAAAAATTATATATATACTGGTAAACTTTTGAATGGTTAGTGTATAATGTTACAGAAGCTTTTTATTTCAGATAAATGCTGATCTTTGGCTCTTTCTATTCATCAAATAATGCTAAAATGTACTCAACTGTTTTAAATATTGAGAATAATAATAATAATAAATATTTCTTGAACAGCAAATCAGCATATTAGAATGATTTCTGAAGGATCATGTGACACTGAAGACTGAAGTATGATGCTGACAATTTACCTTTTATCACAGAAATACATTACATTTTAAAATATATTCAAAAAGCAGTTTTTTTAATAGTAAAATCTTTCATAATATTACTGTTTTTGCTGTATCTTGGATCAAATATATGCAGGCTTGGTGAGCAGAAGAGAATTCTTTAAAAAACATAAAAAATCTTACTGTTCAAAAACTTTTGACTGGTAGTGTAATGTGTATGCTATTCACTGTATGCAGATTTCTGAATGACTTATGGGTACCACTTTTCCCCAAGATGAACATAATAGAGCAATAGAGTGCAATTTGGTCCTGGAAGTAAAAATCTTTTAGAACTTTTATAACTGTATCTATTAAACCTTTAAAGACAGAGCTATTGTAATCAGTGATATATTCTTTTGTTGAAGCCATCAACCTGCATTATTTCAAAATGTTTTAAATAATCATGTTTAACATTCAAATTCATGTTGGAAAATTACATTACCCATGATTCAGCAAAGAAGTCTCCAAAAATCAGAGTATCACGACAAGTGAATTGGGCCAAAAGAGTTTGTGTACAGTATATTTGGCTTATTTGTGTATATTTGGCTTCAAATCAAAGCTTTTCTGTTGTGGTTCTCCTCATGTGTGGTTCTTGGCCTTTTTGGAGGATTTTCCAAATCTCTGTGGAAAAAATGTGTAAAAAATATGGAATATTGGGCAGGCACTGATATGTGAATGTGAATGATCACACACTTGCTGAATTAACATGCATGTGACATTGATTTAGTAATTAATTACATTATTTGCAGCTGTACGCGCATCGTGGTGGCAGAAAAACACTGGTAACAAGTGGAGGGAAATGGGTAAAATCTGTGGAATAACAGAAAAAATATATTATGCTTTTGGATGTCAGAATTGGAATGCAAATCATTTTTATAGAATACTGTCATCAAAGACGCCATTTGAAGCTAAACACAGACGTTTAAACTGACAAACTATGGATGAAACCTGCTATCATTACTCTACTCTTAAAAGTATAAATTAGATTTAAACAATAGGTATACATAATACTTAAGTATGCAGTTCATAGGGAACATATTATATTAGCCCTACAGTTACAGCATGAAATACTATTTAAACCTATAACATTTTACATTTCATTTGACCTATTTTAGCTCACAGTTCTTTTTTTTTCTCACAAATACAAGTTTATATCACCAAGTTCGGACTTATAACTCGATTGAACTCCACAATAGCAAGTTTGTCAATTCTGAGGGGAAAAAAGCTAGAAGTGTGGGATATACTGTAGCTGAGAGAGCTGAGGGGAAAAGAGAGAATGACGAGTTGATCTTTCCTATCAGAATTGTGAGATATGATCTTGGAATTGCGAGAATAAAGTCAGAATATAAAAATATAAACTCAAATTTACCTTAATTTATTCTATGGCTTCTATAGACTGCTACTTGAAAACTCATTTTCTGCCACAAAAACGTTATCATTGTTTTCAGACACTGAAATAAGTCTATATTGTGCTAAGAATTTTATTCAGAACAGCATTTTTTGTGCTGTTTTATATTTCATCAGAAATATATTTCATTATGTTAACAGCTTCATGTTGATATTAAATCAGGCTGAAAAAAGCCTCTGCAAAGATGAAATAAGTGCACTGTGGGAGTTGCACAACATTCATGCACATAGAAACTCCTCTGTTATGTAAGTTCCCTTTGGTATAGATGAAAGTGGCAGAGATGAATCTGTATCTGAAAATTGTCTGCCATTTCAAATCCACTTGGCGCCATCACACAGGACAAATTACTAAATATATTTAGCGTTAAAAAAAAAGCGTAACACAAGTACGTCAGCAGCACTGTGGACGCCGTGGCTGGCGGGTCATAACGGTATCATTTGTAAGTGTTTGTCCTGTGGGGGCTTCAATTATGAATATTTGCATATACATTTACACATTACGCCTCTTTGCTTTATGAGGTCAGGGATTGAATGAAATACCCAAATCACGTCTATGTACAGTATGCTAATGTGAATTTGCATAACAGACGCATATGGCCAGCAGACTCTGTAGATCAGCTCAACTCTGATAACAATCAGACGTCTGTTTTAAACCCTAATAAATCGCACAATATGCTTCCTCAAGACCAAGTCAAAAGAGCCATTGTGTAAGACTGCTTTGAGGTTTTTTGAATGCTTGTTTTCTTGCTTCATTTTTTTTGTGTTTGGCTCGTCTGAAGTCATTTGTCATTTGTCAAGTTTGCTGTGTTGTGGTTGTCTTGAATGTGACAGTAACCGCAAACATGTGTTCTGCATATGGATATGCAGGTGTTTAAGTATCTTTTTATATTGGGATGTACTGCATCTCAGCCGCTGATTGAATCCTCCTCTCCAAGTCTTATTAAAGGCCTTGAACCACTCTTGACAGGAAATGCATCCAAATCCTCGCTCTGGGCCATTAATGAAAACTGGGTCGTTGACATTGGCTTCCTGATAAAAAGAGTTTGAGGGAGAAAATACTGACCTAGAATACTAACCACAACTTTTGACACTTTGAGTAAATGATTTATTTTTACCTTTCCAAACTCTGTTCATTTTGTTTTTATGGAGTTTCCATCTTATCAGTTGCATATGGCTAGTTAATACAGCAGTAGATGTATCAGTCTTCTCAATAAATAATAGTTTTGCAAAGTTTTTGCTAATTTTTTGTGAATAATGTGTAAACATTTTTGCGATGCGAAAAACGCAGACAGAATCGCGGAATCTAATCATAAAAATGGAATGTACTGTATAACGTGGAATGTCACGGAATTTGCCAAATGTTGGATGAATCCAAAATCCAAAATAAAGTAGGTCTGTGCGCTTAAATCCAAATGCGATATGAACTAGTGTCTGTGAATTTTAAACTTCAAAATACTGACAAAATAATATTTTGGTTTAACTTGAAGATTATTCAATATTATTCAATGTTTTTTTTTTTTTTTAAGAATATTTACCACAAAAATTATTGACCAGAATTTATTTACCAGAAAAAAATGTACACACATAACACAGTATTTCTGGAATCTTTTTGAATATAAATTAAATCAATTAGAGATGCTTTTGATTATTGAAATGTAATGAAAATGGAATCCAGAAAATTAACGGAAAACTAAAAAATAAAACTGAATTTGAGAAAAAAAATGTATTGTAAAATGTATTTCATTGGGCCTTAAAAATGTAATTTAATAAATTGCTGTTAACTTGTGAATGTAAGTTTCGTGATTTCAATTCATTAGACATGTTTTTTGATTCATATTTTTTAACCATTAAAACAGAGTCTAGAAAATTAAAAAAAAAAAAAAAAAAAAAAAAACCTGAATCCAGAAAAATTAAAATGGAAAACTTGAATTTGGAAACAGTAAAACGGATTTCATATTGGTGGACCACTATATTAATATATATTATTATATGAATTATTTTAGAACCTACACAAAATATAAGTACATTATATACACTACCATATGTGACCCTGGACCACAAAACCAGTCTTAAGTCGCTGGGGTATATTTGTAGCAATAGCCAAAAATACATTGTATGGGTCAAAATTATTGATTTTTCTTTTATGTCAAAAATCATTAGGAAATTAAGTAAAGTTCATGTTACATTAAGATTTTTTGTAAAATTCCTACTGTAAACCTATCAAAATGTAATTTTTAATTAGTAATATGCATTGTTAAGAACTTAATTTGGACAACTTTAAAGGTGATTTTCTCAGTATTTTGATTTTTTTGCGCCCTCAGATTCCAGATTTTCAAATAGATGTATCTCGGCCAAATATTGTCCTATCCTAACAAACTATACATCAATAGAAAGCTTATTTATTGAGCTTTCATGTGATGTATATATCTCAGTTTTGTAAAATTTAAAGGTTGTATCAGCGATTTCTAGCCTAAAACATAAAGTGTCAATTTCAGCTGACCTTTCTTCACGATCCGCTCGCTGCCTGCCCCATAAATTGTCTGTGAAAAAACCGCGTCTCTCTGGTCAGCCTAGGGTCCGAGATATGCCAAAAAAACAATCGGCACTACCAACCTTTCCACAGATAAACAAACAGTGTTCCAACCAATCAGCGTCAGGGGTTTGGTGTTGTTTGGTGTTGGTGTTGTTGTTCCGAAAGTCCACAACACCAAACCCCTGACGCTGATTGGTTGGAACACTGTTTGTTTATCTGTGGAAAGGTTGGTAGTGCCGATTGTTTTTTTGGCATATCTCGGACCCTAGGCTGACCAGAGAGATGCGTTTTTTTCACAGACAATTTATGGGGCAGGCAGCGAGCGGATCGTGAAGAAAGCTCAGCTGAATTTGACACTTTATGTTTCAGGCTAGAAATCGCTGATACAACCTTTAACCTTATGACTGGTTTTGTGGTCCAGGGTCACATATTACCTTACAAAAATAGTAATAGCACAACTGTTTGATAATAAGAAATTTTGTTTCTTGGGCAGCAAATCAGCATATTAGAATGATTTCTGATTATGTGACACTGACGACTTGAGTAATGGCTGCTGAAAATTTTGCTAACGTAAATGTAAATATATCAGTGGAACACTATCCCTGCATAGAAACAAATGGGTCAAACTCATCTTTACGTCTACAGTATACAGTTGAGGTCAAAAATTTACATACAACTTGCAGAATCTGCAAAATGTTAATCATTTAACCAAAATAAGAGGGATCATACAATGCATGTTATTTTTTATTTATATAAGATATTTTGGTAACACTTTAGAATAGGGAACACTTATTTACTATTAACTAAGATTTTTCCTTCACAATGCATTAAGAGCCAGGGGGTTTAAACTTTTTGAATTTAAAGATCAGGGTAAATTTGACTTATTTTGTATTCTGGGAAACATGTGAGTATCTTCTGTAGCTTCTGAAGGGCAGTACTAGATAAAATAAATATGATATTTGTGCATCTTCAGTTTTTACCCCTGGCTCTTAATGCATCGTGTTTCTTTCTGAAGCATCAGTGAGCATTTGAACATTCTGTTATAGTTGCATATGAGTCCCTCAGTTGTCCTCAGTGTGAAAAGGTGGCTCTCAAAATCGTACACTCATTGTTGGAAAGGGTTCAAATACACAAAAATGCTTAAAAACCAAAGAATTTGTGAGACCTGAAGGATTTTTCTAAGGAGAGCAGGCAGTTTAAGTGTTTAGGACAAACAAGGGACTCATGAACAACTATCAATAAAAAAAAATAAAAAACACAGCTGTGGATCATTCAGGTAACAACAGTATTAAGAATCAAGTCTATCTAAACTTTTGAACACATCTTTTATGTGAAATATTTTATTCAGGTCAGTGCTAAATAAAAAATAACATGCATTTTGTACGATCCCTCTTATTTTGGTCAAATAATTAATATTTAGCAGTTTCTGCAAGGTGTATGTAAACTTTTGACCTCAACTGTATGTGTGTGAATCGACTAGCTGCCATATGGCTCCCATCACCATCTCGTTTCATCTGGGAACATCACCCCGAGGATGCGGTTCCTCCCCCAGATGACGACACTTCCCATTCACCATTGTGTGGGGCAACCATAAACATTTGGGTCAAATTTAAAACCTCCAAAATGGTTCAAATTTAAAACCTCAAACAATTACACTTTTTGTATAACAGAACCAACAGTGGTTATTGTTTTTCTACATATGCAGAAAAGTGCCAAACCTCTTAGTTTTATGTCTTTGAAATTACTTATTCATCACTTTTTTATATAATGGCACCTCTTCTCAAAAACGACCTCTTCTCATTGACCTTTTTACTACACAAACCTCTCACGCTGAGTCAAAAGCATGGCCGAAGTAATGACGGTGCACTATATCAGTCTTTAAGAGCCCACTAAAGGTTTCTCTTGCGTCTGAACCCTTTTAAAAACATGCTCCACGGAAGCACTGCTCTCATCAAGGGTCGATTTACAATACACTCAGTGATCACCGTCCTTCCTTCACCGTCGCTCTCTGTCCTGATTCACAGGGTGTTTTTATAAATACATTTCCTGTTCTCTGAAGAACTAGGTTTCTGTGCCTGGTACTGCTAAAATCTAAAGCCTCCTCTGACCATGAGGAGAGATATAGCTTGCCCTTATTTCATGTTTTTAGTATTGAGAGCAAGGCCAGTAGGACTGCAGGAAATGGGCCGTACGTGGAGAAATCCTGACTGAGATGTTTGAAGTCTGGGACAGAATGGGTTTGGGTAAAAGTCTTTTCATTTAAAGGGATAGTTCACCCAAAAATTAAAACTCTATCATTAGTTACTCAGCCTAATGTCATTCCAAACCCGTAAGACTTTTGTTAATCTTCGGAACACAAATTATAATATTTTTGATGAAATCCTGTATAGACAGCAACGCAACTACCACGTTTACCACCAACCCTTTAATATGTTGAAAAAGTGTGCTTCTTTTTCACAAGGGGCAGGTTGCTACCACCAAGATTTTTTTTAAACTGGATTGCCCCCGAAACAAAAACCAGGCCTTGCAGAAAATCCCAAAATTCCCACTGGTGACATTGTGGTGACATCTCATTAATATGATCGTTTTGTCATGGACTGACGGCAAGTGTGCCGACACATCTGGTGTGTATGTGTGCAAGTACAGCTTCATTATTAAGCAACACATCCACCCCACATTTATTAACATACACATTACACACCAGACTATCAATTACCAGTGGCCTGATTGACTGCACACTCCTGTTAAAGCCACGCTCACAAGCCCCACGGTGTGTTTTGAAGCCGACCGCTCTTGTGTGACACCACATCCATGCTAATTGAACATCACCTCATTTCTCTCCTGTCTCAACAATACACCCCACACATTGCAGAGGTCAGAGGTCATGGTGTGGTGTAATCCATCAATCTGTCAGAGGGCCACACACACTATAGCAATGTGATAAAGTTCATTTACTATTAAAGAAATGTATGCGCACGTGAGGTTATTGTAAGGCACAGACAGATAAGACAATTGCTGTGTTTATTGGTGGGTGTCCCACCCACCTTGTGCGCCTGTTCCTTTGTGTGTGTGTGTGTGTGTGTGTGTAGCTACTAAACCATATTTTGGGGAGAAAGTGAGTAAAACCTGACAAAATTGTTAAAAACCTCCCTTTGGGGATGTCCAGACTGCGGCAGACATTTTTTTTTTTTTTGTAAAGTTTAGGGGTATAAAACAATAGAAGTCTATGTGATGTCCCCATTTAGATCCTGACCATCACTGTATTGTGTGTCGGTATTGACACATATGGATGTATTTGAAAATAGATGGTAGACCAGCAGGGTGGAAAAATCATTTAAGGATTTAAATGCTGACACCATGTCTACACGGTCAACCATGAAGAGATTTAGAGCTACACTTACAGTACATGCCTTGATTAATAAACACCAAGAAATGAATCATACTGAGGCTACAATTTTCTTTAACTGCACTAAGCTAAAGTGCTAAGTTAATATAAACACATTTATTAAAGCTGTAAACCGTGAAAGGTTTTACGTTACGATGATTGGTAAGGGATGGGGTTCATATTTTTAATGCCTAAAACCCCCTTAACTGTGGCAAAAATGTATAGTGCATGGATTTGTATGACTTATTTTTATTTTTATTGTAATAAAACTAAAAGGTACAGTACTATTCAAAAGTTTGGGGTTGGTACGATTTTTAAATGTATTGAAAAAAGTCTCTTATGCGTTTATTTTGTTTGTCAAAATAATAATATTGTGAAATATTATTACAAATTAAAATAACGGTTTTCCATTTAGATATATTAAAAATGTAATTCATTCATATGATAACAAGTTTTTTTATTTTTTTGCATCATTATGATACTTCAGAAATCTATGTAATATGCTTATTTGCTAGAAATGTTCCTTATTATTATCAATGATGAAAATCTTTTTTATGGAAACTGTGAAAACAGTTGCAGGATTATTTATAAATAAAAATGACTAAAAAACAGCATTTATTTGAAATTGGAATCTTTTGTAACGATATAAACTGTCTAGTTTGATTGATTTAATGCATTCTTACTGCACTGTAAAAACCAAAAAACCAAAAAACAACAGCACGATTTGTTGAGTCAACCTAAAATAATTTGTTACCCTGCTGCTTTAAGATTTCAAGTCCAGCCAACTCAAATAAGTTTAGTCAATTTGAAATGTTATACTAAGGCCCAATCCCAATTCTATTTTCTACCCCTTCGCCTACCCCTCGCCCCTTCCCCTTGTCCCTTGAAACAAAGTGTAAAGGGGAAGGGCTAAAATATTTCCCCTAAGAAATGGGACACCACTACAACACTGTGATACGTCATCATAGGTTGTCGCTAGTTCCTAATGTTACGTCAGAGGACATGCGCAGATGTTTATCACTCATTCCAAGATGTCAAAATGTTGTCATGTTGCAAAAAGTACAAATGTACGGTGTACGCACCGTTCATTCACATGTGGCCGTAAGCAAAACAAACAACGCATTATATTATCACATGCGCGGCAAATTGCTGATCAGTGTAGTGGTGCCTGGAGAAGTATATATGCTTAATTTGTGAATTTCGTTTTGAACTTTCTATTTGAACGCATTCGTTTTCTGAATCCTTGGACTAAAATGTTTACAGGGGTTCACTGGTTTAAGAAATTTCTGATCGTAAAAATCAGCTTCTTTTTATTTGTAAGGTATCGTTTTTATTATTATGTACTGATTTAAATTACTGGTGCGGTGAGCGGGCGCAGGTGCATTAGGCGCAATCATCAAATACATTTCAAAGCAAGCCGGCGCCACAGTCCTGACTGCATCATCACTGCCTTTATTGGGTGTTTTGAGCGAATATTTACATTTATTCACATGACTGGATGTGGTGGACTGCCATGACTTTGGCGAATGCAGGACACTACTGAATAATGCGCATTAGAGGGGATTTAAAAAGTGAAAGTGTGTATACACCGTATACCTGCGTACACCCTCCACTACACCACCGTTGCAAATTGCCGTGCCACTGGTCTTTCATGTTTCTAACATGCAGTCAAGTGTAAATGACATAAAAATATATTTTGTAATATCGTGCAATCAGTGCTATCTGCTAGCAAACTTTAGCGATTTTTTTGCAAACGTTTATTTACAAAACAACACCATAAACACAAACACAAGATTGAAGGTAATATACATATAATGAAACATTGTCATCAAAATCCTTATTAAAGGCAAAAATTACTTATATTTCTGAGTCTGCTTGCTCGAGTGAGCAGCCATGTTGGAAATTTCTCTTAGCCCTTCGTTTGAAGTGAGGTCCTGAAAAATCTTCGTTTGGAGGGCTATCTGGCCCTTCCCCTTACCCCTACCCCTCCAACCAAAAGAGAAATGAGACACCCCTACCCCTTCACGTGCCAAACGGAGGGGTAGGGCTAAGTGTAGGGGGTAAGGGGTAGAATTGGGATTGAGCCTTAGTGACAATTAGACATTTGAGTTGGCGAAACTAAAAATTTTGTTTGTTAAACGTAAAAGCTGGGCTTGTCACCCAGCTGCCCTAAAATGTTAAGTTAAATCAATTCAAATATCTGTGTTGTCACTTCAAGTTGACTAAACTTTTTTGAGTTGACTAAACTTCAAATTTTAAGGCAGCAGGGTGACATTATTTTAAGTTGACTCAACAAATTGTTTTTTTTACAGTGTGAATAAAACTATTGATTTATTTGAAAAATACTGATTCCAAGTTTTAGAACAATGTGTATATTAATTATGTACATTTTTGTTATTTTTGCGAGTAGCAAATATTGAATATTGATGATAATATAGAATACACTGCTGTATTTGTGCATGCTTTTTTAGCTGTATCATTTGCACGTTAGTTTGACTAGTGCCTGGCACTATGGCGATGTAGAGTGCACGTCTGAAAAGTCTCCAGTTTGTTGTGGCTGAACAAGAAAAGAATAAAAAAAACTAAAAAAAGAAAAAACGAAAACAAAAAATGTCAAAATTAAGTGAGATTTTGCTTGAAACAAACTAAATGATCTGCTAATGGGGTATGAAAAATAATCTTGTTTTCGATTTGAAATAAGTTTTTTTTTTTTTTTTTGCTTACCCCAGTGGCAGATTAATTTGCTTGTTCTAAGCAAAAACTCGCTTAATTTTGACGTATTTTTTCTGAAAACAGGAAAATCATTTTTACTTGTCTAGATGATCATTCTTGATTTAAGAATTTTCAGATTATTTGGCTGGAAACAAGCCAAAAAAATCCAAGTAAGAAAAACATTTTTTTGCAGTGTAAACACAATTCTTGTCAAGAAAAAAAAAGACAGAAGCAGAAGTTGTAAATGGGTTGGCCAGCCCAAGCTTTGCCTCTGTGTTAAATATTGTTAACTCTGTTCATTTCAAATTTAAATAAGTTCTGCTGCCAAGTAAAATAGATCGTCTTATTGTAAGTTGTTTATTGGTGTCAAACATAAAAGCAATTTAGCACACTGATATGTAATTCAACTTTTATGTTTGTGCAGGTGTGTGTATAAAACAACAGCTTTCGAATGACCTTTTTTTCTGATGAGGTTATTATTGTGTGTTCTCTGTAGATCTGTACTGTACGCTGGAGGTGGACTCTTTTGGATACTTCGTCAGTAAGGCCATAACACGTGTGTTCAGAGACACAACAGAACCACAGTGGAACGAGGTGAGCTCTTTATCATTATAATAAATAAGAGTCATCTGACCAATGACCATTATGTATCTGTCATTAATTCATTTGTCCTCCTATAGGAGTTTGAAATCGAGTTGGAGGGCTCTCAGTGTCTGCGGATCCTGTGCTACGAGAAGTGTTACGACAAGTCAAAGCTCAATAAGGATGATAATGAGATTGTGGACAAGATCATGGGAAAGGGCCAAGTACAGGTAGGACAAAGAGACACTGCTAAACCACGATATGTGTGCAAACAGCAAACACTTAGGTCTGTGAGTAGACCCCACCAGACTGGTTTAGACCACAAAAGGTCAGGCTTAAATTGTAGTGGTTTCCTGATGTGAGTCATTTATTGTTGTCTGGTTTGACCGTGTGCTCTGCAGATGGTATGCTGTGGTGCTGTATTTTTGACATGGGCTGCTTTACTGCCTGAGAACCCACACTTCACATACATGGGAAATGTCCCAGTTAAATTGAAGCAAGTGTGTATGTGTTGAAATCAGTGTGTTCACATGTGTTTGCGGTATGTAGCTGACGTTAGAAACTGCTATCAGGACTGGCATCAGCCCGAACCCAAAAATTCCTTTTCAGGAGACATGCCTTTTTCATTTTACTGTAATAAATCTTTCATTGATCTTTATTGTTGCGACAACCATTTTAGCCGCTAATGCTATTCTTTTACAGTCATTATCAAGCCGTTTTGTCTTGTTTTCTAAGCTTTATGCTTAAACCTCAGTCAAATTTGTTCTGAAAGTATTGCATTCGTTTTTCTTCTTTTAAATCTAGGGCAGCTTATGGGGGCTAAAAACGAGGTGGATTTAATTGCACTGGAGGTTTATTTCTGTTTTATGTTCATGTTATTCTCTTGGGATCATAGCCAGAGGTGAATTAACAGCACAAGAGATGATTCTCTGCTTTCACAGAGAATGTGGTGTGTATGTCGCAGATATGAGAGGTTTGTTGGCCAGTAGAATTGATTGCAGTTTGGGTTGCATTTAATTGGTTTGGGGCATATAACATCTTTTGTATGCCATGACATATAGGCTTTACCTCAGAAAGTTGCAGAAACAACATTTTTTGGGGCTTGCTATAAATAATGGTTTTAACTGGGTTTCACTAAAGTACTAGGCCATTTACAATCATTTTGTGAGAGGGCATTCACACAGAATGCATTTTTGTGTTTAAAAAGACAATATGCATGATAGTGGAGTAAAAAAGGTCATTTTTTAGAAAGTTGAATATTAGTTAACTTGTACTTTAAACATTGCAAAAATCTTGACATGAGCAAGACGTTCAAAGACGTCCAGGTAGTGCATGTTTAAACATAAAAACAATGGAAACGTACAGTGGAATGCAAAAAAAAAAACATTTTGTGTGAACCCCTAACTGACTTCAAGGCTGGAAAAATCTGATAGTGTGGTGTAAAGTTAAAGGATTAGTTCACTTCCAGAATAAAAATTTCCTCACTCACTCCAATGTCATCCGAGATGGTCATGTCTTTCTTTCTTCAGTCAAAAAGAAAAGGTTTTTAAGGAAACCATTCTGGGATTTTTCTCTATATAAGGGACTTCAGGTGGGGTCAATAGGTTGAAGGTCCAAATTGCAGTTTCAGTGCAGCTTCAAAGGGCTCTACATGATCCCAGCTGAGGAATAAAGGTCTTCTCCAACAAAACAATCAGCCTTTTTCTTAAAAAAAATAAATAAATACTTTTTAACCACAAATGCTCATCTTGCACTAGCTCTGCGATGCATGTCCGCATTTTTACACATTAAATAAAATGTTGGAAATGTCACGCACGGTTAATTTAGTCTGTGTACTTCGGTGACATTTTCTCCGCCAACTTTAAAATAGTCCAAAATCATTGTTTTACCTTTTTTTTTTGTAAAGGGAGTTTGACTTTCTTTGCAAGTTTGCTTTGTAAACACTGGGTTGGCTTCCTCCTACGTCACGCGTGACCTTTCCAACAAGTCAAGCTAGTGCATAAGCATAACTAGTCTCAGCCTCAGACGTCACGCCCACGGAACGTTGGCTAAACGTCTGATGCATATGGTACACTTAACTGGAAACACTTCAGGAATGTCGAAGTCGTCATCTGATTAGTTGAATTTGATCGGATTTCCGGGAGACGCGAGTGTCGCGTTTATTTTCGGTCCACAGGGAAACAAAGCGCTGACTGATTTACTCTTGTGTTTTGCTAAGAGGTGCTTATGCAGACGCCATTGTTGTTACACTTTTGCAACGTTCGCGAACAAATTACTGACTTATTGCTTGTTCTCCCTCTTCTTATTTAACTTTCAATGCCGGTTATATCAATGACTGACTTGTTGCATGCCAGTCTGTTGTTGTGGGGACATTTCCACACCCCGAAACGTGACGCTGAACGAAACAAACTGTGATTGGTTGTTTGACATGTCTGTCAAACGGCCTTATGGGCGGGCCTTGGCCAATGAAATCTGCCATGAATTCCAGACCTTCAGCCGTCAGTGCATAACTAGTGCATAACTAACATTTGTGGTTAAAAACTATATACATTTTTATTTTTTATTCATTTTTATTTTTTTAAATGACTGACTGTTTCGTTAGATAAGACCTTTATTATCCCTTATCCCTTGCTGGGATCGTGTAGAGCTCTTTGAAGTTGTATTTAAAACAACAGTTTGGACCCAGTTAAACCGGTTGTTTCTCATTGAAGTCCACTATATAGAGAAAAATCCTGGAATTTTGTCCTCAAAAACCTTCATTTCTTTTTGACTGAAGTAAGAAAGACATAAACATCTTGGATGACATAGGAGAGCAAAGTATCAGGAAATTTTCACTCTGGAAGTGAACTTGTATATTGAATCTGATTATGTCCAGTATTGTTTAATAATATAGACATTTTCAAATATACAGTGGTGTGAAAAAGTGTTGGCCCCCTTTCTGATTTTTTATTTTTTGGATGTTTGTCACACTTTAATGTTTAAGATCATCAAACAAATTTAAATATTAATCAAAGATAACACAAGTAAACACAACATGCAGTTTTTGAATGAAGTTTTTTTATTATGAAGGGAAAGCAAAATCCAAACCCACATGTCCCTGTGTGAAAAACTGTTTGCCCCCTAAACTTAATAACTGGTTGGGCCACCTTTAGCAGCAACAACTGCAGCCAAGTGTTTGCGATAACTTGCAATGAGTCTGTTACAATGCTGTGCAGGAATTTTGGCCCACTCATCTTGGCAGAATTGTTGTAATTCAGCCACATTGGAGGGTTTTCGAGCATGAACCGCCTTTTTAAGGTCATGCCACAGCATCTCAATAGGATTCAGGTCAGCACTTTGACTAGGCCACTCCAAACACTCCCAACACTTTTTCACACAGGGTCATGTGGGTTTGGATTTTTTTCTCTTCATTAAAAAACTGCATTTTGTGTTTACTTGTGTTATCTTTGATTAATATTTAAAGTTGTTTGATGATCTGAAACATTAAAGTGTGACAAACATGCAAAATTAAAAAATCATTAAGGGGACTAACACTTTTGCACACCACTGTATTATCAATTTTAAAAACTGTGTTTCTTAAAATCATAGGCCTGTATGTTGGAGCACATAAGCTTTTGCAAAAACTTTCACAGGGTTTCACTGTATATGGGTGTTTGTTGAAGGAAGTAGCACAATCTGCCAAACAACCGTCTTATATTCCCTCGTAATAGAAACCAAGTCTTCAAAGTGAGAAGGGCACAGCTGCTCTTATAGAGGTGCACTTTACACTCACTCTTTAGTAAATGTGACCTATGGCCCATTTAACTCTGTCCTATGGTGTAAAGTATATAGATATTTGGTTGCTTGGCCTTCTAGTTAATACCTACCTTCCTGGACAGGAAGACAAGCCACTTCTAAAACTAAAGTCATTTCTTTCTGTGCATGTGAAAGGACTTGTTTGTGTTTAAGAAGGTTTAAAGAGTGTTTAAAGAGTGGTGAGAAGAGACTTTGTCCAACGTACAAGTCGCTGATTTAGATTCATTTGAAAGTTAGGTTAATGAGACATTATATATTTGCTCAAATCAATGTGTGACCTTGACATTTTCTGCATCCAGTTCATTTGGCTAGTTGGGTTTGTATGTCTAAGTTTGGGACTTCTTTTTAAAGAACTAATGAGCAGCACATTTTTAAACACTTGTCATGAATGCATCTGTGAATGATATGTTGTGCTGTGGATATAATGATGGCACGTGCACAAACAGTACAGTATGAGAGGGGTAATGAGTGTGGAGTGGGCAGCTGTACTCTGGGAAATATACATCACTCAGAAAGAATGAGATACTTTGATGACTTTATCAGGTTTAATTAAAGTCATACTGCACCTGTCCGCTGGCCTTCTCTAAACCTCATCACATCCCTCTAATGCGATAACAGCTGCTACAGAGAGACATGAGGATGTAATCATGTATGGAAATGTGCAGTAGTGAAATATACCACCATTTTACTATAGATCTGTAGAAACTAAAAAGTATCATTACCATTAAAGGGATAGTTCATTAAAAAATGTAAATTCTGTCATTAATTACTCACCCTCATTCATCTTCAGAACACAAATTAAGATATTTTTGAGGAAATCTAAAAGCTTTCTGACCCTACAATTTAGCCAGTATTGCTGTCTGATTTGTGAAACTAAGACAACTACTTTATTATTTGTGTAAGATAGTATTCTGCAAAAAAGCTGACAAAAGGGAATGAAAATAAAGGGAATTACAGAGAGTTAAATTGTCATTCATGTGTTCAGGATAGTATTAGATTCATGCCAGGCACTTAATGCTTCATTATACTTGTCCGTGAGCAGTGGTATTGAGGGCTAGGTCAACATCTGGACCATCTTATGCTCTAAAAATCACAATCCTCCAAACTAATCAGTCTCTTTCATTTCGATTATGTAATGTGTGATTGTGTTGCCATCTTGAGTATCTGGGCCTGATCTTCTGTTTAAATCTTTCCCTCTGAGCGTCTGTTTTCTTAACTTCGCTGGTTGAGGTGGACGGAGCCAAAATGTTTCCCTTCCCTCCCTGGAGAGGTCCTGATTTATTTAACAACTTTCTGGCTCCTACATGTAAAAATCCTTAAATGGTCACATTTGTAGCAACTCCCTTCTGCTTTTAATGGACCCTGGTACTACAGTCACGTTTTATAGGAGGATGGGAAAAATAATATTCATCTATTCACGTCCACAAAGCAACATGATCATGATTCATGTCTAAAATAAGGCTTGTTTATAAGATTGAGTCACTCTATGGAAGAAATAAGCCAACGTTTATTAATGAAGTCATTAAAACACTATATGTGTTGTTGTTTATCTACATTCCTCAGCAAATTTCAAAGTCATTTTTTTCTGCCCACAACAAATCAACAAAATGAGCCAATCAGAACAAGCTTTGCATCACAGCTCAGTGAATGACTTCATTGCTGTCACTGTGTTAAGACATGGTGTTACTTAAAGCCCAGGATCATCCTGATTAAGTCAGAAGCTGGTGTGATCCATTAATATCACTCAGGCCTTGTATTTCAGCATATGTATCAGCTTGGCTTGGGACCACTGGGAGTTGATCTTTGACCTCTAGGGGTTTCGTCTGTTATTGTCCATTAAAGAGTTTTTAAGTGCTGATCCTCTTTTGTAGAGAGTGAACCAGCCGGCTCTTCTTATGGAAAACTAATCAATATCTGTCACTAAATGACAAATGAAATACAAACACTCACATATCCTGTCAAATTAAGCTTTAGGGAGCTTGATTGAAAAGACATGTTGCTTAAGTGATTAACAATTAATGTCACTGTGATCTGTCTATTTACCGTCAAAAGTTTACATACACCTTACAGAATCAGCAAAATGTTAATTATTTTACCAAATTAAGAGAGGATCATACAAAATGCATGTTATTTTTTATTTACTACTGACCTGATTAAGATATTTGTCATATATATAGTCCATAAGAAAAAATAATAGTTGAATTTATAAAAATGACCCCGTTTAAAAGTACACCTAAAATACACTGAACAGTTAAACTGCCCTTTGGTCTTCAGATAATTATTTGTTTTTTCAGCATTTTGTGTATTTGAACCCTTTCCACTAATGACTATGATTTTGAGATCCATCTTTTCACACTGAGGGACTCATGCAACTATTACAAAAGGTTCAAACACTCACTGATGCTCCAGAAGGAAAAACGATGCATTAAGTGCCAGGGGTGTAAACTTTTGAACAGAATAAAGATGTGTACATTTTTCTTGTTTTCCCTAAATATCATCTTCAGAAGCTATAGAAGATACTTGCATGCCCCCAGCTCTTAATGCATTGTGTTTCCTTCTGGATCATAAGTGAGCATTTGAACCTTCTGTAATAGTTGCATATGAGTCCCTCAGTTATCCTCAGTGTAAAAAGATGGATCTCAAAATCATACAGTCATTGTTGGAAAGGGTTCACATACACAAAAATGCTGAAAAACCACAGAATTTGTAGGAACCTAAAGGACTTTTCTGAAGAACAGCAGGCAGTTTAACTGTTTAGGATAAACAAGGGACTCATGAACAACTATCATTAAAAAAATAAAAAATAAATAACAGCTGTGGATCATTCAGGTAACAACACAGTATTAGGAATCAAGCGTATGTAAACTTTTGAACAGGGTCATTTTTATAAATTCAACTTCTCTTGTGGACTATACAATATGTAAATGTATTATTCAGGTCAGTACTAAATAAAAAAAATAACATGCATTTTGTATGATCCCTCTTTTTTGGTAAAATAATTAACATTTTGCAGATTCTACAAGGTGTATGTAAAGTTTTGACTTCAACTGTATCTTTTTGTGCTTTTAATTCTTTCTAAAAAGTTGTTGGACACCAATTTGTACGCTGTTCCAAAGTACCAGAACTAGTGTCAAAAACTACTGAAGACAAGTTTGCATACACTTTTTATTTTCAAGCAGAAAATCAGTCATGTCTAACTTTCTAAACGCTTTCATCATCTCAAGCACAGTGACCTGAGAGTGTTACATCGATGTAGATAGCGATATGATGTTTTGCTATTCTCTGTAGTGGCTTGTTATATAATGCCACAGACGACAACCGCAGCGTTTCACAGGCAGAAAGTGTGTAAGATTGCTTTTATGCTTTACTCCTCTCCTCACCAGCCTCCTCCTCGCTCCCTCAGGGAGTCCTCTTTCTCTTCATGACTTGCTTTTGCTTTATCTCTTCCCCTTTAGTCAGTATCTTATGGCCTTTTCATGTGTTTTCAGCTCTTCGGCTGTGAAGTGTTGTGTTGAATGTCCTTGTGGAAACTCTTTCGGTTATAATGATCTCTCTGGGTGGGGTTGTATCCCCCTCTATTACCCATAAGTGACTAATGCAATGCTTTGTCAATATAATGCACTCTTTAATACATATATAGTTTAAACAGAGTCATATCTTACACTATAATAGCATTTTATTAAGAGATAGTTCAGCCAAAAATGAAAATTCTGTCATTAATTACTCACCTTCATGTCGTTGCAAATCTGTAACGCCTGTTCATCTTCGGAACACAAATTTAGATATTTTTGATGAAATCCAAAAGCTTTTTAACTCTGCATAGACAGCAATAGAAGTACCATGTTCAAGGCTCAGAAAGGTAGTAAGACCATTGTTAAAATAGTCCATGTGACCAGTGGTTCAACCAGGACATCATGTTCTCTTTGAGGCACTATTCTTGTTCCCTGTAACTGTAACAGAACAGAACCTCATCTCAGCCTGAACCCCTCTAGAGCTCTCTATGGACACAAACAACAGCCAACAGCTCTCTCCTGGTCCTGTACCTCCCACTGACTTTTTTGCACTTTGAGGTGTTTCCACAAACCCACACCTTCTCAAAACACAATTGTGAGAGAAAACAGCTCAAAATTTCTGGCAGCTTGGTACCAGATGACATGTATTAGAATAGATTGTGCCCTGAGTTTGTTCACAGCACCCAAGGTTCATCATCCGTAAAGAGCATTTACACTTTATTTGTCTTTCTAGAAAGATTTGCGGTTAGCCACGGAGGTCTGGCGTCATTTTATATCCTGATCTGGTTTATTTTACAAAATAAATAAAGAACTAGTCTGTCAGGCCTGATTTTTTTTTTTTTGGTTTTGGCATCTTCGGGTTGTCTTCGTGTGGATATTGTTGAGCATTGATCCGTGCACCGTTATTGTTTTCCAGTGGCTGTGCGTTCATACATGGAGCGTATTGTAATCTGAATTCTATGGACAGTCATTAATCTTAACCACTCCGTCCATCATGTTTTTTTGTAATATGTCATGTCACCTCTGTTTCTCTCGCTTTCTCTCAAACATCCTGTAATCCCCAGAGGCCCCAGAATCCATCAACCTTGACAGATGGGTGTTTTATGGCGCCCGCAGATACATACGCTCGCACACACAAGCTCGCTGTAGGGTGCACATACTAACAAATTGGTGGGACAGATTTGTTGCATATAAATGGCGTCAGTTTGCCACTCCAGCTGATGCTAGTGGCTGTCTTCATGCGACAGCATGTGTTTGAATTCATCAAAAAAGCTGCAACTTGAATATCACCTACAGTATTTTGTCTATCATCAAATTTGTTCACATAGTGTATGGCGTATTGATGTTTTTACTTGTTTTTTTTTGTTTTTGGCTGTCTTCTGGCTTCAGGATTCAACCTTTATTTTTGCTTCTTGGCTGTAATGGTCCTCCGTTGTCTAGTTTTTGCTCTTGCATGACCAAACAACACATTGCTAGTGTAAGTTGTAAGTCTTTAAGTCATTCTATTAGGGCTGCAACTAATGATTATTTTGATAATCGATTAGTTGGCCGAGTATTTTTTCGATTAATAGATTAGTTGGCTTAAATATTTCAATTTTTTTTTTTTCAAAATCACACTATTCCACATTCTGAATGCTATGAAAACACAGTGCTTAACAATTTACAACAATTCATCTGTCATAATAAAGAGAAAAGACAAATATCTGAAGAAAAACACACTAACAAGCATAAAATGCAGCGTTTCTGCTATTTATTCTGCCGTGGCGATGTTCAGTGTCCCGCCAACAGCAGCAGCAGCGAGCGCAAGTGCCTTCAGCAGAGTTCTGCGTTCAAATGCACGCAGTAAGCTTATGCTCGCCGCAAAGCCCCAGCTAAAGTAATTACCAGGAATGTGCCATGGGAAAAAGTAAGGAGATATTCAAATTATTTATTAATAAACTAGTAGTCAGTGTCGCAAAGATGAAGTTGACGATCCTAACTCACCATCTGCTCACTGGACGAGCTTTTAAAGCCTAAATGCATCTTTATGGATTAGGCCTATAGCTAATGAAAGAGTTTTGTTTTCGATTTGAATTATTTCGTTTTATAGTAGTGAAGTAATAATTTAAAGTAAATTTATTACTCTTACATTTATGAGCAAAAATGAAGTTTCACATAGCGCTGGCGGCACCATGTCCTGCAAAGCTTTCACTTTCCGCACAAACGATTGGATATGCGCCTATTAGTACACATTTATCTAGGTTAAACGATTAAACTAATATTGTGATATGCTTTAAGTTTTATATATATATATATATATATATATATATATATATATAAGGATTTTAATTTAAATCGTGATGATTTGAGAAGGCTAAATTGATCTGTCTGCCGCTTGCCGCTTGGTCGTTACTTTAAAAAACAAAAACTTGAATTTCACAAACAAAACGTGTTCCAAATATATTTCTAAATTAACTTTATAAACTAAAGAAATGAAAATAAATGTAATTACTTTGCTATTAAAAACAGCAGCTGTGCAATGGGGAAGAGAAAGAGAAATAGGCCAGTAATTCTGATGAGCTGTCGAGGTTGTTAGGAATTTTTGCAACGAATGTGTGTTTAATAGCCTATTTAACACTTATTTAGGCTACTTTCTTATTTAAATGTATTATTTCGTTGATTTATTTTAGCGTTTTGTAGGCTGCTTGTTCACCGATGGAATTGCTAAAATAACCACGCACGTTTGTGAATAATGTTTCAGCCTCATTTATTTATATATAAAACACCGCGCCACCGGCGTAGTTGGTCCATTACCACCACGGTGGTAAAAATCTGCCACCGTTACAGCCCCACAGTTCCTACCCTCCATAAATACGTGCACTACGTGTTGTATTTAAATCTAAATTTAACATTCAACGACAGATGTTTCAGCACAATGAATGTATTTTGCGCTTGAGTATGAATTGTCTCCCTGTCTGTGTTCCAGTCTGACACGCTCATTCAATAAAGATTTAAACTTAACACAGACTGCCAGAATGGACTTTTATGCATAAATGGAAATGCTCGTGTGATTTTGTGACATTTACAGATAAGGATATGACCGTAAAGTGAAAGTTTTCATGCAAACGGATCTCAAAGATCTCGAATTCTCATGTTTTGGGCAGCTTGGATCACGTAACTCTCCTGCAGCATCTCAGTCTGTTTTCTCCACTATTTTTAGATGCATTGCGTCATTCAGTGCTGTAATTTGACGTGATCCTCTGAAGTTGTTCGTGCACTGTGGGCGGACCCGATTAATCGATAATGAGAATCGTTGTTGACGAATTTCATTATCGATAATATTCGATTTTATCGATTAGTTGTTGCAGCCCTACATTCTATTTAGAAATGTCATGTTTAATTGTGTAATGTGTTCAACATGTTCAATGTGTTATTTATTGTTTCTTGTAAAGTATTTGTTACATTTACTAGCAGTTTATGAGTGAAAACTCTTAAAGTAAATCCTAAACCCTTTTTCAGTTTAACACCACACTGCTGAGAAATCACTACTAATAACATTTATTCTTCTGTTGTTATTTCTGCTCATTCTATTCAAATCTGTTTTCAGGTTAATTCATGTTGTTTATAGGCTGTTTTCTGTAACCTGACCTCTTTTACTTAACTAATTCCAGGTTTACCGATTAGTGAAATTAAGGCATTTCCTTCTAGATTCAAGTCTGCAGCGATCTGGTTATAAAAGCAGAATTTAGCAGTGAGGATCTGATATAATTGGGTTATGTTTAGATAGGAAGTGGAACACAAAGCCCCAGTGAAAACCTCTTAATTTAGCTGAAATTCACCAAAATTCACAAGCCTGCCAGCTTGTGTTTATCTGAGTCTTTCTTAGGAAAGTCTAATCTGATTTAGTATTTATTGACTTATTTTATTCACTTAGTTCTCGAGAAACAGAAGAATGGGTCGCTATAGGATGATTCCTGTCTGTGTTCTCTCACAATTCAAATATTCATCAGAGCTTAGAGAGCTCAAAACAGTTAGACTCAAGGGCATCATCGGGTTGAGGAGAACAGCATCGAGTCCATTGAGCTCATTCCGTTTTCTCGCCTCTTATGTCTTGTCTACATTACTAACTAGGCTTTGGGCTTTACCTGATCTCATGATGAAAAATTACCTGTGGTAACTTTTTCGCAAGATGCAAAATACGTAACAATAAGTACATATCACTGCAGTTTCCTACAGAAATGATCAATAGAGGTGGTAAAAGCAAGTCCTTGTAATCGTTTTTGTACACAGTTATTACAGCTCAGTAAATACTTTTTTTTGCATTATTATAAGAGGTGTAAGCATTAATAAAACACAGTCTAATAGGTAGAAAACTTAAAGGGATAGTTCACCCAAAAATTTAAATTTGATGTTTATCTGCTTACCGTCAGGGCATCCAAGATGTCGGTGACTTTGTTTCTTCAGTAGAACACAAAGATTTTTAACTCAAACCATTGCAGTCTGTCAGTCATATAATGGCAGTCAATAAGACCTATGGCTTTGAGAGTCAAAAAACATACTCAGACAAAACCAAATTAAACCCTGCGGCTTGTGACCATACATTGAGGTCTTAACACACAAAACAATTAGGGATGCACCGATCCGAATCTGCCGAGATTGCTTACAGAACCGGCTTTACTGACAAAACGCGCAAGCATCTCGGCCGATTCGGATCGGTGCATCCCTAAAAACAATCGGTCTGTGCAAGAAACTGAACAGTATTTATATCATTTTTTACCTCTGATCCACCTCAATGTCCAACTGTAATGAGCACGTTCATAACAGCCGGAATATAACGAAGAGCAAGCAACCATAACTTCCGACTCAAAAGTTGGGAGTCGGTGGAAAGTCAACACTCCCGGAAGAGTTTGTTCAAGCAAACTTAATCTTTCAATCAGGATAAGCACAAGTAACTACCATTTTGAGTAGCCGTCGTATCCACCATCTTCCTGTGTAAACAATGTTGTGATCTCGCTCAGGACAGTTGGACATTGTGGTGGATCAAAGGTAAAAATGTATATAACTACTGTTCAGTTTCTTGCATAGATTGATTGTTTCATGTGTTAAGACCTCAGTGTATTGTCACAAGCTGCGGGGTTTAATTTGGTTTTGTCTGTGTATTTTTTTTTGACTCTCAAATCCGTGGAGCCCATTGACTGAAGAAACAAAGTCACCTACATCTTGGATGCCCTGGGGGTAAGGAGATAAACATCAAATTTTCATTTTTGGGTGAACTCTCCCTTTAACATTTTGATGCACAGTTCAAAATTTGGAAGTAGGGGGCAAATTTTTGCTGCTGTTTGTAACATAAATATGTTACAGTACAATATGCAACATAATAAATGAATGCAGTGTTGATGTTAACAGTATATTGTCTATGATGCAAAGATAAACAGTTTTTATTGTACATGTTTCTAAGCTGTAATTTACATGTTCCTCAACAGTAAAACCTTTGGTCATGAATAATGCATTGGCTGTAAACTTATAAAAGTAAAATGTAATACTTACACAGTATGCCTTAAAAGCAATACTCAAACACAATATGCCTTAATTATGTTTTGAATTACACAGTTAAAAAGTGCTACAGACATTTTTTTATTAATATTGTTGGATGGAAGGGAAGGAAAATCAGTGAATCACCATGTGAAATTTAACTTTACACAGATTCAAAATGTATTCAAGTATAAAGCATTAGTGTCTCCTCAGTGGAGCAGAGCTCCTTCACATTCAGGGAGATGTTAACACAGCTTCCTGTGGTGTGGAGTTACATCATCCTTATCACAAACCGCCTATACTGTATTAAGCATTACATAACCGTAAGTCAAGCTGTGCCACACTTTCTGAGAGAGAACATGGGTATGTATATACCTTGATCAGTTACATAGATCATGATGTTTTCTGTTTGAACATTGAAGACCCTGCAGAATCATTCACTTTAAGACCAACTTTATGCTAGTACACTTCCTAAAGGTAGCTAAAATTTACTTTTAGCAGATATACACAGCTAAATGATAGCTTTTAGCAAATTTCATGGCATCTGTAAGCTTATTTTGTGCACCATTTTGCCAGCATGTTGTCTTTTTGCTGTTAGGCAAAAACTACATACCTGAGCGAATGTATTCCTGAAGTCTATGACAGAAACAACAGTCAGATAGAAAGAACAGCAGCATTGTTTGGGCAGAGAGTATTTAATCAGAGATTACAGCTGGCAGTTTTTTTCCCCAACAGAAAGCACAAGAACATGAGAACAAAGAAGGAATGATGGCAGGTGGTCCTATAAAACAATATGTCAGCATGTTGAAAACATAAATCAAAGAGGGGGCAATGTACCCTCCACCCATAGCCCTGCCCCCACACGCAGCTCTGGAGACCCCCGGGGAACACATCTCATCTCATACACATCTTCCATCCGCACCAAACCTTCTCAAGCCCTTCCAGTAATACTCGATTTGTACATTCAGGCTCAAAATTAAATTTTTCATGCACACACCAATAGTGAGTTAATTGAGAAAATACACTGGTTATGTATAGATTATATACTAGCCATGAAAGTCAAGCATTATTTTGCATTATTTCCTTATTATTTCTAAAATGTGAACCTGGACCACAAAACCAGTCTTAAGTAGCACAGGTATATTTGTCGCAATAGCCAAAAATACATTGTATGGGTCAAAATTGTTGATTTTTCTTTCATAACAAAAACCATTAGGATATTAAATAAACATTATGTTCCATGAAGGTATTTTGTTCATTTCCTACTGTAAATATATCAAAACTTAATTTTTGCATTGCTACACTGTAAAAAGTTTGCTGTAAATTTTACAGTAACTTACTGGCAGCTGGATGCCAGTAAGTTACTGTAAAAATGTTTACAGTATTATTACTGTAAGTGCATATACAGTACTAAAACGTCTTTACTGTAATTTCATTTACAGTATTTTTACTGTAATTTCATTTACAGCATTTTTACTGTATCTTCAATTACAGTATTTTTACTGTATTTTCAATTACAGTATCAGTACTATAGAGTTTATTTTCATTTATTTTAAACATTTTTTACCTGTAAAAACAATCCAATTGTCGTACAGCACTGAAATTCAAGATTTTTACCACCCCAACCCCATAAAAATCACAATAACTCATAAGCATTAGTTCTGATAATATTCTTTTTAATTGTTGAACATTTTCTTTTTAAAAGTACAAATTACAAATATTGACCTCTAGGATACAGCAGAAAAAAGGGCATCACCACAGTCCCCTGGAGACTTTGTATCATGGCAAACATACACATACTGAAAAGCAAAAATAAGTAAGTACACTACCAGTCAAAAGATTTTTTTAAAGAATTCTCTTCTGCTCACCAAGCCTGCATTATTTTGATCCAAATTACAGCAAAAGCAGTAAAATTTTGATAAATTATATAAATTAACTGCTATTTGAATATATTTTACAATTTAATTTATTCCTTTGATCAAAGCTGAATTTTCAGCATCATTACTCGTCTTCAGTCTCACATGATCCTT
Organism: Garra rufa; assembly: GCF_049309525.1. Taxonomy (NCBI): domain Eukaryota; kingdom Metazoa; phylum Chordata; class Actinopteri; order Cypriniformes; family Cyprinidae; genus Garra; species Garra rufa. The sequence continues at coordinate 18,743,346 of NC_133365.1, forward strand.
CAGAAATCATTCTAGATATATATATATATATATATATATATATATATTTTTTTTTTTTTTTAATTTAATTTTTTTTAATTTTCAGGATTCTTTGATGAATAGAAAGATATTATTTAGCAAGGATGATTTAAATTGATCAAATGTGATGATAAAGACATTCATAATGTTACAAACTTATATTTCAGATATTTCAGATAAATGCTGTTTATCTGAACTTTCTATTCATCAAAGAAACCTGAAAGAAATCTACTCCACTGTTTTTAGCATTATAATAATTTCAGCAACATCATAATAGTTTTTGAGCAGAAAATCAGATTATTAGAATGATTTCTGAAGGATCATGTGACTGCAGCAATGATGCTAAAATTTTTGCTTTGGTCACAGAAATAAATTACATTTTAAAATATATTAAAAAAGAAAACAGTTATTTTAAATAATAAAAAGGGTTCAAAAGTGTACTGTGTTTGCTGTACTTTGGATCAAATGAATGCAGGCTTAGTGAGCAGAAGAGACCTACTTTAAAAACATTTAAAATCTTACCGTTCAAAAGTTTTGTCTGGTAGTGTAAATACAATAAAATCATACAGTAAAAATTAGTTTGTGTTAAATTTTAGTAATTTTGAATTAAAGTTGACAAGCTCTCTGATGAGAAACAGCAGAATGGGATTCGGGCTGATGCTTGTTGTTTGCACCCTCCTTCCAGAAGTCCATCTGATCTGTGACTGTCAATCCATTTGCTGCCACAAAGGTTGACTGTCTGAACGAACCTGCAAGCACAAGAAAAAAAAAAAAAAATTTTTTTTAAAGCAGTGTTTAAAGAATTTGCCTCAACTGTCCAACTTGATGCTGTATGCATTTTTTTTAAAACATTATATACTACATATGAACGCTGTAGTGAGAAAAACTGAAGAAACATTTTATTGAAATTTTTTATAAAGAATTTTATGAATGGGCCAGTGAATCACTGATTCAAGGTGTTTAAAAAAGGTAAATTCATTCAGTAATTAAACACTGCTGTGTGCAGAGACGCACGACATGGCTTTGTTTAGAACCATTTTTACAAAATGGACAAAATTACTAAAGACAATATTTTCTTCATAATTTAAATCACTTAATATTACATTCTTGTTTATTGAATTCTGTTGTCCTGATACTAGTAAAGTCTGCCACAGACCATGCTAAATGCTAACCAATCTGTTCATATAAACATTCTAATAGCGTGTGTGTTTCCTAGAAAGTCTGTGCATATAATAAACCTACTATGATTAAAAATCTCTATTTGTTGCTTTACAGTAACAATAATCTGAATTGACAGACGGTAAGATGATTGCTATTATGAATTTAAAGGTTACAGTAAATTAAAGATACCTGAAGCAGCTGCATTTTGCTGTTTAAATGCTGATTTAATAGAAATAATTTTAAGCGCATGCAAACCCGATCTTGATGTGACAAGACATGGTAATAAAAAACATTCCCAGGAAATAAATACCTTACAAATGTGTACTTTAATAACAATATAACTTGCTTAGGATAAAAGCATCTGAAAAATGCATGAATGTAAATGCAATGTAAAACAAAATGTGTTTTGGGTTACCTTATTCTGCATGTCTGTAAAATGGACAGCTGTATGATGATTCTGCCCCTGATGGTCAGCATCCAGTTTGTGCTTAGAGAAATCTCCTGTAACAGAGTGTCACAACACCCTTTTAGTGTTACTATAGTTTATGATCAGAAAAGACAACTACTGTACAGTAATAAAATTTACATTTTTAATAAAATAAGCATTTATCATATTTATTAGCAAAACTTGCTATATTAATATATTGCTAGCTCGTTACTCTCTTTAAAAAGTTAACCTGTTCTGCAAGTCAGTGGAGAACAGCAGCCTGTGGCTAATTTGGCTAATTTAGTAACGTTAACATTAACTTAGTTAAATTGATGAAAGGGGAAGCTCACCTGTTGTTTGCACCGCGACGACGGCAATCACCAGAAAAGACTCTAATACACCTCCGATGCAGACGACATGACCACGAGACCACAAACTTGAAAATAAAACACAAAAGATGCAGTTAACCGCGGTGTTCAGTTTTACCTCAGTGTTTCATGTTAGCGCGCTGTTTATGTCACGTCTGTCACTGAAGGGACCGTCTATAAAGTTACATACGACATTCATACACACATTTCTTACTTAAACATCATTTGAAGAGAATTACCTTGCTAGCTATAAAGAGGCAGCGTTTAAAAGATATTATGCTGCTCTGTGAACGTTAAGTTTGTCAACTTCGGCTTACTGACATTATTAGCTTACCAGTTCATGTTATCGTCGATACTATGGCAGTCATTCACAGAAGAAGATCCAAAATACACCTCCGCGCTCCGACGTTACAGACGACATCCAGACCAGAAACTTGAAAATAACAAACAAAAGAAGGGCTTGAAAATACAGTTTAAAATCTCCACCGAAACAGTGGTGTTGCTTAACGCACTTTACCTCAGTATTTCACCTCAGTTTGCTGTTAAGCTTGAGTAAGGGCTCGTCAGACGAACTAACTTGCATTAAAGGGCAACCGAATATACAAACGTGTTTCTCAGTTTAAATAAAGTTTATTTCGACTAATATAGGTCACCTTAATTTACTCACCAGTCCATGTTTTCACCGTTATGGCGGCGCCCCGGCCGTCAGTCAGAAAAAAAAGGCTACCGACATGAAAAACACGATGAATATTGTTAGTTTGCTGTTAACAAGTGAAAACAAATTAAAATTGTTCAGTTTTTCATAAAACAGAAATAATATACTAACCTTTTGTCGAGTTATTGATGCAACATTTCTCTTTTGTCCTTTTTACCGCCACTTCCTCTCAACAGGAGAAAAAAAAATCTCCCTTGCCATTGGTCAATTTTTCGCGGGCAAGTTCACTACTGTAAACGGATTTACAGTAGTGGAGAATTACAGTAGTGATCATATATTTTCCCATAATCCTTTGCAGTTTACAGTAAAATACTGTATATACATTTTACAGTATCTTACTGTAGATATTACAGTAAAATACTGTTCAAATTACAAAAATCGGTTACAGTGTAGGAATATAATTTGACAACTTTAAAGGCGATTTTCTCAGTATTTAGATTTTTTTGCACCCTCAGATTCCACATTTTTAAATTCCAAATATTGTCCTATCCTAACAAACCATACATCAATGGAAAGCTTATTTATTCAGCTTTCATATTATGTATAAATCTCTGTTTCAAAAAAATCGATCCTTATGACTGCTTTTGTGGTCCAGGGTCACAAATAATTGTCCCTTTCACAAATGGTATAAGTACTGTACTATTATGGCAGCTTTTGGAAATTAACATTAATTTACTTTAGCTAATATCAGCTGTTTCCATCAGCTATCATCAGCTATTCCATCACACTATTTCCTTTGTTTCGAAGTGTCACTGCATGATGGTTGTGTAGATTTCGTAATGCTGCTTTCCACTGGGATGATGATTTGCAGTCCCAGATCCTTCTTTACTCTCTTTTTTGTTCTGCTTTTGTTTCAAATGATATTCTTGGATCAAATCATCTGCAAGATATCTGATATTCTAGCATGAAATGCTTCTCCCACAGGGGTGTTTTGTCATGTATGGTTTGTGTTTATGTACAAAAGGGCTAAGAAAAGAGTGGGAAGTCCAAAAAGTTTTGTATAACTTTCTAAAGGAAACACAAAGCCCATGAGAGCACATTTGGACCAAGTGCCTTTCTGAATACCATAGATGATTGATTCAGAAGTGACACGATGAAGCCAGAGAGCATTCCTGTCCTTCTCTGTCTTCATGAATAGCAGATGATATTGGTATGAAGGCTTGGTAGATAAAAGCAGTTGTTTTCTCCTGTTTGTGTCCCAGAGATTTCATGTCAGTACACAACTTATTGTTTATCAGCACTTCTTTGTGATATCAATATTTAATTTTTTTCAATAGATTTTTTCAAAATATCACTGCTTTTTGAGAATTTATATACAGTCAAACCTAAGTTTATTCAAACACTTTCAACTTTCACTATAGTTTAGAAAATGGCTATACAATATGGCAAGAACTCAGAGTTAAATAACTAATTAGTCTTGATTATGTCAGATAACTTTGATAGAAAGGTATGGGTTACAATCAACCAAAAGTTCAGTATTTCAATATTTAAACAACTATTAATACTTTGTTGACCAATTACAAAGCAATGCTTAAAGGAGTAGTTCACTTTCAGAACAAAAATTTACAGATAATGTACTCACCCCCTGTTCATGTCTTTCTTTCTTCAGTCGTAAGGAAATTATGTTTTTTGAGGAAAACATTTCAGGATTTCTCTCCATATAATGGACTTCTATGGTGCCCCCAAGTTTGAACTTCCAAAATGCAGTTTCAAATGGCTCTAAATGATCACAGCTATGGAAAAAGGGTCTTATCTAGCAAAATGATTACAATTTATATACTTTTTAACCTTAAATGCTAGTTTTTTCGCTAGGTAAGACCCTTCTTCCTCAGCTGGGATTATTTAGAGCACTTTGAAGCTGCATTTTGTAAGTTCAAACTCGGGGCACCATAGAAGTACATTATATGTAGAGAAACCCTGAAAAGTTTTCCTCAAAAAAAACAGCATTTCTTTATGACTGAAGAAAGAAAGACATGAACATCTTGGATGAGGGTGAGTACATTATCTGTAAATTTTTGTTCTGAAAGTGAACTACTCCTTTAATTTTGTTCCTTATGTGGTGTAAAAAGTCACGTTAGCAATTAAATTCAAAACATGGTCAGGTGTCTGAATAATTTTTGGTTCCAAATTTGTATCAGTTTTACTGGTAGTCCACTGTATAAAGACTTTTTGGGTATAATATGTTACAGTTACACTTTATTTTGCTATCCTCAGTTACATAAATGAAACATAGTCTCCTGCACCCACTAGTAAAAAAGAATTTAAAAAAATCAGGTGTCTAAATGATTTGGTTTGACTATATTTAGTTCCAGCTGTACTTGTTGAATTTTTCTAGTCAGTGTGTGACTAATATAAAGAGACTGTGTTCTTTGTGAAGATGAATTTGTCTTGTTCCTTTGGCATTCTTGTTGGCCTCAGTTTTCTCTTTTCTCCTGAAGATATAGTGAGTTCACACACACATGGCCCTGGGCTGCCATTTCTATTTGCCAAGCGGCTAATCAGATTTCCCATTATTAATCGTGCCAGATTTTTGCCCTCAATGTAATCCATCTTTTCTCTTTTTTCCCCCCTTGAGGAACAAGGCCAGAAAATTTTGTGTCCCCTGCTTTTCCCACTCTTGGTTTCAGATCTCTCTATTTTTTTTTCCTCCAGCTATTCTTGTCTTTTTCCAATACTTCACTTTCTGGTCAAGCCCTCTGAGCATTTCCTATCTCCTACTCCTAATTTCCTGCTGGTCCTCTTTGCTATCTCAGTATCTCTGAGTTTCCTGTGGCATTGGTCATGCCTGGTGTTTTGTATAGTGATCAGCTGAGAGACCCGTCGCAGATGATTGTGTGCTGCAGAAGATTGTGACCAGACACCCACAACCCTCAAATTATGCTTTAGTGGGTGTTGTGGCATAGTGGTTAAAGCACAGGGTGTTCTCAGGACATGATGTAGACGTAACAACCCTCAGTATCCCAAAGAGTTTTCTTCAAATGTGTGTGCCATTCAACAGGATGTCATTATTCTGCTTGCTGGTTGTAAACATGTCAACTTTAAGTAATTTGCTCAGCAAGAATCTCTTCAAGCTGATGTTCCGCCATGATATGTCCAATATAATGATGCTAAAAGACCATTTATACTGTGTCTTATTAGCCACAGCCAACACAATAAAATGGCAGGCAATATATGTCTTAACCAGCCATGATATCAGCAAATGACAGGATTTTGCCAATTACGGTTTTATTTTTATGGAATGAAGCCTTCTTTTTTGTATCTCCAACCAACCAGACTGGAATTTTCAGATCCAATTGTGTAAAAGCCCTCTCAAAATGACAAATCAAATTTAGGTTACCAGGTTTTGGCCTACAAAAGTGCTCCAGCACTCCATTGGCTGTCATTTTGTTGTTTTGTGTGGATGTATTTATCCCTTCATTTTACCATGGTGAATAATATGGCTGGGTAAAAATATTGATTAATCAAATTTAATTGATTCTTATTTTTACGAAACAATTCCAAGAATCGATTAGTCTAGCTGTTTTCAGTTAATGAACAGAACATTGTAGCGCACCTCCTATCCAATAAATCACAATAAGCTTTGTTCTTTGTTACTTTCGATATTAAAACAAAGTCTCAGATTTCAAATTCTGACCATTTTATTACAGTATTCAAACAATAAATGTTTAATTTGGAGTGACAGATTTCTGTAGCACCTCAGTTCAAGAAAAGCTGCAGCAAGAAGCACACAAGAACTGATCGTCTTCTCGTCTTTAATACTAGTTATAGCACAAAAACTAATTGATGAACATCTGAAGATATCTTAAAAGAAAGAGTAAAACGTACTGAAATCCATATCCTGTCTCATGTTATCACTCAATCAGTGTTTCAACCATGCAAAGACGTCACATTTACCTCAGAAAAAAACATATTAGGTGACCATAAACTTAGTCAGCTAGGAAAATAAATTCTAGATATCATTTTGCTAAATATATGCACCAAAAAAAAAAAAAAAATCATTATAATTTTTAATGTTCTTCAGTGTTTAGTTTATGTTTGAGTTTAAGTTTCCAGATTTTGGCCTACAAAAATAAGTAATCGCTCCAGCACCCCATTGGCGGTCATTTGTTTTGTGTGTATGTATTTATCCCTTCATTTTACAGTACCATGGTGAATAATAGGGTAAAAAATATTGATTTATTAAATTTAATTGATTCTTATTTTTACAAAACGATTCTAAGAATCGATTAGTCTAGCTGTTTTCAGTTAATGAACAACATTGTAGTGACCTCTCATCCAATAAATCTCAATAAGCTTTGTTACTTTCGATATAAAACAAAGTCTCAGATTTCAAATTCTGCCCACTTTATTACAGTATTCAAACAATAAATCCTGTTTAATGTGGAGTGGCAGATTGCTGTAGCCCCTCAGTTCAAGAGAAGCACACAAGAACTGATCGTCTTCTCGGCTTTAATACTAGTTATAGCACAAAACTAACTGATGAACATCTGAAGATATGTTAAAAGAAAGAGTAAAACTTACTGAAATCCATATCCTGTCTCATGTTATCACTCAATCAGTGTTTCAACCATGCAAAAACGTCACATTTACCTCAGAAAAAAACATATTAGGTGTCCATAAACTTAGTCAGCTAGGAAAATAAATTCTAGATAGCATTTTGCTAAATGTATGCACCTAAAAAAAAAAAAAAAAAAATATATATATATATATATATATATATATATATATATATAATTATAATTTTTACTGTTCTTCAGTGTTTTAAAAAACAAATTGGATTAGAAATATAATTATGTAATTGTAACCTTTTATAAAAACTTCATTAAGTCAGCTAATTTTAACCTTTAATATTATAGTAATGTTATACCAACTGACTCTTATGTGATATATATCCAAAATAATCTATGTTAAATCGGCTCAAGTTGAATTGAGTTGAATCAAATTGGAAATCAAATCGCAAGCTTGTGAATGAGAATTGAATCGAGTCCTGAAATTTGTGTCAAAACCTAACTATGGTTAGGTAATACATTTGAATGTTCTGTGCAACCTCCAATATGTGGTGAAGTGTAACAATTGTACAAAAATGTTGAGAAAGTGGAAAGATGGCTTTAAGCTGGGTTACTGTGTTCGTTGCATAGTCGCATTACTGTACAAACATCCAACCTCTTCTGATTGACTATGAAAAGTTTTGCTGGAAACCTGGCCTAGTTCGAACATGGTGTTAAAATAATGCCCAAAAAGTGCCCCTTGTGGCTGTACTGAGAATTCAGCATGTGCTTTTCAGAACAGTGTGTGCTTTTATTTTATTTTTATATACACCATTTTATATAAAACATTTTATACAGCGTTTTATACTGCAGATTGCCTGCACATGGCTATTATGTGTGTTTGTTTTCATGGTTATAGACAGTGGCCGTTGTCCACATGTGGTCAGGTCTGATCAATGCTGTGTGCTCCTTGGGGAACCATCACACAATCAGATCACACTTCTGCTACCTCAGCACCAGTAGCTGATGTGAAGTATAGTGACAGCAGAGACGCCATGTGATTTCAGATGTCAATATTTCTGTGGGATCTAAGGAATAAACGTGATTTTGTGTAGCTAATAAGATGTGTGTGCTTAAATTTGATGCAATTCTCCTGGGCCAGTGCTGCTGGTCCAAGTGACGACATCAAATAGTAGTCGAGTCAGCATTTTCTTACAGGTAATAAATGCACGTCGTCATTCAAGCATTTTCTGATGCTTATTCACTCAAGCCGAGTGAGACGCAGTGAATAGCTCAGCCGCTGGCCTGCTTTAGATGGGCTTTAACTGCCTCTTATCTGTAGCTACAGCCCTAGTGGATGAGGATTAACTATTTAGCCATGAGGCTATTGCTTTAAATCACTTACACAACACACGCACACGCTTAGCCTATAAGATATTTACTGTTGACACAACTGTTAAGGGCTGTTTTGTCAAAGACAATTGCCTTATCCTTTGTAAACAATTTTGAATTCTGCATGAACCCATAGTTCACCTCCATAAAACTCACACACACGTGCACACACACACACACACACACACACACACACACACACACACACACACACACCTGCAGCAGTGTTTATAGACCTGTCGTTTTCCCTCAAGTATCCCTTTAAGATCTGCTCTTGGTTGAGTCTGACACTCAAATGTCATTTCCTGAGTTAAAGCAGAAGGCTGACCGAAAGTGACATTTTGGCACAGCATGGATCAGTCTTCTAGTTTATGTTGTCTGGGTGATATTTTACCCTCAAAATTTTTGATAAAAAGATCATTTATATTTTACAACGACGGTCATTTTTCCACTTTAGAAGAATGTAAAAACTAAAATTACTAAAATTTAAAGTCGTAATTTTTTGAGAAGAAAGTCGAAATTACAAGAATAAATTTTAAATATTTTGAGAATAAATTAGACATTTTAAGAATAAAGTCTAAATTTTTTAAGAATAAAGTCGAAATATTTTAAGAATAAAGTCGAAATGTTTTGAGAATAAAGTCAAAATTACGAGAATAAAGTCGAAATGTTTTGAGAATTCACTCGAAATTACGATAATTAAGTCATGGCAATTAAAGTAATATTTTGAGAGTATAGTAATAGACATATTGTTTGTATTTTGCTTTTCAACTTTACAACTTTACAACTATACAACTTTTCAAAAATATCTCCCAGTGCTTTCAATGTGGACCATTTGCATGCGCAATAGACTAGAATATACTCTCAAAATATTAGAACTTTAATCTCATAATTGCTATCAATTCATTCTAGTAATTTTGACTTTATTCTCAAAATATTTTAACTTTAATCTCAAAATATTATTAGTTTAATCTTATAATATTGGCTAAGTCTTATAAATTTCAGATATTAAATATTAAAATTCAGATATTAAAAATTACCTTTTTTTGCATCTTCAATCATATTTATATAGCAAACTTCATAGGGGTCATTGATGACTTGAAATGATCTTAAATAAGACACAAAATAAGCATTAAAATAAGCTTTTAAAAAATAAAGGTTAACCAGAAAAATAACCAGGTTTCCCACAGCCTTTAAAATCCTAGATATATGAAGTAGTTAAAAATGTGATTTCTAGATGTCAGGTAAATTTAATAAATCTTAAAACAGCATTAGCATTTTCATAAAGTATACACATTTTACTAGTAATGCTAAGTTCTACAAAAAATTTTCAAAGTGGAAATTATTTCTAAAATTCCTTATCCAGTAAATTATAACCATGTGAAAAAGTAATGTCAATTTCAAAAGAACGGGATCCCAGATGTTCTGCTTATTTTTAAACACTTTGTCATCACTAAAGAAGTGTAGAATCCCAGAGAAATGAGTAATAAAATTGATACTTTGGCTTTAGAATAAACTACTGACAATGTGAAGGGTGATTTGGAGGTGAAAATTTTGTAAGATTTACCAGTTCAGCTGATTGGCAGTTAGAGATGACCAAAACACGATGAGCGAGAAACACATAACAAGAGTGAGCAAGAGAGATACTGAAAGGTTACATCCCTCATTCATGATCCAGTCATCATTATCAAGTCCCCCAATGGAAATGGCTGACACAGGAAATATGCCCTTCTTCACCGCACAAATCAGTGTAACTCCGAAAGGGAGTTTGACAGAAATGTCAGAGGAACATTTTCCCTCACCTTTAAATGTCACTTCCTGAACATGACGTACTCACACAGACATTCAGCTGTAGATTTTAGTTCTTAGAAGGAAAGCTGTTGAACTCACTTTGATTGTTGTTGTTTTAACTTTGCTCTGTTGAGGTAGGTGGTGTGTTAAAATGGAAACGTTTCTGTGTGATAAAGGTTTGATATTGTGAAGGCTGTTCACTTCAGATATAAAGACGCTCTCCGTAATGAATGCAGGATTCCAGTCTAGGTGTCGCCTGCACATTGCGTCAGATGTCACAACAGTGCACGTCATCCTGTGATATTCAGGGTTTGTTTTCAGTACAGGCGCCTCGGCTTGTCCACATAAAATTTATTTGATTCCATGGGAATGGTGTCTCTGTCTGAATGTTGTTTGAAAGGTCATCTCAAATTTCTTATGTAGCCAGTTTACTTTTATGCACAAACTTAATAGTGTGTGTATGTGTGTGTATATATAAAGTTGAAGTCTACATTGCAGAAGATTCAAACGCTCACTAATGCTTCAGATGGAAACAATGCATTAAGAGCCTTTTTGATTTAAAGATCAGGGTAAATTTAACTTATTTTGTCTTCTGGGAAACATGTACGTATCTTCTGTAGCTTCTGAAGGGCAGTACTAAATAAAAAAAATATGATATTTAAGCAAAATAAGAAAAATGTACACATTTTCATTCTGTTCAAAAGTTTACACCCCTGGCTTTTAATGCATTGTTTTCCTTCTAGAGCATCAGTGAGTGTTTATACCTTCTGTAATAGTTGCATATGAGTCACTCAGTTGTCCGCAGTGTGAAAAGGTCATGAACAAATATCACAAAACAAAAAAACACCGCTGTGGATCATTCAGGTAACAACACAGTATTAAGAATTAAGAGTATGTAAACTTTTGACTATAACTGTATGTATACACACACACACACACGGCTATGTATGTTTGGACATGTGGTTCTCTGTGTGTGAGTATGTTCCTTCAAATGCTGGAAGGGTTGCATTAGTCTCTTTTTGCTCCCAGAAACTCTGATCCAAATGGGTCAAGACCCAAATAAACACTCTAGAGGCGCCACAAGACAATCTGTTTAATCAGCTGACTCTAAGCTCTCAGACCTGCTACTGGACCACAGAGAACCAAAAGCTAAATCAATATACCTTATTATTGCAGCATATCAACTAGATCTGGTTACCAAAGACCTTGTTGCAGTTTTTTAAGTTCAAGACGCTTGTTTGGTACCAATACTAAATCCCTGCTGGAAAATATTCCAAGTGCGTGTGGAAATTTCTGAGGCAGAGATGAGAACAGAAAGGGCAACATACAGGCTTTTGTAAAGGTCTGTTTTTGAATAATGAATCGTAAAACAGCTCACATTAACTTTTGTGTTTTTTTTGCAGAGCTTTAATGCCATGTTGTGAGTTATGTAAATATGTTTCAGTGATGGGTTTATCTGCATTTTTAGTGGTCATATTTGAAGCAGGGGTGCTATAACGGTGATTATTGATGGTTTTGGTCTGACTGGAATTAACGTCTTTTAAATTATCAGTACAGAGGCTTCCCACAGAGGCTGTTTTAGCTATCAAAACACAGCCGTTAAAAATCTAGTGAGTGTCTTGACAAACTGTCTCTAAGTTAGAGTGTTAGAATGCTAAAACCCTTTCTGAGAAGTTGCATCACTACAGATATCAAAGCAGAACTTTTACAACAAATCCACTGACTCTAACAGTAAATATCAAGAGCTATTACTTCAAGCGTTTACATTGTCTACTGTGACCAATGATCTTCTTATAATATGTCTAGTAAATCTGCCTTTTATATCATTTTCTAGTATAAATAGTGTGGCGTTAGTCTATTTATTGTAAATGTATCAGTCATTGTGATCATATATCGCTAAAATGTTTCTAATATGTGTTTAATGAACCCAAAACCAGTTAGCTATGTAGGGTTTGTTGAATTTTCTTCCTGTGATAACCTGAACTTCAAGTGACTGCTGCTGCTAAGAATGTCAGATTTGCACATCAACATAATTTCTGATCTTCTGGACGTTCTTGAGAATAGATTTCCAGATCATTCCTTCATTCTCACTGTGTGAGCTCATTGTTATGGACTTCTGTCATTCCTGTGAACTCAATGACACAGTCCAGGACTTCACAGCACACATTCCATTCACACAGCCGCTTATCTATTAGATTTATTTTGAATGTTGATGTACTCAGCTTGAAACTGAAGCTAAAACTTTATCATCCCTACAGATGTTTTGATTGTAAAGTGAGAAGTAATAGTTCATATCACTTATAGCTGTAAGAACTAATTTAGCGTTTCCTGTATTTTCCTGCTTCTTACTTTATAGTGTAATAAAACATAACAGTTTTTAAGTACTCTATAACAGTGGTTCTCAACCTGGGGGCTGGAGCAAATTTTGAAGGGGGCTGCAGGACGACTTTTAAATATTTAAATGACTAAATAATTGTTGATACTTTTAAATAATCTTACTCTAATGTAAATTTAAATGCTAAATCAAGTGTTTTAGTGAAGAATGTATTTCAATATTCATTCATTTGTATTATTAAAAAAGAAAACAAGCAGTTTTAACTGTAGACATACTGAAACAAACACACACACACACACATGCACTGTCATTTACCTTTCACCCTTCAACTTCCCATTGCCAATCCAGATTGGAGTCATTTCCGATCCTGTGTCTCATTTTCCTGGTCAGAGGTCATCTGTGTTTGACCTCAGGGATCATGATGTGACCTTTTCAGGGTTTAACTGCTTTAGACAGGGTTAGACTGATCTTGGATACTTCAGTTCTTTCCTTCTATGTTAATTAACAAAAATAAAAAATAAGTTCTGAAAACCTTAGCAACTGCATAACTGTGTTAATGCTAAAGATCAGCTAATCATCATGGTTGTGAGTTGTGCATAGCTAAGTACTTATCAGATATACAGTACAGTATTTTAGAAAATAATAATGTAGTTAAGTCTGCAACTCTGGCATGTGTTTGTGTTTCATTGTCAGCATCTGTTTATTGGGTTTCTTAAAGGATTAGTTCACTTCCTTACAGCTAATATACTCACGCCCTTGTCATCCAATATGTCCATGTCTTTCTTTCTTCATTTGGAAAGAAATTTTAATTTTTGAGGAATACATTTTAGGATTTTTCTCCATATAGTGGACTTCTTTGGTTCCCTGAGTCTGAACTTTTAAAATGCAGTTTAAATGCAGCTTCAAACGATCCCAAATGCGTCTGTAAATGATTCCAGCCGAGGAAGAAGGGTCTTATCTAGCGAAACAATCTGTTTTTTTAATTACAATTTATGTACTTTTTAACCTCAAATGCTAGTCTTGTCTCTTCTCTCTATGTGATGTGTCTAAGTACTCTGTGCATCTCTGGTTTAAAAAAGTTAGGGTAGGTTGAAAAACTCCCATCTTATTTTCTCTCTCAACTTCAAAAATCATTTCAAAATCATCCTACATCCCTGCAGAAATACCAACCCAGTGTTTGCAAAGTGAACGTGCAAAGAAGGTTAAACACACTTTACAAAAAAGTTAAAACAGCGATGTAGGAAGATTTTAAAGTTGAGGGAGAAAATGAGATGGGAGGTTTTTTTTTTACATACCCTAAATGTCATGAACCAGAATATACAGAGTTCAGGCAGAGCAAGATAAGATGAGCGTTTGTGGTTTAAATGTATATCAATTGTATATTTTTTTTTAATAACCAATTTTAATAACCAATCATTTCGCTAGATAATGACCCTTTTTCCCCGGCTGGGCTTGTTTACAGCCGCATTTGGGATTGTTTGAAGCTGCAGTTAAACTGCATTTTGCAAGTCTAAACTCGGGGCACCATAGAAGTCCACTATATGGAGAAAAATACTGAAATGTTTCCTAAAAAAAAAAACATAAGTTCTTTACTACTGAAGAAAGAAAGACATGAACATCTTGGATGACAAAGGGGTGAGTACATTATCTATACATTATTTTTGTTCTGGAAGTGAACTTCTCCATTAAGTGGATGTCCTGGATTATTATTGTGGTCCTTTCTGTAAGAAAAAATAAGATTAGCAGATTAAGAAACATTGGTTGCATCTTATTTTACAGTATTTGCACTTACATGTACTTACTTGAATAATATAAGGGAACTGCATGGGTTAAAAAGTTCACCCAAAAATAAAAAATTCTGATGACACATGGACTGTTTTTACTACGTTTCTGGGTCTGGGAACATTTCAGTTACATTGCTGTCAAGCTCTTGAATTTCATCAAAAATATGTGTTCCGAAGATGAACAAAGGTCTTATGGGTTTGTAACGACATGAGGGTGAGGAATTAATGACAGAATTTTCATTTTTGGGTGAACTATCCCTTTAATTGTTAGACCTCTCTGTTGAAGATCCTTGCTGATATTAAAACTTTTCAGTTATACTTGTACTATAGTTATAATTGTCTTAGCTGGATTTAAGGCTGTTTTTTTTCCCATGTCTCGGCAGGGTTCTTTCGGTGTCCCTTTTTGCAGTTCTGTCTTACATAATAGTTTAAGCGTATTAGTGCCGCTGCACAACAACTAAAGAACATATCTGTAGGTGTATATATGTGTGTGTGTGTGTGTGTGTTCTAGTACTCCTATATGAAGACAGAGCAACTTGAACTGAAAACTGGAGCATGTGCGGATGTAGTCTTTAAACCAAGTGTTGCATAACAGAGACTGAAAGTAAGTGGCTGGTAATCACATATATTTACACAGAGTTAGTGTCGCCCACTGCACACCTACTGTGCGGACACAGGCACAGTATGTTGTTCATTCTTTAGTCCCTTTTTTATGTCCTTTCTTTCTTTATCTGTTTCCCTGCACATCAGTCTGTATCAGTTGGAGCATCTGTCAGCCTCCAAACGAACCCCAACCCGCAGCTTCATATGTACACGTCCCCTGCAGACAGGTTCAGCACTCGGGTCTGTTATTATTGGGGAAGTGCAGGACAGATCGGGCACAGGGGGTCGTTCTCATAAAGTCCTTCTAAATCACTGCTGTCTCTGTCTCTCTCTAAATGTCGCATCTTATGACATGGGAGTGTGGAGATTTAAGTAGTCTTTTTACAGCATTTTTGATCAAGTAATCAAAAAAATACAGCCTCTGCGAACATAACAGACTTCTTTCAAGCATTAAAGAAAAACAAACTTTCCATATTTAAACAAATATATATACCGCTAACATTAGATTACATATGTAGACCATCTAGCTCTATAGATATTGTTATCTGCATCTGGCATTGAAAAAAACAAAAACAAAGATCATTTGATAACTAGACTGTACATTTTCTGCTATCTCTTTAGCTCATGGTATCACTAGCAGCCGTGTCTGAAATCTCTCCTCAGTGTAATCATTCAACACCCTGACTAAAGTGTGTTTATATGAGAGAGACAGATAAACACGCAGGATATAACCATGTTATATGTGCGCTGTACGCCTGAGGATGGTTTTCTCATCTCAGCACTGCTGTAATGATGTTAGCGCCGTGTGCGGCTCCGTGGAGAAGCTCATTATGGGAATGTATGGCTCGTGTTTTCAGGCTTGATATTGATTGTGTTTATATGAGCTTTCACATGCTAATGGCTGTGTTTGCTCACTGTGATCACAGATAATGCTCACTCGCTGTTTGTATCACTCTGTGGCTCTGTTCCAAATCCTAGTGAGCTGCCTACTGTACCTAGACAGCATTAGGTTTCTCCCCCTCTAGGTGTGAAGGCATTTCCAAAAGGTTAGCAACAGTATTATGCTACCTTCTAAGATAATTCATTATGACCAAATTTGAAGGCAGCTTTGGGGTAAGGCAATCCCAGAATTGCCATTTTATATTTTTAGATTCCAGTGTCAATAAAATTTACTGTTTTCTCCCAATAGCTTTTGTAACTATAGCAAGTTGCCTGACAGGAACATTAACAAAAATCATGTATCATGTTAAAGGAGATTTTCGCGAATAAATCACAAATCATTAATGTTTTGTTTGCAATTAGCTTGTTGCTAAGCTCTGCAAATATTGTGTTGCTAAGCTAAATCTTTAAATATTTTAACGTGTTGTTAGCTAACAACCTAAACTTTAAGAATACATTTCATGTTGTTAAGCTATCAACTTAGTATTTTAGCATGTTGCTAAGTTAGCAGTTTAATATTTTAGCATGTTGCCAAGCTAATAACCTACACTTTGGAAATAATCCTTTCTCATGTTGCTACGTTAACAAGTTAATATTTTAGGATGTTAGGCTAACAACGGAAACTTTGAGAATCGTCCTTTCTCATGTTATTAAACTAGCAACTTAATGTTGCTAAGCTATCAATTTAATATTTTAGCATGTTGTTAAGATAGCAACTTAATATTTTAGCATGTTAGTAAGCTAACAACCTAAACTTTAAGAATGATCCTTTCTCATGTTGCTAAGCTACCAACTTAATATTTTATCATGTTGCTAAGCTAACAACCTAAACTTTAAGAATATTCCTTTCTCGTGTTGTTAAACTAGCAACTTAATATTTTATCATCTTGTTTAGCTACAGTAACAACTTAAAATTTAATAATAATACTTTCTCATGTTGCTAAGCTACCAACTTAATATTTTATCATGTTGCTAAGCTAACAACCTAAACTTTAAGAATATTCCTTTCTCATGTTGTTAAGATAGCAACTTAATATGTTAGCATGTTGCTAAGCTAACAGCTTAATTTTAAGAATGATCCTTTCTCATGTTGCTTGGCTAGTAACTTAATGTTTTAGCATGTTATTAAGCTAACAACTTAATATTTTAGCATGTGATTAAACTAATAACCTAAAAGTTTAAGAATAATCCTTTTTCATGTTAAGTTAACAATGTAATATTTTAGCATGTTGCTAAGCTAACAACCTAAACTTTAAGAATAGTCCTTTTTTGGTGTTGCTAAGCTAACAACCTAATATTTTAAAATGTTTGTTAAGCTAACAACTTAATCTTTAAGAATAGTCCTTTCTCATGTTGTTAAACTAGCAACTTAATATTTTAACTGCTAAGCTAACAACCTAAACTTTAAGAATGGTCCTTTCTCATGTTGCTAAGCTAACAACCTGAACTTTAAGAATGATCGTATCTCATGTTGCCAACCTAGCAACTTAATATTTTAGCATGTTGCTAAGATAACTTCTTTAGGTTTAACTTTAAGATAAATTATCTTTAAAATGAGTCCTTTAGCATGTTGGTACGTTAACAAAATCATCTTTTAGCATGTTGTTAAGAGAACAACTAAATTTAAAGTTAAGTTGTTAGCTTAGCAACATTTAAACCTGAGAATGAGAAATTTGAGTAAACACTTAACGTGGCAAATATTAAGTTCACATGATCTGCTTGATATAGTTTACTTGACTTTACTAAAGCGCAAACTAGTTAAGCACAAACGCCACCTCAGAGCTGATTGTAAAGATTTAATTAGTCATGTCAATCACCCCAGGTTGGGGTTTACGTTAACCTGATTAAGGAAACAAAATCATGTAATACAGTTGTGTTTCGTAGTTGAGTAAAACTAAATTTACTGGGTGCCCTCTAGTGATTTAACCGTTGTCAGCATGAACACACCTTACCAGGAGCTCTCTAGGTTTTGGAACAGAGCCTTTATTTCCTCAGTGGCAAACAGTTCCTGTCCCTGTTCTTTGGTGTGAGACTGAATTATTAACTTCTGAAAGATCTCTGAACTCTGCTTCCTGTCTCCATCTGTCTGGAAGTAGGTCACAGCACACACACCTGTCACATCAGTGTCCACTTTTACACACACTCGAGTCACCCCACAGTCAAGGTACACCGCTCACACTCATGCGCACGCATCAAAACAAGTCATGTCAGAACCAGCACACACCCCCTGAGACCATCTGATAGATGCCCGACATGACATGACACGGACCCCTGCTGTGTACTGTGACCCGTCGGCTACTGTAGAATTCAACTGATCTGAGATCAGCTGCAAGCTCACATATGCTCCTCGTATATGTACTGTAGCAGTAACCGTATACATGCTCATCTGCTCTGTCTCGCCATTCATACCTCCGTTTCTCTGGCAGGATGTTTACCTCTGCTTGTCTCTATGGTATTCAGAAAGGGGAAACTGCTTCATCTCAAGGGTTATTGGATTTCCTCAGAGAGAAGGAGAATGTGAGAGAGTTTTCTCCTTTCATTACTCTAGGCATATGTATCAAAGAGCTGCGGTTAGATACTCTGACCGTGTGAGAGTCTGTCAGTGGGCTTCTTCTATATGAGGGTTGGTGTAGTAAATAAAACTGAATTTAAAAAAGCTCAAATAAAATAGTAATAATACATTTAAATTTTAAAATTGTAAAATTGAAGTACTAAAATTTGTAGAACTTAAATAAAATAGTAAAAGCAGTGAAATAAAAATGTACAGCTGAGGTCAAAAGTTTACATACACCTTGCAGAATCTGCTGAATGTTAATTATTTTACCAAAATAAGAGGGGATCATACAAAATGCATGCTATTTTTTTTATTTAGTACTGACCTGAATAAGATATTTCACATAAGAGATGTTTACATATAGTCCATATAGTTGAATTTAAAAAATGGCCAAGTTTACATCAAACGTTTACATACTATTGATTCTTAATACTGCATTGTTACCTGAATGATCCACAGCTGTTTTGTTTTGTTTGTTTGTTCAGTGATAGTTGTTCACGAGTCCCTTGTTTGTCCTGAACAGTTAAACTGCCTGTTGTTCTTCAGAAAAATCATTTAGGTTTGAAACCTTTTTGAATTTGAAGATCAGGGTAAATGTAACTTTACTTATTTTGTCTCCTGGGAAACATGAAAGTATCTTCTGTAGCTTCTGAAGGGCAGTACAAAATGAAAAAAAAAAAGTATATTCAGGCAAAATAAGAAAAATGTACACATTTTCATTCTTTTCAAAAGTTTCACCCTTGGCTCTTAATTCATAGTATTTCCTTCTGAAGCATCAATGAGCGTTTGAAACTTCTGTAATAGTTGCATATGAGTCTCTCAGTTGTCCTCAGTGTGAAAAGATCAGTCATTGTTGGAAAGGGTTCAAAAATATCAAAGAATTTGTGGGACCTGAAAGATTTTCCTGAAAAACATCAGGCAGTTTAACTGTTCAGGACAAACAAGGGACTCATGAACAACTATCACTGAACAAACAAACAAACAAACAAACAAACAAACAAAAAAACAGCTGTGGATCATTCAGGAAACAATGCAGTATTAAGAATCAAGTGTAAGTAAACGTTTGATGTAAACTTGGCCATTTTTTAAATTCATCTACACAAAAAAAAAAGCAAAAAACAAAACAAAAGCACAGCTGTAAATCACTCACACAGTATTAAGAATCAAGTGTATGTAAACTTCTAAACTAATCTAAACGTGGCCATTTCTTTAAATTCAACTATTATTTTCTTTTATGGCCTGTATGTAAACGTCCTTTATGTGAAATATATGATCCCTCTTATTTTGGTAAAATAATTCACATTTTGCAGATTCTGAGAGGTGTATGTAAACTTTTGACCTCAGCTGTAAATAAACTAAATATAT